>NW_026652284.1:55728093-55978853 GCF_009828535.3 Hylobates moloch
CAGAAGAACTAGTTCAAATCACTGGGGTGAGCAGTACATAGTACAGGCGGGAAACTAAATATAAGCCCCATGTAAAAAGGTTTTAGCTAATCTGTCTTTTCTGAGATGAAGGTGGGGGCATAGGTTTTCTTCTTTGCAGAGCTCATCCTAGTTCTGTATACTTGCGAATGCACCAAATAAATGTCTAAAATTGCATAACTACATTGAACAAGTCAATTTCCCATGTATCATGTATCTTTGTCTTCTACACCCTATGATGCTTTCAAATTCAGGTCACATAATTTTTCTATTTATAAAACACTTCTGTAAAAATCAAATAAGCTGAAATATAAAAATGATAGTTTAGATTTCAAATATAGAGAACCAATAACTTAAAAAAAAATGACAGTGATGAGAGAGAAAACTTGGCCTTTACTTAAATTCCAGCACAGAAAACACATCCCAGTTTACTAAAATAAAGATGTAGCTATTTAGTAGCTCTTTTTGTTGTAATACAGACTAGTCAGATGTAGTTTGATTTCTGACTTAGAAGTATTGTTTCTCTTGAAGCTCAAACATGGTATCTGGTAGTGGCTGATTTTCCTCTGCATCATTTTGGTCACATGTACTTTGGATGAGATATAGTAATGTCCATGTCTGAATATTGTCAGAATAATAAGGTGAATCTAGCAAAGGCTGTAGTCAAGATCAAAAACCAATGCAGCCACAACTGGCTGGAACAAGAATCAAGAATCTTCCAGCACATGTACAGCTCAGAAGAAGGAAACTGGGATAGCTAGACAGCAGGGACCCTTTGCTGGTCAGTGTTTGGCATGAAGAAGCCACTGAGAATTTTGGTGAAGTAAAGGCAGAAGAATAAGGAATGATCCTGAATTAACTAAAATTATCTGCAACTCACTAAAGTTAAATTTCTGTGACAGAGAACATTGGAGACTCAAAATGTACCTTAAATTCATTATCAAAAAAGAAATGGAGGCAGGGCATGATGGCTCACGCCTGTAATCCTAGCACTTTGAGAGGCCAAGGCGGGAGGATTGCTTGAACTCAGGAGTTTGAGACCAGCATGGGCAATACAGCTAAGCCCCTCTGTACAAAAAATAAGCCAGATGTGGTGGTGTTTGCCTATGGTCCCAGCTACTTGGAAGGCTGAGGCAGAAGGATCTCTTGAGCCTGGAAGATAGAGACTGCAGTGAGCCATGTTTATATCACTGTACTCCAGCCTGGATGACAGAGCAAGACCATGTCTCAATAAATAAATAAATAAGCATTTCTGGTCCAATTGGCTTTGTGAACTGAGAGGCATGTTTCATTAACTTGAAAAGCAAAGTTGTTTCAAGAGAACAGCTAATCATGTCAGTTACCACAAGTTTCGAACTTTGTTAAATTTGGGGAGTTTCTATTACTCTGGGAATTGACAGGAATGCAGGGAATTGAGGAAAAGCAGATGGCAGATCTTCCAGAGCAAAGGCCTAAGCTCTTCAAATTGTGAAGGCAGGTATGCCCAGGCCTGTGTGGACTGCGAGCATGACGGAGCAGCAAGAAGCCTATTTGCAACAGGGTTGGGAATGCTTCATGGAAGAAAATAGATATTGGCGAATTGGTATGCCTAGCTGATTTTTTTTCAACAAAACTATTAAGTTTTGAAGGAGGCAAAGGATCCTAAAAAATCCATCCTGTTTAAAATAGAGTCACACAGGCTGCATCAAAGAACACGTTGGGAGGCAGAGTTCCAGATAAATTTTTAGCATAACATTTTGTGTGACATACATATGGACACAAGTGGCTTGGGGCAGTTAACACCTGTGGCCTTAGTGATGACAGGAGAATGACATATGCTCTCTCTGATGACTACTTGGTGTTCCAGCTGTTCCAGAAGACACTAGTCACGGGGTCCAGTAAAAAACAAGGAGATCTATAGGTTAAAACTACGTGAAATTAGAAATAGAGAATGAACCATTATATCATCAAACATGTCACAAAATATGCTGTTTTATTTTGTAATAAATATCTTTGGCAACAACCCACCCCCTTACCACCATCAAAAAAAGGAGAAAATGCACATTTAGGAAAAGTACACTTTGTTTCTCAAGAGAATTGATGATGAACGTGTTAACTTGTTCAAAATATGTGATGACCTCTACCATCCACCACGGGGGCTATAAGGATATCACTGACCACCTAAAAGCCAGAGGAAGTATGTCTGATGAAGAAATATCAACAACTATTCCAAAAAGCAGCAGTTAATTTGAAAAAATTATGCTTGAAGACAAAGATTGAACAAGTGTGGCTGCAGAAGGTACATTTACTTATCACACTGTGATGTATGACTTTTCATATACAGTCATGAGTCATTTAACAACCAGGATACTTTCTGAGAAATGCATCATTAGGCAATTCCATCATTGTATGAACATCATAAAGTGTACTTACACAAACCTAGATGGTACCTACTACACACCTTGGCTATATGGCATGGTACCGGTCCGTGGCCTGTCAGGTACCAGGCCGCACAGCAGTAGGTGAGTGGCAGGCGAGTGAGAGAAGCTTCATCTGTATTTACAGCCACTCCCCATCGCCGGCATTATCCCCTGAGCTCGGCCTCCTGGCAGATCAGCAGCAGCATTAGATTTTCACAGGAACACAAACCCTATCGTGAACTGCACATGCAAGGGGTCTAGACTGTGTGTGGTCCTTAGGAGCATCTAATGCCTAATGTTCTGAGGGAGAGCTGAGGTGATGATCCTAGCACTGGGGAGCAGTTGCGAATACAGATTAACATTAGCAGAGAGGTTTGACTGCACAGAGACCATAATAAATCAATTGCTTGCAGACTCATATCAAAAGCTTATCAGTGAGTGGGCAAGTGACAATTAAGCTGCATCTGGTGGCAGGCTTTTTAGTGGCAAGTGAGTTGATGTACTTCAATTTTAAAGCTGCATCTAGTGGCTTTAAAAGTATGTTTGAGACCGTTTCAAATCTCTATACGTTCTGGATTAAAGTCAAGGTAGAATATCCTGAGATTGCCGCAAAAGCACTGAAAAGCCTGCTTCTATTTGCAATATCCTATCCTTGTGAAGCAGGGTTTTCTGCAGTCACAGCAACCAAAATGAGATTATGGAGTAGACTGGACATAAGCAACACACTTTGGGTGTCACTGTCTCCCATCACTCCCAGATGAGACCATCTAGTTGCAGGAAAACAAGCTCAGGGTTCCCACTGATTCAACATTATGGTGAATTGTGTAATTATTTCATTATATGTTACAATGTAATAATAATATAAATAAAATGCATAATAAATGTAATGTGCTTGAATCATCCCCAAACCATCTTCCTGACCCCTCAGTTGTGGAAAAATTGTCTTCCACAAAACCAGTCCCTGGTGCCAAAAAGGTTGGGAACCACTGCTGTACAGCATGTTACTGTATGTACTTAATACTGTAGGCAATTGTAACATAATGATAACTATTTGTGTATCCAAACATATCTAACCATAGGGAAGGCAGAGTAAAACACCAATACATATTATAATCTTATGGGATTAGCATCATATTTGCAGTCTGTTGTTGACCAAAACATCATTAAGTGGCATGTGACTATAATCGTTAATTTTATTCATTTTATGATTTCTTATGGAATTATGGAATGATTGGGGTTCTTTTTTAGATTGGACACACTGGAATAATACAATCTTATGTCCCTATTTTAAGGTCCTCTTTTTTTCTTTCTTTCTTTTTTTTTTTTTTTTTTTTGAGACAGTGTCTCACTTGGTTGCCCAGGCTCGAGTAGAGTGGTGCAATCTCGGCTCACTGCAACCTCCACCCCCTGAGCTCAAGAGATTTTCCCACCTCAGCCTCCTGAGTTGCTGGGACCACAGGTGCACACCACCATACCCGGCTGGTTTTTTTTTTTTTTTTGTATTTTTAGTAGAGATGGGGTCTTGCCATATTGCCCAGGCTGGTCTCAAACTCCTGAGCTCAAGATATCCACCTGCCTTAGCCTCTGAAAGTGCTGGGATTACTGGCGTGAGCCACTGTGCCCCACCTGTGAAATAGTTGTTGATAGAATGTTAGGTCCTTTAGCAAAAGAAGAACTTTATAGAGAGTTAGATAATGCCAGTTTTATATTAAATCTATCAGATGCTAAAAGTAATAATCACCTAAGCTAATTTTAATAATAATTTGATAATTTATTCATCAATTTATAGAATCCATGGAGAGACTTAGAAGTTTACTTTTGTCTGATGTGGAACAATTGAGGTAATGAATGCTGCCGTGAATTCCATTAAGGTCAAAGTTAAGGACACTTTTTTGTACTAACAATTCAGAATCTATATTTTCATGAAACTCATCAGTGTGATAAAGCTATGAAAATTTTAGAATTAGGAAACCAGTGAACCAGAAACATACTTTAAATTACTCATAGTGTAAACATAATTCAGAATTGCACCTATATTATATCTTATAGATGTAATTGTTCTTATATCTTTTTATGTGCTCAGGTAATGTCATCACCTGCACTCAAATACCAGGTGACTCTGATTTCCAAGCCCATGCATGCATTTAATCACTAAGATACCTCACTCTCCAGCTTAAGAGTTATCCTCTCTATTGTCCCATATTTGAGAAAGGCTACACTATTGAATATACAGTCTGTTTTCTATTTTATTTTCAGGAAGAATGCTAACTTAAAGAACAAAACTTGACCAAGGTTGAATATAAGAATGAATTTTCTGTAAAAGTAATTTAATGTTTAATAGTTTTCTATCATTACTGTAACAAATGACCACAAATGTATTGTCTTAAAACATACATGGATCATCTTACAGTTCAATAGGTCAGGAGTCCAACACAGGTGTCCCTAAGCTAAAATCAAGGTGCAGCCTGGCTGCAATATTTTTTGGAGGCTTTAAGAGAATTCCTTGCTTTGTCTATTAGCTTGGTGCAAAAGTAATTGCAGTTTTGCCATTACTTTTATCACAAAACCTGCAATTAGTTTTGCACCAACATAATAGCTTCTAGAGGCTGCCTACATTCCTTTGCTTTGATCTTCTTTCTCCATCTTCAAACCAGCAAAGTAGTATCTTTTTGACCCTGCTTCTGTCATCATATCTGTTTCTCTGACGACATCTGGGAAAGATTGTTTGCCTTTATCAACCCATGAGATTAGATTGAGTTCTCTCAGATAATGCAGCATAATCTCCCCACATCAAGGTTCTTAACATTTTTTTTCTTGTTGTTTAATTTTATTTTATATGGAGGCGAGATCTTGCTGTGTTCCTCAGGCTGGTCTTGAACTCCTCAGCTCAAGGCATCTGCCTGCCTCGGCCTTCCAAAGTGCTGGGATTACAGGGGTGAGCCACCATCCTGTGCCCAAGGTTCTTAACTTAATCACTTCTACCAAATTCCTTTGGATGTACATGAACATATTCGTAGGTTCGAAGTTAGGGAGTGGAAATCGTTGGCTGGCTATTGTTTTGCCTACCACAAGCATCAAAATAAACTGTTATGTTCTACCAACCAACCCATATATTGAAATTTAACAGTCTCACAATGATACATTACAATGATAAATGTTATAAAAGAAAATTACAAGGACCAAGAGAATATGTAACAGAAAAGCCTTCCTCAAGAAATTTGAGCTGACAACTGAAGAATAGGTAGAAGATAAATAAGCCAAGATTGTTGAGCATGTGTACTGTAGGGTGTGGTGCTTTCGAGAAATGGAAAGGTCAGAGTAAAGGCTATATAATGAGTAAGGAGAAGAGTGGCATAATCTAATACCAACCAAAGAACCAGAGACCAGATCATGCGGGCTTTTTAGATTCTATTAACTTTTTAAAAAATCTTAAGTGCAATGAGAAGTCATTTAAGGGTTTGAAGCAGGAGGAAAAGTGTTGTAATCAAATTTAGCATTTTGGAGGATGATTGTAACTTCACTGTGGAAAATGGATTAAAAGGGTCAAAAGTGGTTACAAGTTACTAAAAGAGTTGATATAAGATGCTGTGGTATCATCTACTCTCAGAGATCCTAAAGTCACCTCGATAAATCCCAGGTCTTCTCACAGAAACCTCTTTTTCTTTAGCGTCTCCCATGTGAGTAGATAACCATCTAATTCGGTCAGCCAAAACCTGAGAGTCGTCTCTCATCTTCCCTCTCCTCACCTTTCATTATTCAAGCCCTATCAGTTCTGCCCCTAAGTAGTGTTGGAATTTGTACCCATCTTTACATCCTCACTGCCACCACTCTAGTACAGACTACTCTCATTTCTTGCCCAGGATATTGAAGTAGGCTTTTAACTGATTCCCAACATAGATTTTTGCCCCCTCTGTTATCCACATTGCAACCAGAGTGATCTTTCTAAAGCATAAATTTTATTAAAATCCCTCTACTATATTTTACATTCCATACCTCCTCCCTTCACTCACACACACACATAAAGACACAGACACACACAGACACACAAACACACATTTATGACCCATGGGTGGCTTCCTACTGCCCAGAACATACAGAATTGCAGCCTCACCCCTGCTCTGTGTCCTCCAGGAGCAGATGATGGTCTACCTCCCCAGCTGTCATATCCCATAAAGATCCCTCCCTCTCAAGCTCCATTTCAGAGGTTTTATGTTTCTTTGGGTATGCTGGGCTCTCTCTCATAATACCACATTTGTGAATGCCAATTTCTTAGACTGTCTGTCTAGAATATTTCTCCTGTGTCTAGCTAACTCTGATTCTTTTTCATGTCACAGATGAGAGAGTATTTCCTCAAGGAAGCATTTTCTAATACCTCAGTTCTTCTTTTGTGTTCTTATATCTTCTTAGGTGCTCAGGTAATGTCGTCACCTGCACTCAAATCCAGGTGACTCTGATTTCCAAGCCCATGCATTTAATCACTAAGATACCCCCACCCTCCAGTTTAAGAGTTTTCCTCGCCAATGTCCCATAGTTTGAGAAAGGCTACACCATTGAATATATAATTTGTTTTCTATTTTATTTTCAGGAAGAATGTGAGCTTGAAGAACAAAACTTGACCGAGGTTGAATATAAGAATGAATTTTCTGTAAAAATAATTTAATATTTAATAGTTTTTGGTTATACCCCAAGTAGACACTTGATAAGTGAGAATCCATGATAAGAATTTTCAAAGTTGTGCTTAAAGAACACATATACCAAGTGTATTAGTTAGCATGAGCACTGCCTGGGAACAGAGAAACGAATGAGCCTGTGACACTGGGAGAGTTCTCACAGCCATTAACCTCCCTGGAAAAATTGCAAACACAATAGGTGACTTTGTAAGTCATCTTAACAAGTAAAAGAATTAGTAAGAAATCTTCTATTCTTAGAGAGAAGGGATGAGATGTACCAAGGATGCTGCTTAGAGAAGTTTGCATTTTCACTATTTGTGCCATGTGATAGATAAAAAGGGCTCCAGTCTCCAAGGCTGTCACTCCATTACCCTTCACAACACTAAATTCACTTAATTTTTTTTTCACTTTAACAGCTAAGGATGTTATCACTTATGCTGAGGTCACTGAGAGGGTAATACTACTCTTGGAGACACTAATGAAAAGGTACAGTGGTGACATGAGTTAATTGCATAGTTACCACACAATTACCAATTAATGTTCTACTGATGTTAACAGAGAATGGAAAAGAGCTAGCTTATGTGTGCTTAGCACTGCATGGTATAATAATATAATGTAATGTAATGTAATGTAATGTAATGTAATGTAATGTAATAATATAATATAATATAATATAATATAATATAATATAATATAATATAATGTAAAACAGTGCTTAGTAGTATACAACATTTTCCTGAACAGGTTTGCTCGCATAAATAAAGAGGATCAAGAAAATGTGTGTTTTCCCATATTTACCGTTCTAACACTGCTTAAAAATTAACCTAATAACAATGATCTTTCTTTCAACTCTTTCCCTCTTAATCATTCAGGTTTCAAAAACCTGGCTGCTAGAATTTTTAAAAAAAATTTAATATTCAGCTACAAAAATAGTTATTTTACTCCTGAACACAAGCTTCAATGTGACTTTATTTTTCTATAAGTGAAACAGATTAGGTTATGGACTCAGTTTCTGTAATAGAAAAAAAACTTTATGAAAATTGTATTAGATGAAAATAAAGCTCACCGGGTGCTGTGGCTCAGGCCTGTAATTCCAGCACTTTGGGAAGCTGAGGCATGTGGGTCACTTGAGGTTAGGAGTTTGAGACCAGCCTGGCCAGCATGGTGAAACCCCGTCTCTACTAAAAATACAAAAATTAGCTGGGCATGGTGGCAGGTGCCTGTCGTCCCAGCTACTTGGGAGTCTAAGACAGAAGAATCCCTTCAGCCCAGGAGGCAGAGTCTGCAGTGAGCCGAGATCGTGCCACGGCACTCCAGCCTGGGCGACAACGCAAGACTCTGTCTCAAATAAATAAATACATAAATATTTTTAATTTTTAATATTTTATTTTTCAGATGGAGTTTTGCTCTTTCGCCTGGGCTAGAGTGAAGTGGCACAATCTCAGCTTATTGCAACCTCCACCTCCCGGGTTCAAGCAATTCTCCTGCCTCAGCCTCCCAAGTAGCTGGGATTACGGGCACCCACCACTATGCCCGGCTAACTTTTTTGTGTTTTTAGCAGAGACGGGGTTTCACCATGTTTGTCAGGCTGGTCTCAAACTCCTGACCTCAGGTGATCCACTCGCCTCAGCCTCCCAAAGTGCTGAGATTACAGGCATGAGCCGCCTTGACAGATTTATAAATAAATAAATAAATAAATATCTTTAGTGTTTGATTAGTTCTTTACTTGCACATAATTTTCAGGATCTTGAATGTGTTGTATTTTAACATTTTTACCAATTCCTGGAAAAGCAAAACGACCTTCCTTTTGTTTTTTAACTTTTCTAATCAATTTTCTTGAGGTATAATTGAAATATGAGAGAATGAATTTATTTTAAGTGTATAGTTCAATGAAAATACGCTCATTTTAAAACATGGTTTATTTCGTGAGTCTCTGAAGGATTATTTCAGTAAAAGTAGGAATTGATTGCTTCTAGAAAATCATCCATAACATCTCTAAATTCACCTCCTGAGAAATTTTGCCCTGAATACCAAGCACAGCCCATAACTTACCTATTACCCACACAGATGAAGAGCAAATCTAAGAGGAAACTTTCTGTTAAAACAATTTAATATTAAACAGTTTTCAGTTATAACCTCCACACATTTACTGATAATGAGCCACAATGGGCAACAGTAAGAAACTAAAATAAAATCCATAAATTCTTTGCTATTATCCAGTCAAATATATATATTAAGTACAAGGCACTTGCAGATACTGGAGACACAGCAGTAAACAAAACACACATAGCCCCTATGATTTGTTTCTTTATCTTTCCTAACATTTTGGTAATCTATTTAATACTGCATATTACAACAATTCCTGGTTATATTAACTAGAGCAAATTCTGTTCTCTGAATGCTGAACAATGTGTTACAGCTACTAATGCTTTTTTTCTAATTGCATGGTCCCAAATTATTGTCTTTCTATGAATCTGCTATTGCTGCTGACTCAATATAATGTCCACACTGTAGAGTACATATGGGACTATAGCCCATTTCCATTGATGGTAAAAACAATTTTCCAATTGTTTAGGAGCTGAATAGAGTCCCGATTGTGCAGAAAAATGGCCTCATCATGTGTGCCCTTAACTGCTTAATGCTCATAGTTATACAGGTTACAAAAGAATGTTAAGGTTAATACTTGCAAACATCAAGATTGGTTAGTTCAGTTTCTCAGAGTGTGGTCATTAGACCAGCAGCAGCAGCAGCACCTGCAAACTTCTTGGAAATGCAGATTCTTGTGTCTCACCTCAGACCTACTTAATTAGAAACAAAAAGTGGGCTCCCAATCTGTATTTTAATCAATGCTCCGGGTAATTCTGATGCACAATTAGTTTGAGAATCTCTGGGTTGAATTACACTCAGATAACTAACATTTTAAGGCTTAAAACACAGCAGGTAGGCCGGGCACAATAGCTCATGCCTGTAATCTCAGCATTTTGGAAAGCCTAGGCGGGCAGAACACTTGAGCCCAGGAATTCAAGACCAGCCTAGGAAACAGGGCAAAACCTTTCTCTAACAAAAATTAGCCAGGCATAGTGGTGCACGTCTGTGGTCCCCGCTGCTAGGAAGGCTGAGGTGGGAGGATTGCTGGAGCCCAGTAATCAGAGGTTGCAGTGAGCCAAGATAGCGCCACTGCACTCCAGCCTAAGCAACAGAGAGACTCACTCTCAAAAGAAAAACAAACAAACAAAAACAAAAAGCAAAACAACAGTACCAAAGGTTTGTTTCTCACTTATGCAGGATATTTTTTGGTGTGTTATCTGGCTGCTCTCTTTTGTGATGTCCCTACTTTAGAATCCATGCTGAAGAAACATTGCTGCCATAATTTTAGGGGAAAAGAGACATCTGGCAATCAGGCGTTCTTGCCTGGAAAGGCACATGTCCTTCCACTTATAACTTATTATCCGTATCTGGTTACTCAGTCTTACTCAGTCCCACCTGGTAAGGTAGGATCAGGAAATGCTATCTAACGTTTTCTTGGAAGGAAGAAATCAGAAATAGTAAATAGTTTTTATGACCACCATAATGACTAAATCTTGTACTCAAATATTTGGCTCATTCTCTCATCTGTAGACAAAATACACTCACCCACTAATGAAGGCACATAAAACCGGCCAGGCATGGTGGCTCATGCCTGTAATCCCAACACTTTGGGAGGCTGAGGTGGGGAGATCACCTGCGGTCAGGAGTTCAAGATGAGCCTGACCAACATGTTGAAACCCCATCTGTACTAAAAATAGAAAATTAGCCGGGCATGATGGCACACGCCTATAATCCTAGCTACTCAGGAGGCTGAGGCAGGAGGATTGCTTGAACCTGGGAGGCAGAAGTTGCAGTGAGCCGAGATCACGCCACTGCACTCCAGCCTGGGCAATAAGAGCGAAACTCCATCTCAAAAAAATAAATAAATAGATGAAAATAAAACAGAAGTCCCAACCAACGTGGCACTGAGCCCAAACTCCACATTTTTTGGGTGAAGCATTATATTATTTAAAGTTGGGATAATGTCTGATAGTCTTTATAGCACCTTTGGATGTAGCGCCTCCTAATTCAAATAATCACGGAAAAAGGGCAAGTTACTTTTCCCCTAATAATAAATGATGGAAAAGGACAGTTTATCCACTAAAAACATTCCTATGTAGAAAAGTGATGAATGGCCATCATGCAGCAGTCTCTGTTCTATAGCAATTCTAAAATCCTGTTGATCAGATTCTGCAAGGGTCTTCCACCCATAGAACAGCATGTTCATTCAGTTCCTCCAAGATGCAGATGCCCAAGATGGGAGTAAACATGCAATTATTTTGTTATGAGAAACACTTGTGAGAAAAATATAGGGAAGGAGCCAGGGGAAGCTGGGTGAGACATCAAGGCATGATGTAAACCTGACCTTAAGTGAAGGAGAGAGGGCAGGAAGGTGGGGTAGAAGAATCCTCGATGGCTACACAGTCAAAAGAAGGTCCAACAAGGCTGCCAGGGGTTTCTGGAGACAAAGTCAGCCGTTAGAGTAATCCTTTATCTCAAATGAGCCTGCCTTAGTAGAAACGGGACTGCGTTTGTGTCCCTGGTGCTCAGTCACCGCCAGTGTGAAACCTGTGGGAAATGTGCCACTGGGGCAGGCTTGATGAGGGTCAAAGTGCAGCAGATCAGTTAGTGAAGCTCCCTGTCTTTGGACATGTCTTGCAGACATGTACTTATGGCCACCACAATCCACCCATTGTGTCATTTAGATACATTCACACAGGTTCAGGGAGCAGCTCCTCCACACTTCCTGGGGATCCCTCTTCCTGTTTGGAACCCAGAAGAGGGAGGTTAGTGAGATGAACAACAGTCTCTGTTATTGTGGTTGATCCTAGAGATAGCACTCATCCTCTCCTCCACCATTCATTCAAATTCCCCTCACTTTCAGCTACCATCTTGGCATTTACTTGTCTACAAGTACCCCTACCTCTTCCTGCTCATCAAAAATTGCTCAGTATGGTGATTCTTTTGTCTGCTGGCCCCTGGACACACGGAATCCAAAGTGTTCTGATAGCAGCTATAACTTGTAGTTCAATGGCAACCTTTAAGATCACATTCCTCTGGGGACTAGGACTTCTAAAACTGCAGGGCCCAGAGTTTGTGGGAACAAGAAGTACAGTGTTTCCCACTGTGTCATTGAGAGCAATGGTTATAGAGGCCACTTTTGCTTCCATCTCTTGATTCCTGGATCCAGGCATCTTTTCTCTTGTGGACACAGGCCATGTAGAGGTGTTTGATTTAATAAATATACCCATCCTGAAAGATGGTGCCCCACCCTTTCAAGTGTTTTCTCCAGTGTGGTACTTCAATTATACCTTTGTTTTTGTTTTTTGTTTTTTGTTTTTGAGATGGAGTCTTGCTCTGTTGCACAGGCTGGAGTGCAGTAGCATGACCTTGGCTCACTGCAACCTCTGCTTCCTGGGTTCAAGTGATTCCTGTGCCTCAGCCTGCCAAGTAGCTGGGATTACAGGCAAGTGCCACCATACCCAGTTAATTTTCATATTTTTAGTAGAAATGGGATTTCACCATGTTGGCCAGGCTGGTCTCGAACTCCTGACCTCAAGCGATCTGCTTGCCTCAGCCTCCCAAAGGCATGAGCTGCCGTGCCCAGCCCCAATTATACCCTTGGAAGGCTGATCCAGATTTCAGTGAAGCTGGTTGACTCTGAGTCATACCTAGACCCCATAGTCATGTAGATCCCATAGTAATTGTCCTGCTCTCATAACCCTAGTTACATACAATGTTGTGTGGGTTATGCTGGGAGATAACCCTAGTTATCAACTTGGCATGCAGGCCAGAAAGTGAGCAGCTTCTAAGGGGAGAGGGAGCCATCTTTTCCCTTGAATGAGACAGGTTTCGGCAGCATCTTCTGGCACAGAAGAAATGCTAGCTCTGACTAAGGAAGAATGAATCACTTTTGTACCCCCAGAAGACCCAGGGAAGTTACAGAGATAACATTCTTATCGTCATTTCATCTGGTTGGCTGTATAATATGATTCAGGATTTGAAATGTTCCTTACCAGGGCCCTGACTTTCATAGAGCAGACATGCCATGGCTCAGCATTCAAATACCTCAGGAGTTCTGTTATTCTGACAACTAGGTCTTTGGTGCAACCTTAACTGTGTCTTCCCTTCCACTCCAAGTATAATGGCATTTTTGTAAACTGAGACAGAAACTCTCTGGCTTTCACAATTAGGTATTTACTGCTGGTCAACAGCCCTTACTCCCTCATTATTCTTCAGCAGCGTTAATATAATTTAACAGTAATCAATGAACTCAGCATTGCTACCCTCATATTTTTCCAAATACATATTCTTTTCGAATGATACCAAATGATATCATTATCATACTTCCACAACATCCCCCGCCCCCACCCCCACTGGAACAATTTCTGAGGTCACCTCTGTCGAAATCTTTGGCAATTATTCTGCCACCTTGTGCCAGGGACGACCTGTACTCCACTTATCAACCAGGATGATGTCCTCTCTACCTGCCATGTGCTGGGTGAGCTATGTTTACCTTTTACTTGTTAGAGTTAAGAAATATTTTAATCTTCCAACTACAATATTCCTAAATTTCTTTATTCTCTTTCACTTATGTGTATAAATCAGCAAAATCATTTTTTCTTGTAATATCTTTCCAAACATAGCCAACAACAACAAACATTGTTACCAACATCTATTTTCAGAGCATGTTTCCTGGAGCTCAAGTTAACTAGGTATATAACCTGACTTCCAAGTTAATACAATCAACAGTCTACCAGATGCTTCACTGACACATTTTATGGATTTCAGTTTTTGAAACCAGTTTTCTCACCACCTATGTATGCCCAGCCCTTTAACTATTGCCACATACTTAACAAGGTTTTTGTTTCTCTGTAATTAGCACCCCACTTCTGGTATGAATTTCTGTTTCAGTTTAATTTGGTTAGCTTATATTACCTTATCAAGCATATTCACAAATTTCAGCTTAAAAAACAAGGAATTTTTTTACTTACATAAATATCCCTAGTAGAGCAGCTGGAGACCTACTCCATTCTGTGCCCACCTTTGTAGCCCAGGCTGATGGAGCATCCACTATCTGGATCAAATCCTTGCCACCACCATGGTGCCTAACTCTGCCAGGGCTCCACCCAGTCACCACTGAGGCAAGCAAGTATAAATGGGACTTATTCCAGTTGATACAGGAGCAGTTGTGCCTCCTGAGATAACTACTGAAATTCTAATTCTTCCCATCACTATTAGACCCGAGTAATATAGCTTATCCAAAGGCTCCATGAGCTAAACTCTGGGCATTGAGAACCTGGACAATAGAAACAATAGTTAGAAGGGAACTTACAGATAAATCCCTCCTCTTTCCTTCTCACCACTCTCTCCTGCATCTATCAGGATCCACTCAGGAGACTGAAATCCCAGCTGCAATTTTAACACACACACAAAAACTTAATGTAAAGACTTTTAATTAGATAAAAGGTAGTTGTATTAGTCTGATTTGCTATAACAAAATGCTGGGTGCCCTAAATAACCGAAATTTACATTCTCACAGTTCTGGAGCCTAAAATCCAAGATCAAGGTTCCAGCTGGGTTTCCGGTGGTGATTCTCCTCCTGGCTTGCAAATGGCTGCTTTCTCACTATCCCGTCACTCACGTGGTCTTCACGTGGCCTTTTGTCAGTGTGTACACACAGAAGAAGAGATGGGGAGCTCTCTGGTGTCTCTTTCTTACAATGCCACTAATCTTATCAGATTAAAACCCCACCCTTAATTACTTCCTTAGAGGCCACATCTCCAAATACAGTCATGCTAAGGGTTGAAGATTCAACATATGAATTTGGAGGTACATAGACATTCAGTCCATAATATACCACAACTTTGATCAGATTTTCCAAGTGACATAAATCTAAGAAAATTTAACAATCACTGATTTGGAAATTAGAAAGTTACAGGGATGCCGTGCCTAGAATGCACAGGTTTTCTTTAAGTATTATTAATTGAGATATTAACAGGTTAAAATATAATAAAATATAAAAGATGAGACAGCCATTGGTTTTGTCTACATAATATCTATTCTCCTGTACCTCCTTGTTGTAGTAGACTTAGGAAAAAGTAACTATAATTTTCTCCCTTTCCTATAAGTATTGTGAGTTTGCCATCCTCCCATCAGGAAGTAATATCTCTCTCTCTCTACTTGAACTTTGGTTTAGCCATGTCATTGGCTGTAATCAATGGGACATTAACAAACATAATATTAAAGGATGCTTAAAAAGTGCTAGTCTATTGGAGCTTGTCTTCTCCTTCTTTTTTTAGGAATGCTGAGACTACCATGAGAAGTCATATCTTCCTGGATCAAGAATGGTCATATAGAGAAAGAGGAAGGCCCAGCAATCCCAGCTGAAGTCTTAGACAAGAGTTTAAGGCCATTGCAAATTATTCAGTTGAGCTGTCACAGAACTGCCCCACCAACTCAAAGAATTGTGAGATATAATATTATCATTGTTTTAAGGAACTATATTCTGAGGAAAGCTTGTTAAACTGCAAAATTCAATGTATTAATACATATCAACAAAATCCCAAATGTATTTGGTTTGGCAGTCTGGTTACTGAAGATAACCTTCCTGTAATCTATGGCTACAAATACTATCTTCTTGATCCAGCTCTGGCCAATGAAGCATACACATACTTTGCTAATTGGTGTCTGGTAGTGGAGCCATCTAAAGGGAGGCAATTCTTTTAGTTAGAATGGTCCTTTGGCCCTTTGCTTTTCCTCCTCCTTCTTCCCTGGAATACAGATAAAATAAAGGAAGCATATTTCAATCATGAGATAAAAGTCCCACTCTAAGAATGGTAGGACAGGCAAATAGAAAGCAATTGAGCCCTGTTGGCAGTTTAGCTGCCCTACCAGGTCAGGACTACAAAATCTCCAGACTTTTTGTTGTATGAGAAAAAGAAAATCTTTAATACACTGGAATAAATGAATGCAAATACCAACTCAAGGTATTAAAGAAGGTGGAGTCACTGATATTTCCTATTTTGCTGGCTTTGTCAACTGGATAATGGTTCCATTAATCCAAAGAAAAGGCGTATTTGGGGATAAGATAAATTTAGAAAATACTGAGTTTAAAGTGCCTGTAAAAGGTATAGATGATGAGAGGTAAGCCAAAGCTGTTATAATAGTGATACTTAGAGGGAAGATCTGGGTTTGAGTGTAATTTAGGGAATCAACAGCCAATGTTGTGGTAGGTAAAACTGTTAGAGTGCATGGGATTTCCCAGGAAGAGTCAGAAGAAAAAAGTGTAAAGGAAGAATCTTAGGAAACAGCATTTGTTATAGGATGGTTGGAGCAAAGTGTTAAGAAATACAGATAAAAGAATGCTAAGAGGGTTAGACATAGACTCTGGTGAGCTTAATATAAGGATTGAGCATGTCCTTATTGGATTTACCAATCAGGAGGCCACTAAGACCCTTTCTGAGAGCAGAGTCCCTGGAGTGGAACCAGCTAAAGCCGGATTATGGTGGGTGGAAGAGTGAATGAAAGATGCTGATAAGGAGACCATAAGTCGACTTGGCTAGTGAATCTTGGCTGCAAAGGACAAAAAAATAGGGCAATACCAGAAGGAGACAGAGTAGAGAGGAAATTTTGCTTTTGCTTTTTAAAAATATTTTGGTTTGTGGTAAGACTTGAACCTACTTATAGCCTGCAGGGAAGACAGCACTGGAGGTGGAGGGTGTGAAGATACAAGAAAAAGAAATACTGTAATTGATAGAACAAGGCCAGACATACGCAGGAAGGGATGGAATCAAGAACACAGGTGGACGGATTAACCTTAAACAGGAGTTGAATCTCTTCTTCCTGTCAGAGCGTCAATATTTCCTCCTGAGAAGGGAAAGGTGCACTTAGATCTACATGGATACACAAGAGCGATACAAAGGGCCTGACTGCTGTAGTTTCAGCTCTTTATCTGCTGTCTGATCTTGATTGGAGGCATGTAAGAGATCAGGAAGGCCGAAATAGTGGCTTCTTTTGTGTTAAACCATGGCAGGAATCCCGCGCAGCTGCTGTCAGCTTTTGAAAGCATTCACTACTCATAAATTAATACCTACATGCTACAGTGCTACTTAATTAGTCATCGTTAATATTTCAAATATTGTGGATTACAACAAAACAAAAACATATTGTGTCATAGATTGCTCATTCACCTACAGTTTCTAAAATGAGCAATATGCTTCCAGAAGAGAAGTCTTGTTCTCATGACACAATTATTGAGGAATTTGAATACGTTTAACCAGCTCAGGTTTATACAGTCACTGTCCTGAAAAGAGGATAATATTTTCTGTAATTAGATAATAGAAAAATATGTTCAGAACACACTTACACTTTGTTTTGTAAATAAAGTAAAATTGGAAATTAGAATGAGGCAAAGTGGAAAAATAATTGAGATGATGAGGCCAGCTAAGTTCAGGGACAAATTTTTGGCAGTATGTTGGAGGACTTTTCAAGAACTGTTTGCAGTAGCACTGGTAACTTCATGACTTGAAATTAAAGTACAGAGGGGCATAGACTGTAGAATCAATCTACAATAAAGGTTTGAACGATAGCGGTCAAAAATTATACTAATTAGATGAGATGAGTGAATTTATTTTTTGCTTTTTACATATATTTTTCTTAGTACTTGATTTTTATAATTAGTGTTAATTAACTGATTTTTTTTCTTTTCATTTGGATGTCTGATATATTACAGACCATGTGCCTTCAAGCAAATGCTTCTTTTGGATGTATCGTATATCTCTTTTATTTTTTTAATATTTGTTATTTTTTTGAGATGGAATCTTGCTCTGTCCCTCAGACTCTTTTAGCCTATAACTTGAATTGCAGTGATGTCTTTTTGCCTCTTTTGTTTATGGGAGGCAGTATGACATGGAAGATGCATGCCACCCTCGGCTCTGGAACCATATCAGCTCTGACCTACCAGCTTCATGACTTCCTGATTCCTCAGCTTCCGCGATCACCAGTAAAACGGTGTTTACGATACAAATCTTCTAGGGTTGTTGTAAGTACTCAATGTGTTAACTAATTAAAATCCCATAAAACAATCCTGGCATATTAAAAGCACCCTTAAAATAAAAAATGTCAGCTATCATTAAAATATAGTGATGATTTTTTAATGGTTATTTCATTCAGTAAACCTTCTACATATGCTAAATATTTTATAATGTGAACTTTAACAAAAAGTAGTTTTCAGTTGCCCTACCAAGTAGATTTTTACTTGTTTTTGATGAGGTTGTCCCTGGGTATCCATGGGTGATTGCTTCCAGGACTTCCTGAAGATGCCAAGATCCGAGAATGTTCATCTCTAATGTAAAATGGTGTAGGCCGGGTGCAGTGGATCAGGCCTGTAATCCCAGCACTTTGGGAGGCAGAGGCAGGTGGATCACAAGGTCAAGAGATCAAGACCATCCTGGCCAACATGGTGAAACCCCGTCTCTACTAAAAATACAAAAATTAGCTGGGCATGGTGGCCCATGCCTGTAATCCCAGCTACTCGGGAGGTTGAGGCAGAAGAATCACTTGAACCCGAGAGGCGGAGGTTGCCGTGAGCTGAGATCATGCCGCTGCACTCCAGCCTGGTGACAGAGCAAGACTCTGTCTCAAAAAAAAAAAAAAATGTGTAGTATTTGCATATCACCTAAGTAGTAATACATCCTCCAGTATACTTTAAATCATCTCTAGATTACTTATAACACCTAATTTAATGTAAATATTATATAAATAGTTGTATTGTTTAGGGAATAGTGACAACAAAAAAAGTTTGTAAATGCTCAGTACAGATGCAACCATTCATTTTTTTTTCCCCAAATATTTTCCACCAAGTGCGATGGCTCATGCCACCAGCACTTTGTGAGGCCAAGATGGGTGGATTGCTTGAGCTCAGGAATTCAAGACTAGCCTGGGCTATCATGGTGAAACCCAGCATCTACTAAAAACACAAAATTTGGCTGGGCATTGTGGTGCATGCCTGTAGTCCCAGCTGCTTGGGAGGCTGAGGGGGTAGGATTGTTTGAGCCTGGGAGACAGAGGTTTGAATGAGCCAAGATGCACCACTGCATTCCAGCCTGGGTGACAGAGGGAGACCCTGTCTTAAACAAATATATATTTGATCCTCGGTGTGTTGAATCCAGGGATGCAGAACCCATGGATAGAAAGGGCCGACTGTATTTGATGAGGTCTAATTTTGAAGGAGTATAAAACTTATAGCAAGGTACCAAAAGCAAGCATGTGAGTGTAGAAGTATAATCAACTCCATCTTTCTTTGCTGCTGCCACTGTTCCTTCTCCTTTTCATCTTCCTTTTCTCTTTCTTTTTGCGAAAATGAGAGATGGCTTTGTGTGCGTATTTTCAGAGTCCAAACAGGAAGTAGGTAACTCTTAGCTGTTTTTTGAATTTTTGAAATTTGCTTATCAACTGGATCCAAAGCTGATAGTGAATTTAATCCAAAAAAGACAAATAGCATAAAATTTATATGAAGATATTTAGAAGAAAAACTAGTATTATAATAAATTGATGATCTGAGTGAAGATCAATAACCTTAATGATTAATACACACAAAAGGAAATGAAATAAATTGAATGATTATGTTAAAACGCTCCCTAGTGTAATAGTGTTTCTTTCCCTTTAGCTATAATTTTACGTTTTTCTTTCATTTCTTATACTTGTTTTGGTTTGTAAATAAGAAAACAACTAAACTCAGAGGAATGGAGGATGCCTAGAATCAGCATTTTCTCTTATGCCCACTAGATGGCAGGTATAGGATTCTGAATGCTTTTCAGAAGCTGTGTCACCTTTTTTTTTTTTTTTTTAAAGCACATTATAATTGCACTCATGTAAAGTTCAAAAATAGTCAAAGCTAATTGGGTTAGAAGTCAGGATAGTGGCTACCTTCAGAAGAAAGTAGCGACTGGAAGGGTTTATGGAGTACTGCAAATACCCTATTTATATTTTATTTTTAAATTCATTTATTTTTTTAATTGACATATAACATTGTATGTATTTATTATATACAACATAATGTGTTGAAGTATATAAACATTGTGGAATTGTTAAGTCTAGCTAATTAACAAATGCATTACCTCACATAGTTATCATTTTTGTGAGGGTAATACTTAATATCCACCCTCTTGGCATTTTTTAAAAGTACAATACCTTGTCCTTAAGTATGGCCTCCATGTTGTACAATAGATCTCTTGAACTTATTTTGTCACCTATTCTTATTTGAAGCACTAGATGAGGAAACCAATTTTGTTCAAAGCACAAAATTTTAGAAATGAATCATTTTATCTTCAGCCCCCTCCCCCAGTCTCCTACATAGATTCTAAAAAACAAACAAACAAGCAAACAAAGGACTGGTAAAACTGGTAAAGGAAGATAGGGTTTCTAATAAGGCTTTTAAGTATTTTCACACAATACACTCATTTTCCGTCTTTTTCCTTTCTCCTTTGGACACATACAATCCAAAATGTGGTGTAGTCTCTGTGTAATCTCAGTTCTCTTATTTTCTTACAGTGGAAAGATCCCTGTTGCCCAATTGCAAGGAGCAGTGAGAGAGTACATTGTAAATTGTTCATAGATTTACTTTGTTTTCTTTATGAAAAAAAGAGAGTAGGAAATTGGAGAATTTTAAATAGTTCTTTTTTCCTTGTTTCTCACCGTTTTGTTTAAAGTTTTTCTTTCTTTCTTTTTCCTTTTCTTTTTCTTTCTTTTTTTTTTTTTCCTGGCTTGAAATACAGCTGAAATAACTGAATTTTCTACTTGAAATGTGTGTGCCTTTCCACTGAGGGGCCAAGGCCCTGGAAATGTAAAGGGCCAATCTTTGTTACAGAGGGGTTCATTGCAGTGAAGGGCGGGTTCTGCAAAGACAAACAGGTCTCACAGATAGTTGCCAAGGGCACCGAATACATCTTTGCATTACACCTTGAACTAGCATGCTCATATCACCTGTTTTTATTGCATGCACCATAAATGACTGTAAAAGTTTGCAAATCTTTCAGAGACCTTGGCAGTCAATACTTCAGCAGGAAATCTACAAAGAGCGGGGTGGGAAGAGAAGGGATCCAGCCTAGTAGTTTGCCTATTTGGTACAAGAACCATACCTTGACATTGAGAATTATTAAGTGTGTTCGATTTTCACGGTGTCTCAGCCAGATGTGTAACATACGCAGAGTAGTTTCAATTTAGACGCTCAATTTGAAATCTTGGCTTTGCATTTTTATTAACAGGTAACGGAGTCTGCTAACATTCCTGTGGCCTTCCTTAATCTGAACTTAACTCTGGGTGCTTCTGATCTGTGACTTAAGTGCAAAATAAAGACTAATTTTTTCTGGGTCAATGTGGGGCCAACTAGGGTGGCCAGTCCTGAAGGCCACGCCTGCAGCTTTAGTGTTTTTAAATGTCTGACCACCAAACGGGTCATGCAAGTGTATGGACATTTTTCTTTTCTTTTTAGAGTCTGCACAGTGATGGTAGGACTGGCAGTACTAATCAATCCCTGCGCCATGTTCAATCGGTCTGTTCTACTGATTTTTTGTTGTTGTTGTTGTTGTTCTTGTTTCACCGTGTTAAATTTAAGTCTTTAGGAATTGGACTCCCCGTTGAAAGCCCGACAAATCAAACAGTAGAGGAGGGTACCAAAGTCCCAGGGTCCCAGCTACAGTCCGCTATTGCTCCAGGCCCAGCGGGGGCGGACCTCGTTGGAGGCTACCGTGCAGGTCGGAGAAGATGAAATGGCCTCGCATCCCCCTTCCCAGGGGCTCGAGTCGGCAGCTTTATAGCTCCGACAATCTGTGCCCTCGCTTTGGGCTGCGCCACGGAGCAAAAAACCTCTGCTTTTTTGAAAGAGGCCGGGGCAACAAGGTAGAGAGCCGCGGCCAGAAGCAGCCCCGGGCCATAAACCCGAGGCCTGGATGGCTTAAGGCTAAAACCGCCTCCGCCCCCACCCTCGCCCTGCTGGCCCAGCCCTCCCCCCTCCTAGCCACAGTGACCGGAATCCCAGCCTTCCCTTCTGATGCATAAAACATTCAGTGGCCTCCAGGGAGTTTTTGAAATTCTGGCGGAGGCTGCTTTATCCGTTGTTTCGCCCCCTGGGTCAAACACTGGTCCACTGGGTGAGTTGGAGGAGCGATTAGCTCAGCTATAGACTAAATTTAACCTGAGTGCCGGTGGCCGCGTCCCGCCCGCGGTCCTTTATACGAGTGGCTTTGAAGATATCACTGAGCTGTGCCCAAATCTAGAAAAGAATGGGAGGGGAACTGCATGAACTTTTAATTTTTTTCCTTTTTTCCCCCCTCCCTGCGTGTAAACTGGGGTAAGAGTGGGCGGTAATCCCCACTGATTGAGCCCGCGCGGGGAGGTAGCGACTCCGGCGTGGGTGCCACCGCGGTCGCGAAAAATCGGGTCTGAACCCGGTCAGCAGGGATGGCAGCGGCCCCAGCAGCACCTAGGCAGGAAGAGGACACTTCCCGTTCGCGTTTGGTGATGGTTTCATGTACCAGGACATGGGCGCGGAGTTGCCCTCGGAAATAGGGTCTCTGGATGCTGAAATCATAAAGACCTTTTCCCTGAGGTTGTGCGCGCTGGCCCGCGCCCTCCCTACTTCCTGAGCCCTCTGCCTGAGGCCACTGCTTTTAATTAATAGTATCAGAACGGTTCGTGGGAGAACCTGTTCTTATCAAGACAATCTTGGTGGCGTGGAGAAGCGCGAGAATGGGGTTGGGGGGGATGGCGTAAAAAAGATTAAGTACCAAAGCGAAAAGGAAAACTGTAGGCTAAACGAGACATTTAACAGGAAAGTGAAGTAAAGTGTTTTTTGACGCCACATTTTGTGTATTTAGTTTTAGGTTAAAAGAGCAGATGCAACATAAATATATATGTGTATAATTTCCCCCTAACCACTAACTAGCGAAATGGAACATTGTATCTACTGAGAACCTTTCCCTGAAAAAATTATCCTGAGCCTTTCTTCTCATTGTTGTCCAACCACCCCCCCCCGCCCCCAAGCATCAGGGGACCACTCTCCATAGAGCACATTTTTCATCTTCAGCAGCTTAAAGCCATGCCATGGAGAATCGTAATAAATTAGTTTCAGGAACAATATAAGTGATGCTCTAAAGCTTGGTCGTGTAGTATTGGTTTATCTAGTAAAAACTGCCAAGCTCCGGAGTGGAGTCAAATCCTTGTTCCTTCTTCTAGCTCTTAACGTCGTTTATTTATTCATTCATCCATTCATTCATCTGAAACCCCTCCCTTCTTGCTCCTGGCACAGGAGGATTGGCAGTGTTACCTAAACTCTTCTCAGGGGTTTTTAAAAATTGAACAAATGCAATGTTTTTCTTAGATAATAACTAAGACTTCACAGAGTTTAATTTCTTGAATGCATGACTGTTTTTCTCATTATTGAAAATCCTCGTGTTGATAAATTTTATCGCAAAGGTTCTACATATTGTGTCAAAATAATTTTGTACACAGAACATGTGATTATTTCCTGGTAGATCAGCGATTCTACCATATACCAGTAATGAATTGATTATCCAAAACCCAAGCCACTTACATCGCGGATTAATAGTGGCATAAACTGAGACTATTGAATTAAAATATTATTTCTCTGCTGGGAACAAGAGATGTCAGGTGTCATTAAAGCTTCTGTGAATGAGGATGAAGAACTTGTCTCCAGACTTTGTGTTTCATGGAAACTATACATTCACATTTTGGCATAGAGTAGAACAACCTTCATTCTTCAAGTATCTGGAAATATTTTTAAAGAGAATGTCCACAGGTGATCTGTAAACAACACACCTATGAAAGATTTGCATAATAAATATAACCCGTTAATTGTAACTCTTTTGCCTCTATCGTGTCTGGATAGTTTCCCATGAGCGACATGAACAGAGGCCACTTTCTTGACACGGTCTGCAAACCGCGTGGGCAACGAGGAACCGAAGAATGTGTTTTGTTCAAAAAGGTCGATTTAAAGAAAAATAGTATATGATCTCTCTCCTTTGTCCTCATTTCTAAAACAGCCAACAACTTGTTTTTCAAATAACCTTTCAGCAAGATATTCAGAAGGAGAAAACTGAGAAAGTTTAGTAAATCCGATCTAAAAAGAAAAAGCAAAAAACACCTAGCCCTTTGATCTCCCTGGCATTGTCATTACAGCCTTAAAATATCAGCCAACCCTCTAGTAGGGAAAGAAAAATCTTACGGATTAAGTAACTATTTATCTCATGATGATAATTACTTGTTTGACCTGAAGTCACTCATTCCTGAAACCACGAAGTTAAATAGTTGAGATGTTTTTAAAAGCCGGTGCTCTGGCTACATTGCTGGTGAACAAATGCCTGACCAAGAAGATCAGCGCATCTGGGATGGGTCTGAGACCCGGTTCTGCAAGTTGAAAGCTAAAGGGTATGGGAGGGAGAAAGGGAAGTTTTCCATCAAATACGTATGTAAAGAGGCACTTAAAGACTAAAACCCCAGGTAGCTGGCACGGATGGGAACGGAAAACCATTCCCCCTCCTCTTCCCAGAACTCTTGCTGAGCTAGGTGGTCAGGAGCGTCGTGGTAGAATATAACCCCGGAGGCCCAAGGTGCAGTTTGAAGAAACGGTGGCGGCTTCCCCTAGTGGTGTGGCTTCAGAGCTGCCTCTAGGAACCCATTTAATTCCCTTTAATGATACTTCCAGCCGTTTTCTGGACCTCATGAGCTCAGGATGAAATCAGTATTCTAGGGTCAGCAGGCTTCTCCCTGCTACCGCGTGTTCAAAAGCACTTCCACAAGCCAGGGCTCACATCGCCCAAGACGAGGCGTGACCCGAGGCGGGGAGGGGACTTCGCACGTGTCGCGTGAAGGATGCCCTGGCCTCGGGCTGCAGGCGCGGACCCTGGGGGACTCCCCAGGGTGTAGGAGGCGGAGACCGATCCGCTCTAGCCTCGAGCGGTCCAGCGCGGGGCGACTCGCCCGCATAGTGGAGATTCCGGCATGAGGCGACGGCAGTCACCGCCTGGCTGCCCCGCGGAGGCCCGGGAGAGCCTCTGAGGTCTCGGGAGCCCGGGCTTTGGGACTTGCTGGCCCGACCGCCAGTCGCCCTGGGGCCTTGGGAACCGGGAAATGCGCGCGCCGAGGCGGTGGCGGCCTCGCTGCTTTCAGTTTTCATTGAGTCTGCTGGTTACTGTTTAACGTCCCCACCCACGTTTCAGTTTGTTTAGTAAATCGATCGGACTGTGAGACTCAGGCCGCTGCCCTGTCGCCATTGAGCAAAGCTAATATTCTCCCAGCATATGGTCTAAAATCTTTGCTAGAGATCGGGAAAAACAAACAAACAAACAAACAACAAAATCCTTAAGCTTCCTCTCCCAAGTCCCCCCAGCTCCACCCCCACTTCCCACCTCCTCGCTTTCAGCAAACTTCCCAGCCTGGGAAAAGTGCGGCGCGGGACAGCGCGGCGGGGTGGGTGGGGGACCTGCTGCCGGGAGATGCGGCGGCGGCCGCGCGGCTGACTGCGACTCGTGAGCTCCGGGAGCGGCCCGCGCAGGTAAGTTTCTCCGCCGCCGCCCGGGGCCCGGGCTGGCCGCAGTGCACCGCCCCGGCGGCTACCGGGCAGGAGGAGCCTCGGTTCCCCTCGGGCGGCTAAAGGAGGGGCTGAGCCTTAGGACCCCTAGGCCAGGCCGTGTTGAAAGCAGATACCCCGAGGCCTCGCCCAGCCTGTGCTGGAGGGAAGAAGGCGCTGGAGGTGGGGCAGCGGGGAGTTGGGGGAGCGGGGAATTGAAAGGTGCCAGTCCTTAACCTTAGAAAAGAAAGAAAGAGAGAAAGAGAGAAGGAGAGAAGGAGAGAGAGAGAGAGAGAAAGAGAAAGAGTTGTATTTGTTTGGGTGCAGAAAAAGCTTTGGTGGCTGCAGCGGGTCATGTGATTCCCAGGTCTCTGGGGATTCCCAGGTCTCTGGGGGGTCTTCCGTGTAAGTACTTCTGTGGCCTGGGGCAAGGCCAGGACAAATGGATGTTCGTGGACCCTGGAGGTCTGTAGGGAGTTGCTTGGTCCTGCAGCATCACCCCATGCATGGCCTTTGCTCAAGTCTCAGCTTCCATCCATCTCTCATGGACACATTTTGGGAGTGGGCATCTGCCGGTGATGCCGTTGGGGGATATTTTAAATATCGTATTGAGAACTTCTTAGCTAACTTTGGGATGAAATGTCCTTTGGAAGCTTAGTTAACAACGTGCCAGTTAAGCAATAACCGTTCTGAGTCTAACTGAAATAAGCCAGCACGTGATAAGATCTTAGAATGGAATATATGTGCTTCATACCTGATGATCTGTGCTTATAAATCTTGCTCGGAACTGAGTCAAAGCACTGCTTCAACAAGCAAAACAATCAGCATGAGTTTTCACTTGCCGGCAAGGGCAAGAGAATCCAGAAACTCAAAAGTGAATGGGATGTCCCGGAAACTAAACACTCATTGAGAGCACCATTTCCTGGTTTTGTTTTTGTTAGTTTCTTCTGCTTTCTCGTTCATTTTACAGGTTTCCCTTCTCCCTTTAGAAGCGGTTATTTGTCATTAAACATTCTTCCTGTCTAGCTGTCACTGTTTTTCCTTAGGAGTCCTCCTGTCCCCACCTCCTCACCACCACTCCCTCTCTTTTCATGTCCTGTGGACACTCACCCAGGCCACCTGATCTGCTGTGTTGTTGAAGTAGGTGACCAAGCAGTGTTGGGCTCTTTCCTGGTATCATTTGAAGGTGTGGCAAGGAGAGGGAGGTGGGGGTGAGTGGTGGTAAACTGCTCATTTTTCACTTTTCGAAATGGAGTGGAAAATTGAGAGCCGTTTGTCTTCCCATTTCTCCTAAGCTCCAGTTATGGGCCTACAAATAAGGACATTTTTCCAACATGCTTTATGAAGGTTCAACTCTTTTAGTAAAGTGTGTTTATTAAGATCTCACAAATATTGCATTTTTAATCACGGTTATAGGCATATGGGATAGCGCAAATTTATTTTAGGGATTGCTAAGATTTAAAAAAACAAATACTCCTCATGCAAATAATAAGTATTTGTTTTTTAGTGCCTTGTTCTTTTTTTTTCCCCGAGATGAAGTCTTGCTCTGTCACCCAGGCTAGAGTATAGTGGCACAGTCTCGGCTCACTGCAACCTCTCCCTCCCCGGTTCAAGCAATTCTCCTTCCTCAGCCTCCAGAGTAGCTGGGATTACAGGCGCCCACCACCACGCCCGGCTAATTTTTGTATTTTTATTAAAGATGGGGTTTCGCCATGTTGGCCAGGCTGGTCTTGAACTCCTGACCTCGTGATCCGCCTGCCTCGGCCTCCCAAAGTGCTGGGATTGTAGGCGTGAGCCACCCCGCCCGGCCTGTTTTTGTTTGTTTTAAATTCTTGGTTTTTCTACAAATTCTGAAGGTAATATTTTTTCATAAAACAACATCAAAATTGTAGTAAAATAGAAAAAGAGCCCCCTCCCCATTCCACTCCATGTATGTGTAACTTCTGTTGATGTTTGGGTTTGTGTTTCTCTAATCTCCATGTGTATAACACAGACATTTTTCTTTTATTGTTTTAAAATTTGAATAATGGTTCATATCATACTAGTATTCTGAAATTTATTTTTCTTTAATATTTTTCAAATACTTATCTGTCAATATATACAGATTTTTTTTTAAATGTGTCTACCCAGCGTAACCAGCCAATGTCCCTCAGAATATTCACTTGGATTTTTCAATTTCTAAGTATTACAAACAATGATGTGAATATCTATGTGCATTATCTTTGCCTGGGTACTGCTGAATATTTATTCTGAGAAGAGAATTGCTGGCACCAGGGAGATGTTTGATAGATATTGCCAAGAACCTTTCTAAACACCCACAGTATATTTATTGTACCATGTTTGCCAACACTTTATAATAATGATTTATTTAGAATGTTGTCAATCTATTGTTGAAAAATTGGTTCCTCATTGTTGGGAATTATATAAACCAGTCCCAGAACATCTGACTTGGGGAGTTTGGGAATTTTGCTTTAAAAATATAATAAAATGGGAATGGAATTAAATACACTTGAATATACCATCTTATTCTGAGCTTGTAAAAGAATCTACTGCATTTGTTACTAACTATCCATTTACTGAATGTCTGGAGATACTGATACATGATAATGAGCATTTCTAGATTGCAAACACGTGGACCGTGTTTGCAATAACAACATGTTGCAGTTGTGATTTTGTGGTTTGTAAATACATGTTTGCCCCCTTCCTAAGAGAAGATTGACACCCCTAGAGCGAAAGTATGATTTTAAATGAGGTCTTATAGCTCTGGGTCCTTTAAAAAGTTATCCATGCAAATGAAACAACTGGGTATATTGTTGAAACAAACTCAGCCTCCTCAAATGTATTTATACCTATTGGTGTCAGTCCTGACACTCACATAGAGACATAAGGAACTCTGCAAATATGGCTTACTCTTATTCTTATGTTTTAAAGAACACACAGACACGCACACACACACACACACACACACACACACATAGATAAGGTAATTCTTATTGAATACTTAATATGCACTAGGTACTATTGTAGGCAATTTATATGCCTTTTGCTTTTTAGATTCTTATAACAATCCTATGCCATTCATGTTAACATTCTTCCTACATTATAGACGGGAAAAGTGAACCAGAGAGAAATGAAATAACTTGACCAAGGTTACACGTTTACACGGGATAGAGTTGGGGATTCAAATGCAGGCACGTCGGCTCCAGGTTGTGAACGTAACTATGGCTGCTCCATGTCCTCATTGAGTTGCTCGATGCACAAAGGTGCCTAACTGAGCAGAGGAACGGTTGAAACCTTTACACCACCCACAAGCCAAACCATGTCCCTTTGCCCTTAGCTGAATATTCTCTGGGGAAGGCACTTTTCTAAGCCACAAAATATCTGTAAGAGGTATCAGCACCCTTGCTGCTGTTGGATAATTTGTAGGAGCTACACAGACCTATTTGTTTCCATATGTATCTTTGTAACTCAATACTATTTACCCACTCATTATGGGTAGACCTTAAATAACAGATTTGCCTTATTGCCTGTTCTTCCGTACCTTATATTTTAAAACATGTTGACAGAGTATGCTCTTTACATGATAGAATTAGCTGATAACATCTGATGTTCCCCTGAAAACCTTTTATTTTATCAAGATGGTTTCCTGGAAAACGAATAGGGAGTTCACTTTTTTTCTTTTTGTGTGACACTCAACATTTTGAAGAACATAAAGGTCTTTGAGATGACCAGCTTCATGGGAAGCTGTGTGGTGTATAAGTCACAAGGGCAGGCCTTGTTGTCAGATGGCAAGGTTTACATCCCAGCCCAGTTATTCACTAAATGGGAAGGGAGGGGGTGCTTGGGCAACCTATCCTCTTTGAGGTCCAATTTCCTCATTTTTGAAATGCTTGTAATTATAATACCTATGTATTGGTAGGGTAATTATATATGCTAATCCATGGGAAACATTTAGAACAGTGCCTGGCACATCGAGTACCAGGTATGTGTTCTGTGTTGCTGTTCTTATGGTAGAGTGAGATAATGCATCTAAAGCACTGCTTGACTTGTTGTAAGTTCTTAATAGGTGTTACTTGTTTTTATTGATCTTCTCTCTAGAGATTATTATATTTATATACACAAAGTACTTATAACTTCAGAAAATTTTGGACCCCTGGAAACCTGTCCAAGCCCTCTAATAGGCCTTGGAGATGTATTGATGAATAAGAAAGAGAGTCTCTAATTTCTTGGAGCTTTCAGCTAAGCAGTGTAGAGAAAAATCACACCAAGTATAGTTCCATGGCTGGAACATTGGCTTTGGAGTCATTCCCACCTGTGTGCAGATGTCAATTCTGCCCCCTGACCGTTGTATATCTCAGAGCAAGTCATTTAATGTTTCCTCACATTAAATAGCTATGAAATGAGAAAATAGTTCTTACTTTCAAAGTACACGTGAATAAATTCTTGCATTATTTAAATCAGGCATTTTATCTGTTGAATGACACTCCCTACACTCTATTTCAGTATAGAAGAATTATATTTATAAAGGATAACAAAAAGTTGACAAGATATCTAGGCAGTTTTTCCCTATCTCATTTAAAAGTATCATTATTTAATAGTAGGATATCATTTAAAAGTATGATACCACCTGGATCTGACAATTTAATGTTTTAAGTATTTTGAATCTTTGTTCCTGTGGGCTTATGCACTGTCTTATGCTTTGCTTATGCTCTTGGCTGACTGAAGATTATGGACTGTGTTTTAGAATTTTTTTTTTTTTGGATTTTCTTATTTCAGACATCACAGTTATAGCTTCTAAATAAAGTTAATATATATTACTTTAGCAAGAATTAAGTTATAGGGTCTGTACACGGTACCTGGAATACAAATATAAGTAAACCTGCAAACACTGATAATCTACCTCGAAGACAAACATAAGGTGACACTGTTATATTAGGATAACAGATAATTATAATTAGTATAATACCATGGAAAACAGAAGCAAAAAGGATACATTTAGCTTGAGTAGCCTGGAGATATTTCAGGGAAGTGTTAATGACTTCTGATGAGAACTTGCTGAGTAGAGAAGAATTAGAAAAGTATTTGGGGCAGAGGAGATTGGACTTGCAGTAGGAATAGTGGCAAGAGATGAAGTGGGGAAGGAACACTGGGCCAGATTCTAACAATACTGAATGTGGGTAACAAGGATTGGACGATGTCTGCTAGGCACCGGGAAGCCATCAAAATCTTTAAGCAGGTTGAGTTATGATTTTTTTTTTTCTTAAGATTGACTGGCAGCATTTTGGAAAATGGGTTAAAGACAGAAAGAAAGGGAGAGGAGAGGAGGACAGAAGAGGGCAAGGGAGGGAAGGGGAGGGGAAAGGAGGGGAGGGGCGGGGAGGGGAATAGTAAGAACTTCTATGATAGTGTCCAGTGGCAATGAAGGTGAGAAGAGATTAGAATCTGCAGGTTTCAAAGGTATTTAAACTGAATTTAATTATAGAATATGTAAGATGAAGGGGTGAGAGAGATTGAAACTGACTCACATTTCTATATTTCTCAGCAATGACTTAGAAATAACCCTTTCCTAAGTTTCTCCTGTCTGGCTGGGGATACCTATAAAAAAAATTATTGGCTGGGCGTGGTGGCTCATGCCTGTAATCCTAGCAGTTTGGGAGGCCAAGGCAGGTGGATCACTTGAGGTCAGGAGTTAGAAATCAGCTTGGCCAACATGGTGAAACCCCACAAAAAAATTAGCATGGGCATGGTGGGGGGAACCTGTAAGCTCAGCTACTTGGGAGGCTGAGGCAGGAGAATTGCTTGAACCTAGGAGGCGGAGATTGCAATGTGCCGAGATTGTGCCATTACACTCCAGCCTGGGTGACAAAGACAGACCTTCCCTCAAAAATTAAAAAGCAAATTAAAAAATTATTATCCACCATGCTAAGTATAACTGTTGAGTCCTGGGGAAGTATTATTAAAACCTAGTGAAAAGCCCACTCACTTTTCCTGGAGTAGGTTAATTAAGAAATTATATGTAAATTCTTTATTTTTAAGTCAGGTTTATTGAGATATAATTTGCAATCAGTAAAATCCCTTTTTATGGATGTGCTTCAGTGAGTTTTGACAAATGTATGTAGTTTTGTAACCATTACCACAATGAAGATAAAGAACATTTCTGCACCCATCCCCCTCAAACTCTCTGTGCCCTTTCGTAATTTTCCCCCTCTACTACACCAGGCAACCACCAGTCTGATTTCCGTCATTAACGTTGCCTTTTCCAGGATAATATATAAATGGAATCATATAGTATGTACCCGTTTATGTCTTTTTTTAAATTTAGCATAATTATTTTGAGATTCATTCACTTTATTGTGTACATCAGGAGTTTATTCCTTTGGGGGAGAAAAAAAAAAACCCTGGATTTATAAGGTATTATTGACATACCATAAACGGCATATATTTAAAGTGTACAATTTGAGAAGTTTTGATATATGTATATACCCATGAAATCACCACAGTAAAGATAGTGAATATAGCCAACACCTCCAAAGGTTTTTTAAAGCTCCTTTAGACACTCTTTCTCCTGTTCCTTGCCATCCCTTCCTCCCCTGTCCCAAAGCAACCATTGATCTACTTTCTGGCCCTGTAAATTCATTTGCATTTTCTAGAATTTTATATTCATGGGGTCATGCAGTATTATTGTGTGTCTGGCATATTTCACTCAGTGTAATTATTTTGATATGCATTTATTTGGTTGCATGTATCAATAGTTCTTTTTAAAAATATTTTTTGCTAAATAGCATAATGTTGTATAGATATTCTGCAATTTGTTTATCCATTCACTTGATGAACCTTCGGGTTGTTTCCAGGTTTTGGCTATTACAAATAACGCTGCTACGAACTTTCTTGTATCAAGTCTTGGTGTGTACGCTTACATTTGTCTTATATGATTACCTAGGAATAGAATGGTTGGGTCATAGGCAAAAAATTACCAATCTGGTTTCCAGAGTAGTTGTCCCATTTTACATTCCCACCAATAGGGCTTGAGAGTTTCAGTTTCTTTTTTTTTTTTTTTTTTTTTCCCCATAATTTTTTTTTATTATACTTTAGGGTTTTAGGGTACATGTACACAATGTGCAGGTTTGTTACATATGTATCCATGTGCCATGTTGATTTCTTGCACCCATTAACTCATCATTTAGCATTAGGTGTATCTCCTAATGCTGTCCTTCCCCCCTCCCCCAACCCCACAACAGTCCCCGGAGTGTGATGTTCCCCTTCCTGTGTCCATGAGTCCTCATTGTTCAATTCCCACCTATGAGTGAGAACATGCGGTGTTTGGTTTTTTGTCCTTGCGATAGTTTACTGAGAATGATGTTTTCCAGTTTCATCCATGTCCCTACAAAGGACACGAACTCATCATTTTTTATGGCTGCATAGTATTCCATGGTGTATATGTGCCACATTTTCTTAATCCAGTCTATCGTTGTTGGACATTTGGGTTGGTTCCAACTCTTTGCTATTGTGAATAGTGCTGCAATAAACATACGTGTGCATGTGTCTTTATAGCAGCATGATTTATAGTCCTTTGGGTATATACCCAGTAATGGGATGGCTGGGTCAAATGGTATTTCTAGTTCGAGATCCCTGAGGAATCGCCACACTGACTTCCACAATGGTTGAACTAGTTTACAGTCCCACCAACAGTGTAAAAGTGTTCCTATTTCTCCACATCCTCTCCAGCACCTGTTGTTTCCTGATTTTTTAATGATGGCCATTCTAACTGGTGTGAGATGGTATCTCACTGTGGTTTTGATTTGCATTTCTCTGATGGCCAGTGATGATGAGCATTTCTTCATGTGTTTTTTGGCTGCATAAATGTCTTCTTTTGAGAAGTGTCTGTTCATGTCCTCTGCCCACTTTTTGATGGGGTTGTTTGTTTTTTTCTTGTAAATTTGTTTGAGTTCATTGTAGATTCTGGATATTAGCCCTTTGTCAGATGAGTAGGTTGCAAAAATTTTCTCCCATTCTGTAGGTTGCCTGTTCACTCTGATGATAGTTTCTTTTGCTGTGCAGAAGCTCTTTAGTTTAATGAGATCCCATTTGTCGATTTTGGCTTTTGTTGCCATTGCTTTTGGTGTTTTAGACATGAAGTCCTTGCCCACGCCTATGTCCTGAATGGTATTGCCTAGGTTTTCTTGTAGGATTTTAATGGTTTTAGGTCTAACATATAAGTCTTTAATCCATCTTGAATTAATTTTTGTATAAGGTGTAAGGAAGGGATCCAGTTGCAGCTTTCTACATATGGCTAGCCAGTTTTCCCAGCACCATTTATTAAATAGGGAATCCTTTCCCCATTTCTTGTTTTTGTCAGGTTTGTCAAAGATCAGATAGTTGTAGCTATGCGGCATCATTTCTGAGGGCTCTGTTCTGTTCCATTGATCTATGTCTCTGTTGTGGTACCAGTACCACGCTGTTTTGGTTACTGTAGCCTTGTAGTATAGTTTAAAGTCAGGTAGCGTGATGCCTCCAGCTTTGTTCTTTTGGCTTAGGATTGACTTGGCGATGCGGGCTCTTTTTTGGTTCCATATGAACTTTAAAGTAGTTTTTTCCAATTCTGTGAAGAAAGTCATTGGTAGCTTGATGGGGATGGCATTGAATCTATAAATTACCTTGGGCAGTATGGCCATTTTCACGATATTGATTCTTCCAACCCATGAGCATGGAATGTTCTTCCATTTGTTTGTATCCTCTTTGATTTCATTGAGCAGTGGTTTGTAGTTCTCCTTGAAGAGGTCCTTCACATCCCTTGTAAGTTGGATTCCTAGGTATTTTATTCTCTTTGAAGCAATTGTGAATGGGAGTTCACTCATGATTTGGCTCTCTGTTTGTCTGTTATTGGTGTACAAGAATGCTTGTGATTTTTGTACATTAATTTTGTATCCTGAGACTTTGCTGAAGTTGCTAATCAGCTTAAGGAGATTTTGGGCTGAGACAATGGGGTTTTCTAGATATACAATCATGTCATCTGCAAACAGGGACAATTTGACTTCCTCTTTTCCTAGTTGAATACCCTTTATTTCCTTCTCCTGCCTGATTGCTCTGGCCAGAACTTCCAGCACTATGTTGAATAGGAGCGGTGAGAGAGGGCATCCCTGTCTTGTGCCAGTTTTCAGAGGGAATGCTTCCAGTTTTTGCCCATTCAGTATGATATTGGCTGTGGGTTTGTCATAGATAGCTCTTATTATTTTGAGATACGTCCCATCAATACCTAATTTATTGAGAGTTTTTAGCATGAAGGGTTGTTGAATTTTGTCAAAGGCCTTTTCTGCATCTATTGAGATAATCATGTGGTTTTTGTCTTTGGTTCTGTTTATATGCTGGATTACATTTATTGATTTGCATATGTTGAACCAGCCTTGCATCCCAGGGATGAAGCCCACTTGATCATGGTGGATAAGCTTTTTGATGTGCTGCTGGATTCGGTTTGCCAGTATTTTATTGAGGATTTTTGCATCAATGTTCATCAAGGATATTGGTCTGAAATTCTCTTTTTTGGTTATGTCTCTGCCAGGTTTTGGTATCAGGACGATGCTGGCTTCATAAAATGTGTTAGGGAGGATTCCCTCTTTTTCTATCGATTGGAATAGTTTCAGAAGGAATGGTACCAGTTCCTCCTTGTACCTCTGGTAGAATTCAGCTGTGAATCCATCAGGTCCTGGACTCTTTTTGGTTGGTAAGCTATTGATTATTGCCACAATTTCAGAACCTGTTATTGGTCTATTCAGAGATTCAACTTCTTCCTGGTTTAGTCTTGGGAGGGTGTATTTGTCGAGGAATTTATCCATTTCTTCTAGATTTTCTAGTTTATTTTCATAGAGGTGTTTGTAGTATTCTCTGATGGTAGATTGTATTTCTGTGGGATCGGTTGTGATATCCCCTTTTTCGTTTTTTATTGCATCTATTTGATTCTTCTCTCTTTTCTTCTTTATTAGTCTTGCTAGCGGTCCATCAATTTTGTTGATCTTTTCAAAAAACCAGCTCCTGGATTCATTAATTTTTTGAAGGGTTTTTTGTGTCTCTATTTCCTTCAGTTCTGCTCTGATTTTAGTTATTTCTAGCCTTCTGCTAGCTTTTGAATGTGTTTGCTCTTGCTTTTCTAGTTCTTTTAATTGTGATGTTAGGGTGTCAATTTTGGATCTTTCCTGCTTTCTCTTGTGGGCATTTAGTGCTATAAATTTCCCTCTACACACTGCTTTGAATGTGTCCCAGAGATTCTGGTATGTCGTGTCTTTGTTCTCGTTGGTTTCAAAGAACATCTTTATTTCTGCCTTCATTTCATTATGTACCCAATAGTCATTCAGGAGCAGGTTGTTCAGTTTCCATGTAGTTGAGCGGTTTTGAGTGAGTTTCTTAATCCTGAGTTCTAGTTTGATTGCACTGTGGTCTGAGAGACAGTTTGTTGTAATTTCTATTCTTTTACATTTGCTGAGGAGAGCTTTACTTCCAACTATGTGGTCAATTTTGGAATAGGTGTGGTGTGGTGCTGAAAAAAATGTATATTCTGTTGACTTGGGGTGGAGAGTTCTGTAGATGTCTATTAGGTCCACTTTATGTAGAGCTGAGTTCAATTCCTGGATATCCTTGTTAACTTTCTGTCTCGTTGATCTGTCTAATGCTGACAGTGGGGTGTTAAAATCTCCCATTATTATTGTGTGGGAGTTTAAGTCCCTTTGTAGGTCACTGAGGACTTGCTTTATGAATCTGGGTGCTCCTGTGTTGGGTGCATATATATTTAGGATAGTTAGCTCTTCTTGTTGAATTGATCCCTTTACCATTATGTAATGGCCTTCTTTGTCTCTTTTGATCTTTGTTGGTTTAAAGTCTATTTTATCAGAGACTAGGATTGCAACCCCTGCCTTTTTTTGTTTTCCAGTTGCTTGATAGATCTTCCTCCATCCCTTTATTTGGAGTCTATGTGTGTCTCTGCACGTGAGATGGGTTTCCTGAATACAGCACACTGATGGGTCCTGACTCCTTATCCAGTTTGCCAGTCTGTGTCTTTTGATTGGAGCATTTAGCCCATTTACATTTAACGTTAATATTGTTATGTGTGAATCTGATCCTGTCATTATGATGTTAGTTGGTTATTTTGCTCGTTAGTTGCTATTGTTTCTTCCTAGCCTCGCTGGTCTTTACAATTTGGCATGTTTTTGCAGTGGCTGGTACCGGTTGTTCCTTTCCATGTTTAGTGCTTCCTTCAGGAGCTCTTTTAGGGCAGGCCTGGTGGTGGCAAAATCACTCAGCGTTTGCTTGTCTGTAAAGTATTTTATTTCTCCTTCACTTATGAAGCTTAGTTTGGCGGGATAGCAAATTCTGGGTTGAAAATTCTTTTCTTTAAGAATGTTGAATATCGGCCCCCACTCTCTTCTGGCTTGTAGAGTTTCTGCTGAGAGATCAGCTGTTAGTCTGATGGGCTTCCCTTTGTGGGTAACCCGACCTTTCTCTCTGGCTGCCCTTAACATTTTTTCCTTCATTTCAACTTTGGTGAATCTGACAATTATGTGTCTTGGAGTTGCCCTTCTCGAGGAGTATCTTTGTGGCGTTCTCTGTATTTCTTGAATCTGAATGCTGGCCTGCCTTGCTAGATTGGGGAAGTTCTCCTGGATAATATCTTGCAGAGTGTTTTCCAACTTGGTTCCATTCTCCCCATCATTTTCAGGTACACCAATCAGACGTAGGTTTGGTCGTTTCACGTAGTCCCAAATTTCTTGGAGGCTTTGTTCATTTCTTTTTATTCTTTTTTCTCTAGACTTCCCTTCTCACTTCATTTCATTCATTTCATCTTCCATCAGTGATACCCTTTCTTCCAGTTGATCGCATCTGCTACTGAGGCTTCTGCAATCTTCGCGTAGTTCTCGAAACTTGGCTTTCAGCTCCATCAGCTCCTTTAAGCCCTTCTCTCCATTGGTTATTCTAGTTATCCATTCTTCTAATATTTTTTCAAAGTTTTTAACTCCTTTGCTATTGTTTTGAATTTCCTCTCGTAGCTCAGAGTAGTTTGATCGTCTGAAGCCTTCTTCTCTCAACTCATCAAAGTCATCCTCCATCCAGCTTTGTTCCGTTGCTGGTGAGGAACTGCGTTCCTTTGGAGGAGGAGAGGTGCTCTGTTTTTTAGAGTTTCCAGTTTTTCTGCTCTGTTTTTTCCCCATCTTTGTGGTTTTATCTACTTTTTGTCTTTGATGATGGTGATGTACAGATGAGTTTTTGGTGTGGATGTCCTTTCTGTTTGTTAGTTTTCCTTCTACCAGACAGGACCCTCAGCTGCAGGTCTGTTGGAGTTTACTAGAGGTCCACTCCAGACCCTGTTTGGCTGGGTGTCAGCAGCGGTGGCTGCAGAACAGCGGATTTTCGTGAGACCACAAATTCAGCTGTCTGATAGTTCGTCTGAAAGTTTTGTCTCAGAGGAGTACCCGGTTGAATGAGGTGTCAGTCTGTCCCTACTGGGGGGGTGCCTCCCAGTTAGGCTGCTCAGGGGTGAGGGACCCACTTTAGGAGGCAGTCTGTCCGTTCTCAGATCTCCAGCTGTGTGCTGGGAGAACCACTACTCTCTTCAAAGCTGTCAGTCAGACAGGGACCTTTAAGTCTGTGGAGGTTCTTGCTGAGTTTTTGTTTGTCTGTGCCCTGCCCCCAGAGGTGGAGCCTACAGAGGCAGGCAGGCCTCCTTGAGCTGTGGTGGGCTCCACCCAGTTCGAGCTTCCTGGCTGCTTTGTTTACCTAAGCAAGCCTGGGCAATGGCGGGCGCCCCTCCCCCAGCCTCGCTGCAGCCTTGCAGCTTGATCTCAGACTGCTGTGCTAGCAATCAGGGAGACTCCGTGGGCACAGGACCCTCCGAGCCAGGTGCGGGACACAATCTCCTAGTGTGCCGTTTTCCAGGCCCGTTGGAAAAGCGCAGTATTGGGGTGGGACTGACCCGATATTCCAGGTGCCGTCTGTTTCCCCTTTCTTTGACTAGGAAAGGGAACTCCCTGACCCCTTGCGCTTCCCGAGTGAGGCAATGCCTCTCCCTGCTTCGGCTGGCGCACAGTGTGCTTCACCGACTGTCCTGCACCCACTGTTAGGCACTCCCTAGTGAGATGAAACCGGTACCTCAAGCAGAAATGCAGAAATCACCCGTCTTCTGTGTCGCTGGGGCTGGGAGCTGGAGACCGGAGCTGTTCCTATTCGGCCATCTTGGCTCCACCCTCGAGTTTCAGTTTCTTTATATCCTAACCAACACTTGGTATGATCGGTCTTCTAATTTTAGACATTCTAAAGCTGTAAGATATTTCATTGTGATTTTAATTTGTATTTCCCTAATGACTAATGATTCTGAACATCTTTTCATGAGCTTATGTAACATAAATGATTATCTTTAGTGAAGTTTTGTTCAAATCCTATGCAGTCCCCTTCTTTTAAAAATTGAATTGTTTGTTTTTTTTCATTATCAAGTTAGAAGAGTTCTATATATATACTATAGATATCAGTCCTTTTCAAGATACGGGTTTTGAAAATATTTTCTCCCCACATGAATTTATTCTTGTACAAAGAATAGGATTTGATCAAGAGAAAAAGGGTAAAGATATATTCATAAATAGGAATAGTATATACAAATGAAAAAATAAAAAATTGGATTTATGAGGCCTCAATATGGAGTAAAATAGAAAAAGGTGATAGAAAATGAGTTTTCAAAAATAAAGAGTAGCCTGAATATAAAGACCTATGGAATTTAGACTCTTTTTGTGAGCACTAATAGTAATAAATATCAATACAATAACAATAGTTATACTAAGAATTGAGCATTGCAGTTTATAGAGTGTTTTTACATACACAGTCTATAGTGTTTCCCCGTGGATTAATTTACTTTAGTCCTGTGACAACTATGTGAAGGCGCAGAGACTTGGGGCCATGTGAAGTCAATATCAAATATAGGTTTTTAGGGTTTAAGCCAATGCCTTTTCAACTAGTGTGTGCATGTGTGTGTGGTGGGGGGGCGGGAGGCATGTATGTGTGCGTTTAATGGAGTGTAAGGAAAGAATGACAGCTGGATTGGTCTACAAGGGCTCAGAAGGGCACTTTCCCAGTAGGGCAGGGGCCAGTGTCCTGCTGAGCTCTGGCAGGTGGTACAATAGGTTCTGATAAAGTTTAGGGTGTATACCTGTACTTTAAAAATGACAATTCACAGTCATTATAGAATGGTTCACAAAAATTTCAAAATCTCAGAAGATATTTTAGAGTCTGTGAATTTTTTTAGTTGTCTTTTATTTGTAACCTGACTCTAGATAAAGTAAAATTATATGTTAGTTAATTTGTTAAGAAAAAAATAATGTGATCAAGTTCTTTTCTTTATTTTTAATTTTGTTGTTTTATTTTTTAATTTTTCATGGGAATTCAAAGAACTTACTTTTTCAAACACAGTCCTTTTGTTCAGTATATTCTGATTTTGTTGTCGTGCTCAGGGCTCTGCCCTGACTTTTTTCTGCATATGGCTGACATGCAATTTGAACCTCAGATCAACTTCAGAAACGTGAATAAAAATTACCTGCTGAACAGGCTCATGATTTGGACATTTTCATTTTTTTCTTCAGTTTTTGAACTTACTTGGAAGCTTTGAAATGTCCTGATTTGCTGCGTTTTCAAAATTTTCACCCATTTTTAACTCCTATAGGTTATTTTTATGGTAAAGTAACAGTGGCTTATAGCCGAGAGAAATTGAAGTCTACTTGCCAGTGTGTGGCTTCTCCATGTTAAAATGCTGTAACCTTATAAGGAAGGTAAAAATGATTTTAATAGTAATTATGTTTAATACAGTAATTATGTTTAATGTGCTCATACACATTACTGTATGTTATTTGTGTCTCTTTTGTGTGATCAGTTCAAAATCACTTTAAGAACTGCTAAAGTATTGTACAGCATGTCTATGTAGACTTCGCATGGGACCTGCCATTTTCTCACAGATAAACCTAGGAGGCTTGAGCTTCTGTTAAAATAAATTTGCAAAATCATTCTGTTTATGTTCATATTACTTAATTAGTTTGGGGTGATGAAAAACACATGCAGGTTTTGGAGTTAAATGCACTTGATTCAAGCCTGCAACTTTGAGCATGTTAGCAAACTTCCTGGAGCTCTGCCTACCCAGTTTACTGTACATTGTGAGACATAAATAAGATGGCATTTAAAGTGCTCAGCATAGAGTCTGGCAAAAGGTGGATGTACTTAATCAATGTTGTGATTGCTCGCTATCTTGACTCTTCTTTATATTAATATTTCTCTATATATATTCCTTATATATATTCCTTATATATATTCTATATATTTATTTAGGAGCATGTGCATGCGTGCATGCATGTGCACACACACACACTCTGCTGGGACTAGTCAACATTATCTTATTTTTATTTTTTATAGATGAGGGTCACCCAGGCTGAAGTGCAGTGGTATGATCATAGCTCACTGTAGCCTCAAACTCCTGGCCACAAGCCATCCTCCTGCCTCAGCCTTCTGAATAGCTGGGATTACAGGGAGTTAACATTTATTCAGTTTATGTGTGCTAGACACTAAGTGCTTCACATATATTAAATTGTTTAATTCTTTCAATAACTCTATAAGGTATAAGCTATTGTTATCTCCACTGTGCTGCTGAGGAAACTGAGTCAAGGAGATGTTATGAATACCCAGTGAGACTACACAACTAGTGTAAGCATTAAATAGGAACCAGGGCCATTCGTCTCCAGAGCCCAGTTTCTTCTGATAATAACTTAAATACTAATAAGGTCTTATGCTATCAATCTCATCTCAGTTTTTACAGTATCTTCTAAAGCTAAAAATGAAATAAGGTAATTTTATTTTTCTCCTTCTTTGTGTTCTATCAATTATTTATATGAAGCATATGAATGATTTCACTGAATTCAATTTGAGCATCTATTAGGTGAAAATAATTTAACTGATATTTCATGTGTAAACAAACAATACGGCAGATTGACTTCTGAGACATGTTAGAATAGATTTTGTAAAACCCTGAACATGATCTTTTAATTGAAACTAATTTATGAAATCAGGAATAAAAATTATAATAGTCACATGTTTGATCAAATAGAAGCTGGTGCTTATGGCATTAATTTTTATCTAGTTTTGCACTATAAATTTTGAATACTTAGTTAATTATAAATGTGTGTGTCTACACTCACACACACACACACACACATATATTTTAGGTAGGAGTGTTAGTTTGCTAGGGCCGCCATAATTCCACATACTGGGTGGCTTAAATAACAGAAATTTATCTTTTCACAGTTCTGGAGGCTGTGAAATTTAAGATTAAGGTTTCAGCAGGCTTGGTGTCTTCTGAAGCCCTTCTCCTTGGCTTGCAGATGGCTGCTTCCTCCTGGTGTCCTCATATGGCCACCCCTAGATTGGTGTGCTGTCTGTGTCCTGATCCCCTTTTATAAGGACACCTGTCATATTGTATGAGGGCCCACCAACTTGACTTCATCTTACCTTAGTTATTTCTTTCTGAGGTACTACTGGGGGTTAAGACTTTAACATATGATTTTGGGAGGGACACACAGTTCATCCAATAATAACAGAGCAACCATAAAATGGTTTTGTCTCATTAGAGCTTGGATGTTTTAAATCTTCCTTACATCTATGCATATATTTGTTTTCGACTATCAATTAAATCAACTCGGTTCAAACATCTAGAATCAAAACCATTTATGTTTACTTGTAGAAAGCTTTCCTCCCTCTTAACACTTATATCCTCATCCACACTTTCCTCACTGTTGGCCTTAGTATATTCCCCCTTTGACAAGTCCTTCTGGCTAGGACAAATGGCAAAACTGATGTGGCTTGAGGATGATATCCGGAGTCACTGAATATATAGAAAGAAGAATCTTTCATGAATAACCTAGTGATAAGTCTCTCTCTCTCTTTTTTTTTTTTTTTTTTTTTTTTGAGATGGAGTTTCGCTTTTGTTGCCCAGGCTGGAGTGCAATGGCGCTATCTCAGCTCACCGCAACCTCCACCTCCCGGGTTCAAGCGATTCTCCTGCCTCAGCCTCCCGAGTAGCTGGGACTACAGGCATGAGCCCGCATGCCTGGCTAATTTTGTATCTTTAGTAGAGATGGGGTTTCTCCATGTTGGCCACACTGACCTCGAATTCCTGACCTCAGGTGATCCGCCTTCCTCGGCCTCCTGACGTGCTGGGATTACAGGCGTGAGCCACCGTGCCTGCCTGTGATAAGTCTCTTGTTTTTTAAAAAATTATTTTTGTCTGCTACTTATGTACAAACCACTATTTTCCCATCATGGCCTTTGAGTAAACGATAATGTTTTGATTAAATAGCAGCAGAGGGAAGTTCTGTGGACATGCATGTTTGTGTCCCTGAGACTATCAGAAGTTAAACAATGCCAAAGTAAGCTGAACTCCAAAACAAGGCAGATACTGTGTTTGCATTTGGGAGAAACAGTTTAAGTATTTCTTTGAGGCTTTTGTACTCTGCTCGGTTCAGGTCCTCATACAGGCATTTATGTATCACTTTAATTTATAAATGGTGAGTTTTAGTAAGAAGCATTGAATTTACACAAACAATAATCCAGAGACTACTAAACTGAGTACTTCTCTTGAATCAATGGAAAGAAAAACACAGCAAAGCACCCTTCATGCTGAGCAAAAGTTTCAGGATGTCAGATCCATTCCGAGGGACACTATCTATGGAGGCATCCCCTCTGTCCTGTTTGAAAGAGATAAATACACATAAGCCTTTAAGATACAAAGGGCAGTTTCTGTATTTGAAGTTATGCATTAAACAGGTGATTTCAGAGTTTCTCAGGTAAAATCCTAACAACTCTGACTGCAGTACAAGCTCCATGATTCACGCCCACAAACACTTCAATGTCACTTACAATGTAATTTCAGCTCGTGGATGTTTAGAAGAGTGTGCTCGCTCCAGTGCGTCTGTTTTAAAACAGCGAGTGATTAGTTGTGTTATGGCTTTAGCCATCTTGCAATAAATGTATTAGGAACAGTGGTTTATTGATTTAGATAAATGTATCAGCTCCTAGCTATTTAACTTCTTTGTGCTTTAGTTTGCACGTCTCTAATATGGGATACTACCACTTAACTTTCATAGGATTCCTGAGAATCTTCAGTTGAACAACACATATAAGACAACACTCAGCACCGTTTCTGGCACTTGGTAGTTGCTTAATCAACTGAAATATTTTTTCGCTATTATTTTTAATTTCCTCTTATGATATCAGAACTAGGTTAAAAAAAATTCCCAATTTTTTACTTAAATCAAAAGCCAGGAGTCTTCTTAATTTCTGTCTTCTCCTTACACATCTTACTAATACATCAGTAAATTAGAGATCTGCCAATATTACCTTCAAATGGGCCTCACATTTTCTACTTATCTTTATCTCTACTGCTGCTACGTTGTCTGAGCCAGTTGTGTACGTGGACAACTGCTATAAGTCTGCGAACTGCTGTCTCCGTAACCACGTTGCTCCCTTCAAGGAGGACATTCTTAAAACATAAATAAGAATATGTTATTTTCCTGCTTAAAAGCATCTGATTGGTTTCTCATTGTACTACCAATAAAGTTCAGACTCTTTCTTGTGGCCTATGAGGCGTTTGATGTTCCGGCCTCAGCCGTCTCTCTTTTGCCTCTTGCAACTCTCTTTGACCCCTGAAGTTTTAGTCACATCTGAGTTTTCTTCATTCTCCTCAAATTAATCAAGCTATTTTTTATCTCAGGGCCTTCCTTCATCATTTGTGTTCAATATTCCTTCCAAACCCTTCCCCGACCTCCCACACATAAACATCACATGAATATATTTTATCCTTTAGTTATCAGTTTCTGTGAGTTTCCTCTGATTTGTACAGGAGTCTTTTTTCATATTTATTGATGATTGGAGATAACTGAATAGACCCAGCTGACTGGGAGGTCTCAGCAGCAGACGGTTGAGTGGATATTGTCACAGAAGACCAGGCAGCAAGAGGAGAAAGGAAATTAGGATGCTGAATATTTAATGAAGCAAAACAAAATAGCTCTGACTCATTCTTTACATATAACTTGAAAATGTAAATTACATGACATAGTTATTTTTGTTTAGATTAAGATATGATGATTACTAAGAAGTGCTAGTTGAGGACTCTAAAGCAGTACTGGACTATAACAGTATAATTCAGCCTCAGGTGTACTTTTAGTTCTCTTATAGCCACATTGCAGGTAAGTAGAAACAGAGGAAAGTCACTTTAATAATCTATTTTATTTAACCCAATATATTAAACATATAATCATTTCAATGTATAGTCAATATAAATGTACAAATTATTAATGAGAAAAAACAAAGCAAGCAAAATTATTAATGAGATCTTTCCTGTTCCTTTTTCATGGTAGGTCTTGGAAATATGTGCATTTTACACTTTCAGCACATGTCACTTTCTCGCAGTCACAGTTCAGAGCTCTGTGACCACATGTGGCCAGTGGCTACCTAGTTGGTCAGTCCAGGTCTAAGGGTCATTTAAAGGAATTTTAATCTACACCATTCCTTTATCATCTGGGATGACTTTTTATTCAATTTTGTGACAATTTAACTTTGAATTGTTTTTTTAGATTAGATATACCAGCTTTCTATTTTCAATGACTTTTAAATAGATGTATGGGAAAAATATTTTCTTGCATTTATGAAAAACCTATCATCTCTATCTTAATTATGTTTGAAGATAAATAGGGTTGACGGGGTTAGTTTACACTGGAGAGTTGACAGTGCTGCTAGAGTTTCTGCAACTTTAAAGATTTATGTAAGAGGCAGTTTACACGGAAATTGCACATGCAAGTGGTTCACAAACTTGAGTGGGCATCAGAATCAGTGGGAAGCTAGTAACTCTGAAGATTTTTTGGCTTCACCCCAGGACTCAGTAGTTCTAGGATGGTGCCAAGCACCTGCATTTGTAGCAAGTTTGCAGGTGCTGCTGCTGCTAGTAGATGCCAGTACTGGCATAGACCATTTCGTCTCTCCACATGCACGGTGCACATGGAGATTGCCTTGAGCAACAGGGCATGTTTTTCTTCTTTATATGGTTGATGATGCAGACCCTGGAAACTACTCTTTTTTTGTTTGTTTGTTTCTATGTGTGTGTGCGCGTCAGGTGGAGGGTAGATGGAGGAAGCTACCCGCTCATTATGCTGTTGTGTTCTACTTTGAGAAAACAGTAGCAAAAGAACTTTAGGAGAAGCATAACAACAAAATAAATTTCAGAGAAGGAAACTGAGATCAGTGGGCAATACAAGCTCTCTAGTGACAATTCCGTATATTTTACCACTTATGCTGTGAGGGGCAGGGAAATAGGTAGGTATTTTACCTGTGCAGTGTCCATTTTCTAGGTCCAGATGACAGACTATTACTGAAACAATAATAGCTCTGTTGAATACTCAACCAAAAGCTAGTATTTTCCCCACAGTAATTTATCTGTTTTCTAGCCATTGTGATATCCACTAAGTTCTAAGTGTTAAATTAGCTTTTAGGCTCACCTGGAAATAAGTACCATTGTTTATATGATCAGGGCAGTGCTTGTTTAGCTAATGTTTCACGTTGGATTTCTGCAAAGCTGCAATTGTGTGAATCAGGCCTCAGTGAATACTAGGTAAAATTAATGTCAAATTTCTGAGTGATGAGGAAAATCATTATGGAAGTAAATAATAATATTAACTTTGATAAGGCTATAAATTTTGTTTTTTTTAAAAAAGGCTAAATTTAGGAAATAATCCAGTGAAATTAATCTTTCCTCCTTATGTTCTCTGAAAACTTATTTCTCTGCTGCATTATCTTTTTTTTTTTTTTTTTTTTTTGAGACGGAGTCTGGCTCTGTCACCCAGGTTGGAGTGCCGTGGCGCGATCTCGGCTCACTGAAAGCTCCACCTCCCAGGTTCACACCACTCTCCTGCCTCAGCCTCCAGAGTAGCTGAGACTACAGGCGCCCGCCACCATACCCAGCTATTTTTTTTTCTATTTTTTAGTAGAGACGGGGTTTCAACGTGTTAGCCAGGATGCATTATCTAATATTTATTGAGCATTTATTATTTGCAGGCACTGCTCTAAATGCTTTATAAGCATCAGTTTATTTAGTCCTCATAACAAGCTGATAACTATATTATTATCACTCCAATTTAACAGATGGGTGTTACACAACCAGTTAGGAGCAGAAATGATATTCTGCTGGGCTTAATTGCAGCATTATATCTTCCTCTGTGAGATTCAGCTGTCTTAATTTGTTCTTTCAACACTTAGTCTTTCTTCCTTGACCTTCTCCTATTCCATAAACTTGTACCCAACTATACATCCATTTGAAATATTTTTGGCCTGGAATTTTGTTCCCTTTTCCTTAATTTTATACTTTTTTCTCCCTCCATGTCTTCTCTAAGTCATTCACCTTGTCTGAAGGTATAATCCCTCTTCTTTTGGCTTAGCTCTGCCCTTAATAACATTTTACATTAGTTAGCTCTCATAACTCTCAATATATTTATGACTTTTCTTTTTCTTTCATTTTTTTTTTTTTTTTTTTTTTTTTGAGATGGAGTCTCACTCTGTTGCCCAGGCTGGAGTGCAGTGGCACGATCTGGGCTCACTGTAAGCTCCGCCTCCCAGGTTCATGCCATTCTCCTGCTTCAGCCTCCTGCCTAGCTGGGACTACAGGCGCCCGCCACCACGCCAGACTAATTTTTTTTTTTTGTATTTTTAGTAGAGGCGGGGTTTCACCGTATTAGCCAGGATGGTCTTGATCTCCTGACCTCGTGATCTGCCCACCTTGGCCTCCCAAAGTGCTGGGATTACAGGCGTGAGCCACTGCACCTGGCCATTTATGACTATTCTTAATTATAAAAGCAGAAACAGAACATTCAAAGAATTTTTTAAAATGAGAATTAAATCACTATCCAGCACACACATACTTCCTTCTTTGAAACTTTCTGCCCAGTTTCTTTCTTTTTCTTTTTCTTTTTTTTTTGATATGGAGTCTTGCTCTGTCTCCAGGCTGGAGTGCAGTGGGGCGATCTTGGTGCACTGCAACCTCCACCTCCCGGGTTCAAGTAATTCTTCTGCGTCAGCCTCCTGAGTAGCTGGAACTACAGGTATGCATCACCACACCCAGCTGATTTTTGTATTTTTAGTAGACACAGGTTTCACCATGTTGGCCAGGATGGTCTTGATCTCTTGACCTCGTGATCCACCTGCCTCAGCCTCCCAAAGTGCTGAGATTACAGGCGTGAGCCACCGCACCAGGCCCTATCCAGTTTCTTATATGTGTGTGTTTATTGGCAGGTGTATGTTTTACATTTATTCACTACAAGTAATTTGTATGTGTATTTTTACATTGATTATTGAATTATTTTTTCCTTATTAGAGAAATATTTAGCATTATCTTCTTAATATCAAGTTAAATGTTCATTAAATAGAACTAATACAATCTACCTAACCCTTTTTAAAATTTTTGTACAAGTTGAGAATGTTTATTAGTACAGCATTTTAAATTTTTTACCTTTATTTTATTTTTTAAATTTCCACTTTTATTTTTGATTCAGGGGCCACATGTGCAGGTTTGTTATAAGAGTATATTGGATAATGTTAAATTTGGGCTTCTATTGATCCCATCACTCAGATAGTGGACACAATACCCAAGAGGAAGTTTTTCAGCTCTTGCCCCCTTCTCTCCCTCCCACCTTTTGGAGTTCCCAGAGTCTACTGTTCCTAATTGTATGTCCATGTCTACCCAAGATTTAGCACCCACTTATAAGTGAGAACATACAATAATTGGTTTTCTGTTTTTGTGTTAATTTGCATAGGATAATGGCCTCCAGTTGCATCCATTCTGCTGCAAAGAACATGATTTCTTTCTTTTTTAAATGGCTGCATAGTATTCCATGGTGTATATATATATATATATCATATTTTCTTTATCGAATCGACCATTGATGAGAACCAAGGTTGATGCCATGTCTTTTCTATTGTGAATAGAGCTGCGATGAACATACAAATACATTTGTCTTTTTGGTAAAATCATTTATTTTCCTTTGAGTACATACCTAGTAATGAGATTGCCAGGTCAAGTGGGAGTTCTATTTTTAGTGCTTTGAGAAATCTCCAAACTGCCTTCCACAGTGACTAAACTAATTTACATTCCCACCAATAGTGTATAAGCATTTCCTTTTCTCTGCAGCTTCACCAACATCAATGCAGCTTGCTTATTTATTTATTTATTTATTTATTTATTTATTTATTTATTTATTTATTGAGACGGAGTCTCGCTCAGCCACCCGGGCTGGAGTGCAGTGATGCGATCTCGGCTCACTGCAACCTTTGTCTCCTAGGTTCAAGTGATTCTCCCGTCTCAGCCTCCCAAGTAACTGGGATTACAGGTACCTGCCATCATGCCTGGCTAATTTTTGTACTTCAGTGGAGACGGGGTTTCACCATGTGGGCGAGGCTGATCTTGCACTCCCGACCTCAAGTGATCCTCTCGCCTTGACTTCCCAAAGTGCTAGGATTAGAGGTGTGAGCCACTGCGCCCAGCCCAATGCAGCTTTTAAAAAATCAACTTATCTAGTATTAACTTCCAAAAGTTAATTTAGTGAGTCAACAAATTAGCCTTTTTCTGGCTTTTAACATATATCCTTCTATTGCTTTTGCTTTTAAATGATTTTTTTAAGTTAATGGTAGCCAATCTTAATCATACACTCAAATTTTTACATATATTATATAATACATGTAAAAGATTATATTTAATATTTTTATATATTATATATAATATTATATTCTATATATTATATATAATATATAGATATTATATTTTTATATATTTTATATATAAAAATTATAATATTTTTATATATTATATATAATATATAACATTTTTATATATTATATATAATATGTATATTTTTATATATTATATATAATATGTATATTTTATATAATATATAATATATAATATTTTTATATATTATACATAATATGTATATATACATTTCTGTAACCATTGCTACCCCACATAGGAAATTTCCAACTCCTCAAAAGTATCACTGGACTCCTAACCAGGCATAGATTAATTTCGCCTATTTTACTGTCTTGCTGTGTATTTTTCTGTTGTTCTGTGGTATGCCATTGGATGAATATGCCATAAATAATTTACCAAATCTACTGTCGATGGTCAACTGGGTTTCCCGTTTTAGGCTATTACAATAAAGCTGTCTTGAACATAGTTTACATGTCTTTTACTGGACTTGAGCACTCCTTTCTGATGGGTATATTTCCAAGAGTGGAATTACTGGAACATAGGGGATACATGTGTTTAGCTAATATTAGTTTTTTAAGCTATAAAATCGATCTAAAATATGAATGGAAATATTTCTATTTTGTCAATTGGTAAGAATATTATACTATCATTTAAAAGGAGAGAGATTAAATAATTTAGAAAAGTGGTAGCAGAGTCTAGAAACAACTAATTCTACTTGCCTTTGGTCATTTCCTTTCTTTCTGTATAAGTTTACTGTACATGCAACTATATAACTATTTTTTCACAACAATATATTCCTAAGTTTTTAGACTTTTATTGTCATACTGTTTTGGCTGTAAGCACCCTTCACTTCCATTCCTCATGGATTTCGCTCATGCCATTGTGTCTGTCCAGAATCATATCTTCCCTGATCTCTATATGTTTCCCCATTGCACTTCCTCTAGGCTTATCATACTTTTTATTTAAGTAAAATTATCAGAACAATACATTTTAAAGAACTTAAGCTATTCTTATAAATTATCTCTTCTGGTCATCTTATAGCATAATTTTCTCTAAAGCAGACACTTCTTTTATATCTTCTCTTACACCTCTGAACCAGGAAGTGAACTCAGAAAAAATTTCCTTCAGCACAGGCTTTCATTTGTTTGTTAGGGTGTGCCGGCAATAAATATTTTCTCTCTGGGACACCTAAATTATAGCCACTGTTTTAACCTTAATAATATTGTTGAGGTGCAGACCAGACAATGTTTCCATTATTGCAATTTTTATTTATTGGAGGATAAAAGGTTGTTTAGTGAAAAGAGAAGGTGGGAAGAGGTAATGATTGGCAATTCTTATTTATTGGAGGATAAAAGGTTGTTTAGTGAAAAGAATAGATGGGAAGAGGTAATGATTGGCTAAGTACTATGGAACTCCCTGACACTGATCGAATTATGTTAATGTTTAGTTCAGTACTTGGGAGTATTACAGTCGCTTGTTAAAACTCCATTATGTAACACCATTTTCAGGCCTGGGATCATGATGGGGTTAGGGATAAATACAATGATTAATTTTTAATGCAAGGCAATAATCAGATTTAAACATTTTAAATCTGTGTATTCTTTTTCATATTGTTTTTTAAGTGGTTTTAGTTTTGAAAAAAGTTTTAGTTAATGTTCAATGATATTGCTATTACATGAGAAGTGAGGTGATAATAAGTAATCTTTTTAGACCAGTCTTAATCAAAAATTTACAGCATACCAGGTACTGGTTATTTGCAGGTATTCTTTTACTCATGATCTCTCTGTATTTCTTTGAATGCATGTTACCTTGTGAATATCAGTGAGTAGGCTGTGATGTTGAACATCTGACAGGCATTCAGACTCTAATTAACTGTTGAAATAAAAATATTAAAAAATTAAGAATAAGCTAGGCACGGTGGATCACACCTGTAATCTCAGCATTTTGGAAGGCTGAGGGGGGTGGATCACTTGAGGTCAGGAGTTCGAGACCAGTCTGGCCAACATGATGAAACCCCGTCTCTACTAAAAATACAAAAATTAGCCTGGTGTGGTGGCACCCACCTGTAGTCCCAGCTACTTGGGAGGCTGAGGCAGGAGAATTGCTTGAACCCGGGAGGCGGAGGTTGCAGTGAGCTGAGATTGCACCATTGTACCCCAACCTGGGTGACAGAGTGAGACCCCTTCTCAAAAAAATAAAATACAATAAATAAAATAAAATAAAGACTATCTTCTCATCTAGTATAGTACTTGACAGATAGTGAATGCCTTGATAAGTATTTGTTGAATGAAAGAATATATTAATATAATAGGTTAAATTGTAATAAGCCTATGTTTCTTTGATTTAGATAATAGCAGGGTATATTGAGAAAAATGTGGAAAATAAACAGAATTTATATACTACCCCTATAAATGTATATATATGTTATGTGTATTATATCAAATAACTTATATTTTATTAATGCAAATGAACCCTGAAGGTTTGTGTAGCACTTTAAGTCAGCAATTCTTTTCCTCGGTATGCACCCTTCACAAAGTCTTGCACATGAATAAGAGGAAGTATGTACAGTAATATCAATCAAAGCAACTTTGTTTTAGTAGTAGAAATCAACGAACAATCCCAATGTCCATCAATATGCATAAAACATTGCTTTATATACGTATAATAGAACATTACATTGTGGTGAGAACACATAAACTAGAGGTATACCCATCAAGATGAGTATTAATATTATTACTTACATTTTGTAAAGGGAAAGTAGGAATATTGATCAAAACCTCGGGTTAATGCTGAATCATTTAAATCTATACCTAGCAGGTGGGTATATGATTGGAGAGAGGCACAACCGGGGCTTTCCCAGAGTGTCAGTGTTCTCTTTCTTCACTTAGGTAAGTTACTTGGTGTTTCATTTATTGTTAGCCTTTTACCCGCACAAATGCATTAGACGTATGCTTTCATCTCTGATATATTTTAAAATTAAAAAGAAAATAAACTATTTCCTAGGGGCAGTAATGTGTTAGGTAATATCCTTGTATTTGTGGAGCTTCCAGCTACAGTAAAGGTAGACATTAATTTAATAACTGCAATTACTCCAGGCTTATTTAATAAGAAGTATGTGATGCCATAAGACTATGCAATAGCTGATACAATCTAATCAAGAAAGTACAGAAAGAGCTTCACTGAGAAAGTGGGAACTGAGCTGATATCTAAATGATGAGTGAAAATTAACTTAGAAAACAAAGGAAAAGAAGAGGAATATCTGCAAAGACCTTGTGGTGCAGGAGACAGCACTGTTGAACATGAAGAAAATAAAGAAGGCCAGTATAGTTGGAGAGAACAGTATCATGAAGAATATTATTTGAGAGGTAGTAAGGGTCAAAATAAGAATCCTTTAGATAATGCTTTTGCCTTTGCCTATGTTGATGAGAAGCTACTGAGATATTCAAAGCAGGGAAATGAGGTAAACAGATTTACATTTTGAATATATTATTCTGGTGGCAGGTGAAAAATGGATTGGATGGAGGCAAAGGTAGATACAGGAAGACCAGTCAAGAGAGTATTTTAGTAGTTCAGGCACCAGATCATGATAGCTTAACGGAAGTTACTGGTAGAGGATATGAGAAGAGTAGATTGATTTCAGAGAAATTTTGAGGGCAAAATATGAGGGACTTGGTAATAATTTAGAAATGGCAAGAGTGTGAGAAATTCCTCAAGAATAATTTCTAAGTTTCTAGCTTGCCTAAATGAACGGTTGGTGGTACCCCTCAGAGAGAGAGAATATAGGAAGAAGATCAAAGGTTAAATGGACTCTCTAACATGGTCAGATTTGTACACCTAACATGTGTGCATCTTAGATCTCTGAGTGCAGGAACCGACTCAATTTAGACTTTGTCTTTCAAAAGTTATGTTTCAACAATATATTTTGTCTGAAATTTAATCTTCAATATAATGTAACTCGATTTTTCTCTCTTTTTTTTTCTTTAGACAACATACAGACATATTAATATAAAGTAAGTGTTTGGGCTCTGTTTTTCTCTCTTCCATTTCAATTTCTTACCATTGTCCCTACTTTTACCATAGGAATCTGGATTTCTTTCCACCACTGGAATCTCTGACTCTAAATCCCCCATAATGGAGGATTATTGGTTCTTTGCTACTCACCGTGGTTAATTAATAGTCACTTCTCATAATGAAGCTGGTAGTATCTAATGTAAGCCTTGTTCCAGGATTAGTGAAGATCATGATGTTTCATAAAAGTGTAGTGAAGTTAAGCATAGCTCTGTGTTTTGTTCCTTTTAAAGCGGAAAGGCTGATCAGGTCCAAAAGTCTGAGTTGAAGAAAGAAGGCTAGAATCATAGCATTTCACTGCAGTCTTCCAATCAGAAACCCCATAGTTATCCTTTCCTTGAATTTCTGACAGTATGGTAGACTGAATGTCTAGAGAAATTTTTTCATTAGCAAAAAACCTAAAGATTCCAGACAGTATATATATATTTAAAAATTACTTTGGGAGGCCAAGGCCAGTGAATCACGAGTTCAGGAGATCGACTCATCCCAGCTAACACAGTGAAACCTCATCTCTACTAAAACTACAAAAAATTAGCCAGGCATGGTGGCATGCACCTGTAGTCCCAGCTACTAGGGAGGCTGAGGCAGGAGAATCGTTTGAACCCAGGAGGCGGAGGTTGCAGTGAGCCGAGATCGCACCACTAAACTCCAGCCTGGTCAACAGAGCGAGACCTCATCTCAAAAAAAAAAAAAAAAAAAAAAAAAAAAAAAAAAAAAAAAAAAAAAAATTAATTGCATAGCTGAGTTGGTGGAAAGTAAGGGGAATTCTCAGAGTCCATGAACAGCATGAAACAACAAATCAAGGGAAGTAAGCAAGATGAATGTCACTGAAACAGACATTTTCTCTGAAGATGTTTGGAAGTTCTTCATTGCCTACAGCCTAGGATTTAAAACACCATTTTTTGTAAACAAATTTAGTTTGGGCTGGCAAAAGTTGGCAGATTTGACTACACATACTCTGCATGAATAGGATCCCTGAAAGGCAATACTTATTGTGAATTAAATAAGCAAATAAAAGAGACAGGGGGTAGGGAGGAGAGAAAGAGAGAGAGAGAGAGAGAATGCTCTTGAGAGAGATATTTGGTTCTCGGTGTAGTGAAGGAAAAGGAAAGTTTCGCCAGAAGAAAATTCATAACTTCTCCCTTATGTAAGCCATATTCATAGTATATATGTAACTTCAAAACCTCTAAAGGTAAAATTTTACTTTTAAGTGACACTTGTTTGATAGTGCCCCCAAGTACTTTGCAGAAGCAAGCAAAAATCCTGTGGCAAGAAAACATTTTAAATAAAGGTCCCAAATAACTCTTATAGATAAAATTTCAAAGGATATGAGATTGCATTAAAAAGATAATCACTACATACGAACAGAATAGAACATCTCAATGAAAGAAATCAGTAAAAACAAACTGTAGAAGTAGATTACAAAGATTGTTGTTGTTAGAAATTTCATTTGCAGAATGTAAATTAATTATATATAATGTTCAAAATAATATAGATTATTAAAAATATGGTAAAAGACAGAAGACTATAAAAACAAACAGATACATTTAAAAAGAACCAAAGAGCATTTTGAGATATGAAGAAAAATTAAGAAATGAAAGTTGAAATTTATTGTATGTGTTACACAGCAGAGTAGAAATAGCTGAAAAGGAAATTTTTGAAATAGAAGATAGATCTGAGAAAATTATATAGAAGGTAGAGCAAGGAGACAGAGCTGGAAAATACAAGAGACTTTAGGAGATAGAGAGGACAGAAAGAGAAATTGCGACATACATCTAATTGGAGAGCCAGAATGAGGGAAGAGAAAAAATACGGGTGATATGTTTAAAGTGATAATAGTTGAATTACTTTTAGAATTGATGAAAGATATGGATCTTCATATTCACATAACAAAACAAATCTTAAGTTAATTATGGTATAATCAAAGAACGGCTTGATATAGTGAAATCACTGAACATTGATCAAGATTTTAAAAAGCAAAAAAAGATAATATAGAAAATAGAAGACAGTAGTATATGATAGAAATGAATCTAAACATATCAGTGATCGCAATAAATATAAATTGAGTTAAATTTTCAATTAAAGGAGATTATCAGACAGAAAACAAAACACTACAAACAAAATCCCACTTCTGTTGTTTATAGGAACACTCCTAAACTAAAGAATGTTGATGCTAAGGCTGGGTGCAGTGGTTCACGCCTGTAATCCCAGCACTTTGGGGGGCCGATGTGGGTGGATCACGAGGTCAGGAGTTTGAGACTAGCCTGGCCAACGTGGTGAAACCCCATCCCTACTAAAAATACAAAAATTAGCTGGGTGTTGTGGCAGGCGCCTGTAATCCCAGCTACTCGGGAGGCTGAGGTGGGAGAATTGCTTTAACCTGGGAGGCAGAGTTTGCAGTGAGCCAAGATTGCATCATTGCACTCCAGCCTGGGCAATAAGAGCGAAACTCCACCTCAAAAGAACAAAAGAATATAGATGCTGAGTGCAGTGGCTCACACCTGTAATCCCAGCACTTACAACAGTGGCTGAAGTAGGAGTATAGCTGGAACCAAGGAGTTGCAGACCAACCTGGGCCACATAGGGAGACCCCATCTCTACAGAAATAAAAACAAAAATAATTAGCCAGGCATCGTGATGTGCCTGTAGACCCAGCTTCTCAGAAGGTTAAGGAGGAAGGATAGCTTGAGCCCAGGAGGTTGAGGCTATAGGTTAAACCATGATTGCACCACTGCACTCCAACCCGGGTTACGGCCCTGTATTAAAAAAAAATAAAAAGGTAAAAAGATGGGAAAACATATACCAAAAAAAAAAAAAAAAAGGAATTTGTTTTATTTATTTATTTTGAGAAGGACTCTCACTCTGTTGCCCAGGCTGGAGTGCGGTGGTGCAATCTTGGCTCACTGCAACCTCCGCCTCCTGGGTTCAAGCGATTCTTGTGCCTCAGCCTCCCAAGTAGCTGGGATTACGTCTGGCTAATTTTTGTATTTTTAGTAGAGACGAGGTTTCACCACGTTGGCCAGGCTGGTCTCAAACTGCTGATCTCAGGTGATCTGCCCACCTCTGCCTCCCAAAGTGCTAGGATTACAGTCATAAGCCACCATGCCCAGCCAGAATTTACTTTTTAAATAACATAAAAAGGAAATTCTAAAGCAAAAATACTGTTCTATATGGTAGCTAGCTTCTGAGATGCCACCCAGCGATCCTTGTCCCCTGGTATTCATGGCTTTTTTAAAGACTCATCTAAGAATGAATAGGCATGATATTTTTAACCAGTAAGATAGTCCAGAAATGACAATGTGTGATTTCTGAGGTTAAGTTATGAAACACAATGTAGCTTTCACCTTGTTCTTTTGGAACACTTTATGGGGGACCATGAGCTGGAATTCTGTGTAAGCATTCAGACAGTTCTGTGGAAAGGCACATATTTAATGAACTGAAGCTTCAACAGACACTACCAATTTGCCAGCTCTTTGAGTGAGCCATTTTCAAAGAAGATCCCCTGCCCCAGTGAAGTCTTCAAATGTCTGTACTCCTGCTAACAACTTAAGTGTACCCTGTGAGAGACCTCAAAACAGAACCACACGGCCAAACTGCTCCCAAATTTCTGACCCATAGAAGCTATAAGAAGGCCAGGTCAGATGGCTCATGACTCTAATCTGAGCACTTTTGGATGCTGAGGCAGGGGGATGGCTTGCGGCTAAGAATTAGAGACCAGCCTGGTCAACATAGCAAGACCCCATCTCTACAAAAGAGAAAAAGAAAAAAATTAGCCAGGCATGGTGATGTGCACCCATAGTTTTAGCCACTCAGGAGGCTGAGGCAGAGGATCACTTGAGCCCAAGAGTTTGAGAGTGCAGTGAGCTTTGATGGGGCCACAGCACCACAGCCTGGGTGACAGTGAGACCTTGTCTCAAAACAAAACAAAAAAAAAAAAAGAAAGAAACTTTAAGATCAATTTTAATTGTTGTTTTAGGCCATTAAATCTCTAAGCAACTCAACTCAACAAGAAAATATGATTGTATTTATTGACTGATTTTTAAATGTTTTACTATTACTGTTATCAGTAGTAGTAGTCGTAGTAGTAATAGAGACAAGGTCTCACTACTGTGTTGCACAGGCTGGTTTCAAACTCCTGGGCTTCAGTGATTCTCCCACCTCAGCCTCCCAAAGTGCTGGGATTACAGGCATGAGCCACCACGCTTAACTGAAGATACAATTTTAAACCTTTATACATGCAAGTATAATGTCAAAATAAACTAGGTAATAATTTGCATACATTTTAGTATATCAATACAGTTGGAAACTTTAACACAACTATATCAGCAATTCTAATATTGACCAGCCAAAAACCAGTAAGTATATAGTAGATTTTATAAATTTCAAAAGACTAATGTCATGTAACTATAGTCTGACTTTAGCACAGTTAAGATAGGATTCGATATAAAGATAAGAACTCTCTAGTTTGAAAATCAAAAATAGACACCTTAAAATAACATGTTTCTTTTCTTTTCTTTTTTTTTTGAGACAAAGTCTCACTCTGCTGCGAGGCTGGAATGCAGCGGTGCGATCTCGGCTCACTGCAACCTCCGCTTCCCAGGTTCAAGCAATTCTCCTTCCTCAGCCTCCTGAGTAGCTGGGATTACAGGCGCCTGCCACCCCACCCGGCTAATTTTTGTATTTTTAGTAGAGATGAGGTTGTACCGTGTTGGCCAGGATGGTCTCGATCTCCTGACCTCATGATCTGCCCGCCTTTGCCTCCCAAAGTGCTGGGATTATAGGCATGAGCCACTGTGCCTGGCCTAAATAACTTATGTTTCCAAGAAGAAATCATAATGGAAATTAGAAATTGTTTAAAAATGAATGATCATGAAAATGCCACATATCAAACCATGTGGAATACCACTGAAGTAGAAACAAAAGGGGAAGTTAAGGCCTTAACAAGCTTATAATAGAGAGGAAAAAACAGTGCAAATAGATGAGATAAACAACTAAAGAAGTCAGAAACAGAACAACAAAATAAACACAAAGAAATAGAAGGAAAGAAGTCATAATGATAAAAATGTAATAAACAAGGAATATAATAGTGAATGAAAAATAGGGAGTGAAAAACAACTCTTAAAATTTGAAAACACTTAACAAAATGATTCCAGAACAGAAACAACAAGGCCAACACACACACACACACACACACACACACACACACACACACACACATCAGGTAAGAAAAGTGGGGTATAACCATGATGCAGCAGGTATTACAATGATAATACGGGGACACGATAAATAGCTTTATACCTGTACACTTAAAATATTTAAAATAGTAATTGTGTCCACAAAAATATAATTTCTTAAAAACAACATTTGAAGAAACAGAAAAACTTAGTAGTCTGATAAATCATTAAGGACTTGAACCCATTGTCAAAAACCTCTCCATAAAGAACATACGAATCTGAATAAATGATTTCACAGGTGCATTTACCTAACAGTTAAGGAACCTATAATTTCAGTCCTACTTTAACTCTTTAAAAGAACAGAACATTTGGGAACGCTCTACAACTTATTTAATGAGGCTAGTGTAATTTTGATATCAAACCAACACAAAATACAAGGAGGAAAAATAGTAGGTCCATCTGACTCAAGCACAGATGCAAAGGCCCATACAAAATATTAGGAAAGCAGGCCAGGCACGGTGGCTCACGCCTGTCATCCCAGCACTTTGGGAGTCCGAGGAGGGCGGATCACAAGGTCAGGAGATCGAGACCATCCTGGCTAACACAGTGAAACCCCGTCTCTACTAAAAATACAAAAAATTAGCCAGGTGTGGTGGCGGGCGCCTGTAGTCCCAGCTACTCGGGAGGCTGAGGCAGGAGAATGGCGTGAACCCGGGAGGCGGAGCTTGCAGTGAGCCGAGATCGCACCACTGCACTCCATCCTGGGCGACAGAGCGAGACTCCGCATCAAAAAAAAAAAAAAAAACGAAAAAGGAAAGCAAAACCAAATTTGTTTATAAAAGACAAATCATGATCACAGGTTTATTATAGAAACACAAACTTGATTAAGCATTAGAAATCTACTAATGTATTCACCAAATTTATAGGTTAAAAGTAAAATCTATTTCAGTCATCTTACAAATACAGAAAAACAACCTATAAAATTAATGTCAATTCATGTTTTTGTTAAAAAAGCTTAACAACCTAAAAATACAAGAGACTATCTTTACTACAATAAAGTGCAACTACCGAAATTTTTACTAAATATCTCATTCCATGGTGAAACATTAAAATCCAGAGTAAATCAATGATACCTGTTTTCACCACATCAGTTCATCGTTGTACTGCAGACTGGGCAGTACATTGCCAGGGCAATGGCAAGAGAAAAAGCAACAAGTTATTAGGCTCTGAAAAGAAAAAAGTAATTTTTGTTGTTGTTGTTTTGAGACAGTCTCTCTCTGTTACCCAGGGTGGAGTGCAGTGGCATGATCTGGGCTCACTGCATCTTCCGCCTCCCGAATTCAAGCGATTCTCCTGACTCAGCCTCCCAAGAAGCTGGGATTATAGGCATGCACCACCACACCCAGCTAATTTTTGTATTTTCAGTAGAGACGGGGTTTCTCCATGTTAGCCAGGCTAGTCTCGAACTCCTGACCTCAGGTGATCCACCCGCCTTGGTCTCCCAAAGTGCTGGAATTACAGGTGTGAGCCACCACACCCAGCCAAAAAACAAATTTTAATGTTCTATAGAAGATAGGACTTCCTATTTTAAAAAATCTATAGAAAAATTTTTAGTAATTTTGTACTATAAAATCCAAATACGGCATTCATGTGCATTTGTGTATATCAATAGTCTGTTGTTACTATCTTAACTTTGAAATATTCTGTCATAATAGCAACATAAATTATAAGGTACCTCAGAATAATGGGAAAAATGCAAGTTTTTTACATAGGAGAGAATAAAATTGTATTGAAAAACATTAGAAGACACAAATAAATTAAAAATTATATTATAAATAGGAAGACACTGTTTTTAAAATGACAGTTTTACTCAAATTGGTTTATGATTTAATGCAATTCCTATTGTCTCACCAGGACTTTTCATGAGAACTGACTAGCTCTTTTGAACATTTATGTGGTAGATCAATTGGACAAGAATTACAGATTTGCTCTTGAAAAAGTAGGACAAGGAAAGACCTCTTGCCCTGTCAGATATCAAGATCTATTTTAAATCTATTATAATTATTACAACGTATTGTTAGTTTAGAATATATTGCTGAAACAGAATGCTCGGCCCATAAACAACCCACACTTCTGTGGAAACTCATTCTCTGAGCCTGCTTTGCAGATCAGTGGGGACAGGGTAGTTGCCCGAACAAAAGCTATTGGGAAAACTGGTAGTTAATATAGAAAAGATGAAACTGGATCCCATCTCACACTTAAAATTCAATTCCAAATTGGCTTAATAGGTGAAATTTGAAAGGGACATAAGAAAATATCCTTCTGATTACTTTTCGTGAAAGAATTAGTTTTAAAAAGAAGCAAAGCTGTAAAGAGACCCTGAAACATATTTAAAGTTTAAAATGAGAACTTTGCCAGGCACAGTGGCTCACACCTGTAATCTCAGCACTTTGGGAGGCTGACATGGGAGGATCACTTGAGGCCAGGAGTTTGTAACCAGCCTGGGCAACATAGTGAGATCCCTGACTCTACATAGAATAAAAAAGTTAGCTGGGCATGGTGGTGCATGCCTGTAGTCCCAGCTACTCAGGAGGCTGAGGCTAGAGGATCGCTCAAGCTCAGGAGTTCAAAGCTGCTGTGAGCTATGATTGTGCCACTGCATTTCAGCCTGGGCTGAGCATCAGAAAAACATTGTTTCTTAAAAAAAAAAAAAAAAACTTTGTAGGTGGACAGACACTATAAAAGACTGCAATGGCATTCCAAAAGCTGGGAGAAAATATTTGCATTGCCCATGACCAACAAAGTTTCGAATACAAAAAGTCAGAGTCAGTCAACTAAAAAAAGAAAACCAATAGAAAAGTGTGAATACGGCATAGACATTTCATAGAAATATTTGTAAACATATTCACACTTATCTATAATTAGAGAAAAGCAAGTTTAAGCTGAAATTCTTGTGTCATACTCATCATATTTCCAGGTATTAAGTGTATAACACTATCAGCATTAGTGAGCAACAGGAACTGGCATACACTGTAGGCAAAGTGAATCTTTCTACAATCCCTTTAGAAATCTATTTGGAATCAATGGTAAAGTTAAGCTATAACACTGAGAAAGCAGTTCCACTGCTAAGTATATGTTGGGGCAAGGGGCCTTAAACTATCCAGGACAAAGGAAGAATGTTTTTTAAAATTTCCAGTCTTTTATAAAATGTGACAAAAATAAATTATTTTAAAAAAGGCTTGAACCCAGGAGGTGGAGGGTGCAGTGAGCTGAGATCACGCCACTGCACTGCAGCCTGGTGACAGAGTGAGACTCCATCTCAAAAAATAAAAATAAAAATAAAATAAAAAAAGAAATGTTAATACACTTTCAGAAAACAATAAATTTAAAAACATAGACATAAAAATATAAACTCGTTTTTATCATTAGATTTGGTAGACATATAATTATATTTTAATAAAATAATATAAAGTAACACTGATGAAAATATAGTTAGACAAACCAAACTGTTTATTGAAAGTGTGATTATTATAAATTAATATAAAGAATCACTATTACACTTGTCACCTTTTGTCATTCCACAATTATTTCTAAATAAAATGCTATGAGTGAAATAGGCATTTCATATATTGTATGACTATAGGAGCACTTTGAATATTCATAATATGTAATTAATAGAGTTTTTAATGTGACAAATGAGCTTGTTTCTTGCTTGTTTGATGTATCTAAACTGGATTGATGACAACACTACAAGGAATACTGTATTACTGAAATTGTTCCCATATTTTGTTACACTAAATCAATTTCACAACAGCATGTTGACAGGTATGTACATATGATGATGCATATACATAAACATATGCATATTTAAGAAATCGTGAGTTCACTCTCATACCTCCAATTCTAATCCATCACCAGATGATCTTTCTTGCCTTTTCTCATTCCCTATTTGTCTCTTCTTATACAGCTAGATCCCTGGCTCCCAATAACTACAAAACATTTATTCATTTGCTTAGTCTTATACTGACATCTAAAACTGTTTCAGAATTACTTCCACTGTACCACTGTAAAACCTAAAACAAGTTCTGGATATGTTAGAACTGGATATGTTAGAACATTGTCCCTGTTCCTAACATCCAACCCTGCTCCAGACTGAGGGAATACAGAGAAATAATGAGTTCACAGGAAACTTGGATTAATTCCTTTCTTTTCTCTCAATCTCCCTCCCTCTTTCTCTCTCTCCATCCCTCCCTCCCTTCCTTTCTTCATTTTCAGTTACAATATTCATTTGGAATACAATTTACCTTCATGCATTTTACCTTGCTTTCTTTCTGTTTTATGTTTTTTTTCTGCTTCCATTCTTATTTAATGAAAATGTTAAATATGTATGTTATGCTTTCAAAAGTAAAAACAATATATATAAAAGAATTACAACAGGACTCACACTCATTATCTCTTCTACTCTATACTGCAATCATATGTAACCAATTTCAGTGGGATTATTTTTCATAAAGATTAGCAGATATATGTATAATGGTTTTTGTTTTTTTCTTTCATGGGTAGAGTAAATATGTATGCTTTTCTTTTTCCCTCACTTTGATTTTTTTTCTCCACTTAATTATATCTCTTGAAAGTTACTCTAAATCCATTTATAGAGATCTTCCTCATTATTTCTTTGTAGTTGCATAGTACTGCATCACGTATGTGTATTCATTGTATATTTAACCAGCATCCTAGGCTTGGATATTTAGGCAGTTTCAATATTTGCAATTACAAACAATCCTATAATAAAAAACATTGTGCATATATTTATCATGGTTGGAGGTGTATCTTCAGGATCAATTCATAGTAATGAGATTAAAGCATCCAAAGAGTAAATGAAAACATAATTATTTTTAACTTTCATACAAAATTAACCCATGGAGCCTGGGATTACAGGTGGATGCCATAATTATTTAGTATTTTCAAAATTCATTTTCAAATCTCCATCCATAACCTGTTTTAATTTATAGTTAACTTAAATGATGAATTTTTTACGTGTCTGCATTTTGATGAAAAGTAAATTCCAAAGTACTCTATGAGATTCATAGGATTCAATGATAATTTTTTGCTGATGTGCAATATCAAGATCTTTATTGATAATATTGTTAAATTATAGGACACATCATAATAATCTAAAAACTTTGTTCTTTTAGGCTTCTGATTTTCATTTTTGTTTTTTATCTGACATTAAAAAGCATATTACATTTTTTGTTAGAAAGAAGTACGAAGAGCAATGAATAGACTAAAGATAAAGACAATGAAGTAAGTCTGGTGGTCTCAATCACATCTTTACTTGGGATCAAAATGGTTTAATAATTGCAAAGATATTAAGAGTTCACATATATTAAATCATGTCAAAAACTTCAAACATTCTCTACTGAACATTTTCCTTTATTAAGCATTATATCTCCGTATGAAATAAAGAGTTTTTTTAATACAATAAGCTTACATGTTATAATCATAATATAATAATTTCTAACTTAAAACTGTTCTTTAGAGAATTCAGTTTTTACTACATCACTAAGACTTTTTTTATAGCAAGTCTTTAACAGTCTTTTGTAGAAGCAATCAGAATATTGATTTCTATTGTCATGAAAGCTCCTTAAAATTTTTTTTTCTTTCCAGTTTCCACACACAGTATTGAAGGTGAAAGCTTCTTAACCTGCATAACTATTTCAGAATATTGTCTTGCCATTGCAACTGTGCCATCAGAACATTATCTTAATGAAACTTAAACTCCCAACTATTATGTCAATGTAATCCTTTTCAGTTTTACAAACCCATAGCTGGTTGTTTCTAGTCATCAATGACGTTGAGAAAATACTTCTTTATATCACCAGCCTATACAGTTTACACAGAGATTAAAATAGTTGCCAAGTTAGTGATATTTTTGCATTCATCCAGTTCCTAGCTGTATTTGTTCTGTGAGTGAGTCCATTATTTTTCTTCATTTTCTGTAGTGTTTTAAAGTATGCTGTCATTGAAAAGTGGGACTTGAGCTACTTTCTTTGCAGTGGTTGAAGCTATCATTTCTAACACACTTTTGATGCAGTCTTTCACTAATGTCTCAGCAGTTTTTTATGAATTTTTAGCTTTAACAACACCAACTGCTTTGTAAAACCATCTATGAAGTGTTTATGTTTAAACAGGAATATGTATAGTTTCATAGATTGCCAACAATTATGGCTAAAAAACTAAATCAAATATATGGAAGATAATGTTTTATTTCTTTGAAATTGTTTATTTTTCATTATTTTGTTTAGTGTTACCACTACATTCTGAAAAGGTATACCTTGTCCTGACCAAAATTAAAGAAAAAAAAGTGAAGCTTGTACTGCTGTCAATAAAGATTAAAACTAAATACACAAATTTTACAGCCCTAATTTAGCTAATAATGTTAAATTATAAATTTTAAAAGTAGGCTTAACTTTAAATTAAGACTATACATGTATTTATAAAAGTATATGTCCTCATTTTATCCCATTTTTATACACTTTAATTAATTTCTTGTTATTATTCTTCTTCTTATTTTTGAGACAGGATCTTGCTATATTGTCCAGGCTGGAGTGCATTAAAGTGATCATGGCTCACTGCAGCCTCAACCTCCTGGGCTCCAGTGATCCTTCCACCTTAATCTGAGTAGCTGGGATTACAGGCAGGCACCACAATGCCCACCTAAATTTTAATTTTTTTGTACAGACAAGGTTTTGCTATAGTGCTGGCTTATACACTTGTAGATTGCAGTTCCCAATCTAATTTTAAAATGTTGCATGGTTCTATTGTGCATGACTTGTATGTGTGTTTTTTAAAGCTTTTATTTTATTGTCCTAAGAATACTTAACATGAGAATGAGAGCTACCTTGTGACAAATTTTTAATTTTTAATTTTTTTAAAGCCAGGATTAGAACCCTTTTTTTTTTTTTTTTTTTTTCTGAGACAGAGTCTTTCAATGTCACCCAGGCTAAAGTGCAATGGCACAATCTCTGCACACTGCAACCTCCGTCTCCCAGGCTCAAGTGATTCTCACACCTTAGCCTCCTGAGCAGCTGGGACTGCAGGTGTGCACGACCACACCTGGCTAATATTTGTATTTTTAGTAGAGATGGGGTTTCGCCATGTTGGCCAGGCTGATGTCAAACTCCTGGCCTCAAGTGAGCCGCCCTCTTCAGCCTCCCAAAGTCCTGGGATTACAAACGTGAGCCACCATGCCTGGCCTTTATAACAAATTTTTAAGCGTACAAGAAAATATTATTAACTTTAGGCATTATTTACAGCAGATCTTGATAACTGTTTTTTGTCATACTGTGAGTTCAACATTATCAAACTAGCAAAGTCCTATTAAATGATATGAGTTCACTGATTCTGTGCTTGGATATTATAGCAAAACCAGATTACTGTTAAAGTTTCTAAATGCTTGCTCTTCATTTCTGTACTTATCCCATCACAAACTTGTAGCAAACAATCAGCGAACTGGCTTGGGTCCACAAACCACACATTGATTTTTGCACCTGGAAACATACACCAGAATATTTATAGCAGCACTGTTTGTAAAAGCAAAAATTGGAAACATCCCAAATGTCCATTAATAGTAGAATGGATAAATGCATTGTGGTATATTCATGTGATGATTTACTATAAAGTAGAGAAAATAAATAAAGCATTCTTGTGTCCATTAACATAGATGAATCTTATAAACACAATGTTCAGGAAAAAAAAATCAAGTCAGAGAAGAATGTATTACAGTAATATTTTATTTATATAAAGATTCAAAAGAGAAACAACTAGATAGTTAATTGTTACTAATCATAGATATGTCGTAAAACTCAAAGAAATGCAAGAAGTTATTGTCACAGAATAGAAATTACCCCAGAGAGTGGAGATTGAATCAAGTTAAGGTACCCAGGGCACTTCGAAATTACTGTTCATGCTCTACTTTATAACCTGGGTATCGGGTATATGGATATTTGTTTCATTGTTATTAAACTGAACACATATTAAATATTCTTTTGCATATATATTTTATAATAAAATTACTAAAATTATAAATAGGCAAGACTTTTAAAAAATATTTTTGAAATACATTTAAAAACATGTGAATGGCCCAGCGCGATGGCTCATGCCTATAATCTCAGCACTTTGGAAGGCCAAGGTGGGAGGATCACTTAACCCCAGGAAGTCAAGGCTGCAGTGAGTCATGATTGTGTCACTGTTCTCCAGCTTGGGCAACAGAGAGAGATCCGGTCTCAATTCAAAATAAATTAAAAAATAATAAAATATGTTAAAAAATAGGAAGACATTCCTAGATGGGAACATAAATAATCACAATTATGCATTAGATCCAATTCCAATCAGAAAAAAAATTAAAAATTAATACCCATAAATATTTCCTAAAGCCTGCAAGAGATGGGAGGTCATTATTTTATATCGAGTTTGAATATAGAAATTTGATCATGACAATATAAAAACCTGGTTTTTAAGGTGTTCAGGGATAAAAATAAAATAAAATGCCTATATTCTGTGAGTCTGCCAGAACAACTATAGAACAATTAATGATCAGATGACCATGACTGGAAAGCATGACAGAGCACAGGGATGCTCAATCTCAGGCTCTACTACTTATTGCCTTCATGATCTGAATGTTTGCATCTCCCCAAAATTCGTGTGCTGAAATCTTAATTCTCAAGATGAAGGTATTAGGAGGGTGGGGCCTTTAGGAGGTGATTAAGTCCTGAGGGCTCTGCCTTCCTGAATGGGATTAGTTCCTTTATAACAGAGGCCCTAGAAATCTAACTAGTCTCTTCTACCATGTGAGGGGAACAGGAGAAGCAGCCATTATGAACCTAGACTGGGCCTTCACCAGACACCAAATCTGCTGGTACTTTGATCTTGGTCTTCCCAGCCTCCAGAACTGTGATAAATTCCTATTATTTATAAGCAACGTAATTTATGGTATTTTGTTATACCAGCCTGAAGGAACTAAGACACTGAACTATTTCAATCAAATCACTTAACTGCATTATCCAGTTTTCCAGTCTCTAAAATGAAAATAACAGTAGTATTAATAACTTCTGAATTATTGCAATAATTATATGACAAAATATATATTAAAAGGATAACAAGTTATACAATGGTGGCCAAAAATTATTTATTTTAGCCAAATAATGAAGAATTCTATAAAATTTAAAGTATTCGGTGTTTTACTTTGTTTTCCTTTTGAGATGAGAGTCTCACTATGTTGCCTAGGCTGGTTTTGAACTCCTGGGCTCAAGTAATTCTTCCACCTTAGTCACCAGAGTGGTGGGGATTACAGGCATGTGCTCTACGTCCAACGTATTTACTGGTTTACTTATGAAAAGTGAGAACATATGATATATATGGCATGTGATTTTTTTCACCTATGTGTATTGTGTACATTCTTCTATGTCAATCTTTTTTGTAGTTGCAATAAATCAGTAAGTTGTAATTCACTTTATGTTTATCATTTTACCAAATAAAATTTAAAAAGTCATCCCCCTCTCCATAGTACTCAAAATGTTAGGAACTGTAAGTATAAATAAATAAGGGTGACTTGTCATACTAGATATTACTTAAACTCTAAAACTATAATAATTAAAGTTCTATGATACTGGTTTGAGAAATAAAGAATAGAGCAATGAAACAACATAAAAGCTCTGAAAGAAAATCTAATATTTATACGTTTCTAATATAAGGTTATATGATGTAAGTATAATACATGCTTATAATGTGTTATTGTAATATATATAAGGGGGAAACTCTTCGATAAGTACTGCTGGATACTGTTATGAATATTCATTGGGAATGAAAAATTATAAGTGAAATATTCAGAAAATTTTTAAAAAACACCAAAAAGGACAACTATCTATCTGATCTTGGGATAAGGAAAATTTTCTAAATATAAAAGCAAAGTAAGAAATTATAAAAGGAAATAATGATAGATTTGATGAAAGTTAAACATTTAAAAAATACATAGGACTATATCAGTATTATACAAATCAAGCAACCTATTGACATTATTTTCTATATTACAAATACAGATTTAACTCCCTAAAATGCAAAGGACTTTGTAAATTAAGAAGAAAATTTCTCAAACCTCATTAAAAATGACAAAGAAAATCAAATAGCATAATTTCACAAAAACCAAGATGGAGGGGTATAGCAGTTAGAATGAAGATCATGTTGCTATAATTAAAGGGCCCCAAAAAGTTGTTTAAATAAAATAGAAGTTTCTTTCTCATATAACAACACCAAAGTCTCTGGTCTAGGTTGGATGGTATTTGTATTTCACATGGTCATTTGGGGATTCAGACTGCTTCTATCTTTCTGCTTTGCTATCTCCTAGGGCAGCCACTGGCAATTTTTTTTGTAAAGAGCCAGATCATAAATACTGTAGAATTTGGGGTCTCATATGGTTTCTGTTGCAATTACTCTACTCTGCAATTGTAGAATTAAAGCAGCTATAAACAACACATAAACAAATGGTTATAGCTATCTTCCTATAAAATTTTGTAAATTTGGTTTAATTAACTAAAAATACATAAATTTTTGGTGTGCTACATGATGTCTTGATATATGCATACACTGTAGAATGGCTAGGTCAAGCTACTTCATATATGCATCATCTCAGTAATAAATATATATATATATATATAACATATATATATATATATATTTTTTTTTTTTTTTGAGACGAAGTCTCACTCTGTCGCCCATGCTGGAGTGCAGTGGCGCAATCTCGGCTCACTGCAAGCTCTGCCTCCTGGGTTCACGCCATTCTCCTGCCTCAGCCTCCCATGTAGCTGGGACTACAGGCACCTGCCACCACGCCAGGCTAATTTTTTTGTATTTTTAGTAGAGACGGGGTTTCACCGTGTTAGCCAGGATGGTCTTGATCTCCTGACCTCGTGATCCGCCTGCCTCGGCCTCCCAAAGTGCTAGGATTACAGGCGTGAGCCACCGTGCCGGCCTATCTCAGTAATATTTTTTGTTGTAAACTTTATGATACTGGTTTGAGAAATGAAGAATAGTTAAAATCTACTTAGAATCTATTCTCAGCAATTTTTAAGAGTACAACATATTGTTACTAACTATAGTCCCCCGATGTATGTGTATTCTTCCTGTATAACTAAAATTTTGTGTCCTTTGACAAATATTTCCCCAATCCTTTTACTCCCCACCACATTAGTCTCTGGTAATCACCATTTTGCTACCTGTTTCTGTGAGTTTGATATTGTTAGAGTCCACACAGAAGTGTGATCTGTGACAGATGTCTTTCTGTGCCTGGTTGATTTCACTTAACACAGTGTCCTCCAGGTTCACCCATGTTGTTGGATATGATAAAATTTTAATTTTTAAGACCGAATAATATTCAATTGTGTATATATTCAACATTTTTCTTTATCTACTCATTGATTGATGGACACTTAGGTTAATTACATATCTTGGCTATTGTGAACAGTGCTGCAATGAATATGGGTGTGTTTTGGAGGGATCTCATATATTTGATCCAATTCCAATCAGAAAAATAATAAAACAAAAATCAAATATTAATAGGCTTAAGTATTCCTAAAGCCTGCAACATACTGATTTCATATTCTTTGAATATATACACAGGAGTCAGATTGCTGGATCATATGGCAGTTCTATTTTTAATTTTTTGAGGAACCTCCATACTGTTTTACATAATGGCTATACTAATTTACATTCTCATCAACTGCGTACAAGGGTTCTCTTTTCTCCACATTGTCTTTAACACTAATGGTCTTTCATCTTAATATTGATAATAGCCAACTGACAAGTGTAAGCGGATATCTCATTGTGGTTTTAATTTGCATTTCCCTGATGATTAGTGCCACAATTTGAGTGTGTCCTCCAAAGTTCATGTGTTGGACACTTAATCCACAATGCAACAAGTATTGAGAAATGGGAACTTTTAGGGGCGTTTAAGTCCTGAGGGCTCTGTCCTCATAACTGAATTAATGTTACTATCATGGGAGTGGGTCATTATCTCTAGAGTGGGTTTGTTAGAAAGGTGAGTTCAAAGTTCTCTCACTGTGTGTCTTCCGTGCTTTCTTGCCTTTCTACTCTCCACCATGGGATGATGCAGCAAAAGCCCTTCACCAGATGCCAGCATCTTGATGTTAGACTTTTCGGCCTCCAAAATTGTGAGAAATAACTTTCTTTATAAATTATCTAGTCTGTGGTATTCTGTTATGGCAACACAAAACAGACTGAGACAATTAGTAATGTTGAACATTTTTTCATATATTCCATTGGCCATGTGTATGTCTTTTTTTTTTGAGAAATGTCTATTCTGGTCCTTTGCCCATTTTGGGGACGTTACTTGTTTTCGCTTTGTTTTGTTTTTTGTCTTTGCTGTTGAGTTGTTTGAGTTCCTTACATATTTTGTTGTATAGCTTGCAAATATATTCTCCCATTCCGCAGGTTGTCTCTTTACTCTGTTGATTTTGTCCTTGGCTCTGCAGCACTTTTTAGTCTGATATAATTCCATTTGTGTATTTTTGCTTTTGTTACCTGTGCTTTTATAGCCATATCCACAAAAATTATTGCCCAGAGAAATGTCATGGAGCTTTTCCCCTATGTTTTCTTCTGGTAGTTTTATAGTTTCAGGTCTTACATTTAAGTCTTGAATCCATGTTGAGTTGATTTTTGTAAATGGTATGAGATGAAGGTTAAATTTCATTCTTCTGCATGTGAACATTCAGTTTTCCCCAGCACTGTTTATTGAAGACACTGCCCTTTTCTCATTTTGTGTTCTTGGCATCTTTAATGAAAATCAACTTATTTTTCCAAATAAGTATCTAAGTGTATGCATTTATTTCTGGGCTCTTTATTCTGTCCCATTGGTCTATGTGCTTATTTTTATGCCAGTACCATGATGTTTTGATTACTAGAGCTTTGTAGTAGATTTTAAAATCAAGTAGTGTGATGCCTCTAGCTTTGTTGTTTGTCCCATAAAACTATTTACAAAACAGACAATTTGGTAGTTTTATGGCTTTTGCTCTAGGGCCTTATCTTGTTCTGTTAGGTTGAAGCCTAATCACAGGCACACCTGTACTCTAGCTTGCAGGAAGGAGTGAGCATGGAAGATTTCACGCACAATGTCTGAAGGTCCAGGCACCTAAGTAGCAAACTTCACTTCTGATCCCATTCCATTGGTGGAAACTTAGTTCCATGGCTTCACGGAGCTGCAAGCGTGGCTGGGAATATCATCTTCACTTCCAAAGTGCCCAATTACAAATCTTTTGCTGTGGAAGGAGGGAGATCATATGTTAGGGAACTACTGGATGTCTTTGCCTAACTGGTATTCAACAAATTCAAAATAACTTTACAATTTTATAATAAATAATATAAATAAATATTTCTAAAGAACAAAAGTTATAATATTCAGTGTTGGTATTATACCATTTCTAGTGGTTACAGTAGTAATATTTATAATAACAAATGATGGTTACAATATTAGTATGTGTCCAACACCACAGTACACGATTTATAGACTATTTTATTCCTAACACAACCTCAAGGTTTGTGCACATTTATTGTCTTCACTTTCCAAATAAGTATCTTTTTAATGAGTTTAAAGACTAATGGGGCTGGGCGCACTTTGGGAGCCCGAAGCGGGTGGATCACGAGGTCAGGAGATTGAGACCTTTCTGGCTAACTTGGCGAAACCCCGTCTCTACTAAAAATACAAAAAATTAACCGGGCGTGGTGGCAGGCACCTGTAGTCCCAGCTACTTGGGAGGCTGAGGCAGGAAAATGGCATGAACCCAGGAGGCGGAGCTTGCAGTGAGCCGAGATCGCGCCACTGCATTCCAGCCTGGGCAACAGAGCGAGACTCCATCTCAAAAAAAAAAAAAAAAGAAAAAGACTAATGTATGCAATTAGTAACTGTTTGAGCCATGATTCCATATCAGGCAGTCCTATTTTAAAGCCTATGCTTTTCACTATTAGATAATCAAAATATGAACACTTTTATGAAGGGTGAATATGTTTGCTTTTCCACTTGAATGAGAGATTATTGAAGGCACTCTAATAAATTTTGGTTCTTGAGCATATGGCCTAGTCTATATTAGATTTAGAATAAATTAATGAGGAAATGAACGATTATATAAATTTAAAAAGGTTAAGTGATTGCTAAAGTTCACCTAGAGAATAGCAATCATGTCAGGTCTTCTTAACTTTAGCTTCCTATTTTCTATGCCAGGCTGTTCTAATATCTGTAACCAGACTCCTTGCTTCAGGACAGTATGCATATGTCTGTGCTGTTCCTTGCCAGAAGCAGAATGGCACTAAGACTAATTACACTGATTTGAGCCTCCTGGTGAGAGGTGAAGCCAGCTGGACTTCCTGGGTGGAGTGGGGACTTGGAGAACTTTTCTATCTAGCAAGAGGTTTGTAAAATGCCCCAATCAGTGCTCTGTAAAAATGCACCAATCAGTGCTCTGTACCTAGCTAGAGGTTTGTAAAATGCACCAATCAGTGCTCTGTAAAAATGCACCAGTCAGCGCTCTGTAGCTAGCTAGAGGTTTGTAAAATGGACCAATCAGCGCTCTGTTAAATGGACCAATCAGCAGGACATGGGTGGGGACAAATAAGGGAATAAAAGCTGGCCATGCCCCATCCCCCCCCCCCCCCCCGCCGCACCAGCCAGCAGTGGCAACCTGCTAGGGTCCCCTTCCACTCTGTGGAAGCTTTGTTCTTTTGCTCTTCACAATAAATCTTGCTGCTACTCACTCTTTGGGTCCGTGCCATCTTTAAGAGCTGTAACACTCACCACGAAGGTCTGCAGCTCCATTCTTCTTGAAGTCAGTGAGACCATGAACCCATCAGAAGGAACCAACTCCTGACACACTGGGACTAAGACCTTGATCTGTCTTCTTCGTGGGCAAGCTATTTCATATCTCTGATCCTAATGTTTTTTGCTTTGTTTTGTAAAATAAGTAAAAATAGTATATTATCACACAAGGTTGGTGTAATGGACTGAATGGTCCAGTCCTTCCCAAATTCATATGTTAAAATCCTTCCCAAATTTATATGTTAAAGTCCCAATGTGATGGTATTTGGAGATGGGGACTTCGGGAGGTAATTAAGATTAGAATAGGTGACACAATGGGGCTCTCATGATGAGATTAGTTGCTTTATAAGAAGAAGAAGAGATTTCTCTCTCTCTCTCTCACTCTCTCTCTCCCTCCCTCCCACCCTCTCTTCCTTTCTCGCTCTCTCCCTCTCCTCGTCTGCCCTATTCCACATACAGAGAAAAGGCCCTGTGGGGATATAGCAAGAAGGCAACTATCAGCAAGCCAGGAAGACGGCCCTCACCAGAACTCAATTCTGCTAGCACCCTGATTTTGGACTTACAGTCTCAAGAACCAAGAGAAATAAAATTCTGTTGTTTAAGCCATCCAGTCTATAGTATTTTTTTACAGCAAACTGAGCTAATTAAGATAGGTGGTACTGAGGGTTAAATGTGATAAGTATAAAATGTTTAGTACATTTCCCAGTACATCATAAAACCTCAGTACATGCAGTTCTTATTATCCTGGGCATTGAATGGTATGTCTGGCACTTGGTACCCACTAATAGTAAGCACACAGTAGTCCACTTGTTGCCTTTCGATGTCATCTCCAACTGTTTACCACATCCTTGCTCTCCAACCACATTGGCCTACCGGAAGTTTCCAGAAGACACAGAGGTTGTTGCTGTGTCAGGCTTGTACCTGCTGTGCTTGCCACAGAAGGCCTCTTCTCCCTATTTGCTCAGGTCTCTTAAGTGTCATTCTCTTAGAGTGGCCTTCTTAATTAGCCTACCCAAAATAACCCTAATCACTCTATCGCCTCATCCTTCTTCATTTCTCTTCATTAAGCAGTCACTGACATTTTGATTAATATATTTAGTTATTTTTGTGGTATCCCTCTTGCTTACCAGAATAAGGTCCAGGAGGGCAGGGAATATCCCTAGTGCTGAGAAGAGTACTTAGCCTATATTATCATTAAACCTATTTTTGAGTGATTGAATAAAAGAAGTTTTATAAGAAAATGCTTCTAGTAAGAAACACACTATATAGAAACACATGTATATATGTTAGCATTTTGGAGGGAATGCTTGTCATTCATATATAAAAATTAAGATAAAGGTTTTTAGTCTCTCCTTTCTTATTGTCCTCGCATCATCCCTTTTGTGTAAATAATACATTCATTAAATGAATTATTCTGTCTTATCAAAAGTCAAACAAATAACTCATCTTCCAAATTAAGTATATCAACTCTCAAAATGATAAAACATTGATTTAAGTTTTTGGAGACTGACTTCCTAACAAATTAGTGCCAGATTATCATAGTCTTTTTGTAAAAACAAAATGTAGTTCCTGAAACATACAATTTTTGAAACTTTTTATAAATTTAAGCAGAATATTCCATATACCTCTTCCAACTGTCTTTATCTAGAGAGACTGTACTTGTTTTTATTCAATCATATTGCTTTTAGGCAGATAGGAAGTGATTAATAATTAAAAATTAATCTCCATAAAGTGTTGGTATCTTTAGTTATACACATGCCACAATGATAATCAATGTGGTGAGTAATGTTTAGGTACTATGCTCCAGAGAACAATTCAATCAATTGCCCCATCCTGGTGTTTCCTGTTATGCATGAACTTGGGGAACTATAAGTTTCTGAATAATTCAACTTAAAGTAAAGCAAAATGAAATGTGTGAGTAATTAAGAAAATGTTCTTCTGCTAATATTTATTCTGATAAATCATTTCAGTTCTATGTTTGATTTTGTAGACACATCCGTAATATCATTGAATTAGTAAAATATAATAACTCTAAAAAAGCTCGTAGAAGTGATTATTGCCTCTATATTTTCCAGTAAGATGTTAATTTTTTTAAATAACCGCAATGCACTATGAATATAATTCCTTCTACAAGTTACTTTTGCTGTTTCTAAAATACTAGTGGTAGCAGTGTTTGCATACTTTCTGTATAAAGACTGATTTGATGTCATCTCTCAATCACAAAAAAAAATCAAACCAAAACCGAAAGGTCTTAATTTAATTAAGTAATAGAATTTTTACTAATTCTATAGAATTAGATATTTTAAATCAGAGCTAGCTGCAACAAGTTATACGAGCTTTGTCATTTTATGAACATAATTTGACTATTCTGTAAAGAACACTTCTTATCTGAGTATATCTGGGGATGTCTTTGTTCAGAAGTACACAGAATTTTATAAACCTGTCCAGAGCCTCATCTATATCCAGTAAGGCTCATTTTCTACATATTTGAGATCTTATTCTCTGTATAAGACCTTAACTGGGTAGTGCAAAATTCGACATAATATTTATATTATGAGTGAAGAAATAAACAGAAAAGAAGAGAATGAATCTCAAATTCATTGAGTACCTACTAAGAATGAAAACAAAAACATTTGAAAGTGGTATGTGGCCTGAGATGTAACACAGTTTGAGAAGAAATTTAGGGAATATTATAAGCATTTGCTGATTTGTACACTTGAAATATTGTTTCAAAAAATCCCTTTTTTATTTCCCTGAAAGCATGGACCTCTGAAGAGTATAACTTTTCCTATGTTATTGGATCACTTAGTTTTCATTTCAAGTTTAAATCTGATGTTTTATCTTGTTTGGGCCATTTTTAAGCCTGATTTATTTTATTTTTAAATAGAACATAAAGCATTGACTCAGAAATATTTCCTTAGAAAGGGTGAGAATGATAGTCTTTCCAGGCTGGTAACCAAAATCTATTCCTAGTCTTCAGAAGATGGTAAAATTAACATTCTATATAAAAGCCACATACAATAAAACATATTTTATCTATTTAATTTATTTTAATTAATTAATTTTTATTATTTTGTTTTGAGACAGAGTCTCACTCTGTTGCCCTGGCTAGAGTGCAGTAGCATGATCATAGCTCACTGCAGCCTCAACTACCTGGATTCAAGCGATTCCCCCACTTCAGCCTCCTGAGTACCTGGGACCTCAACACGTGCCATCATGCCTAAATAAATTTAAAAAAAAATTATTTGTAGAGACGAGGTCTCACTATATTGCCCAGGCTGGTCTTGAATTCCTCTGCTAAAGCTATCCTCCTGCCTCGACTTCCCAAAGTGCTGAGATTAAGGTGTGAGCACCTGGTCTAAGAATATTTTAACTAGTTAATTTGTATAAATATTTACCCAGTCTCTAATATATCCAGAACAGATCCATTGGCTAATTAATTGATTCAGTCATTTACCAAGCATCTGAAGTATTCAGAGCAGATCCTGAGGCTCTTTATTATCGCTGTAGACAGTTCCTTAGTCCAGTTGTAAAGAGGACCCACATACATCAGTTTTAAAGACGAGGAATCACACCTCTTACATACCACATAATCTAAGAGAAAGTGATCAGTTGAAGATTTGTATTAACGCCCTGGCACCATGTTCCTTATTTGACATAATCAGATCGTTCCTTGACTTGTCAGGTGGCTTTATTTGATCCTCTGTCTTGACCTTAAGAGAGAAGGGAGACTGGTCACTGTGGCTACACACCTTATGCCTATTCCTCTATACAGCTCTGAGAAATATTTTTAACACCGTTATTTAACTAAACTGAACATGTCCAGGATGAGACAGCAAGTAACACGGTATCATAATTGAAACCTGAGTCTATGTGACTCTAATGACATTCTCCTAGATTTTACTAAGGATTACTTGAGTAGAGAGGTAGTTTCTTAGAGAGGTTGGAAATTCCTTGGGGCCTGACATGTTGCATTGAATCTAATAGGTGGATCTTCTGTTGTTTGCTGTAGAGAATACTTCTGAAAAGCATGTGGAATATCTGGAGCAGGGCTCAGGGGCATTGGGGGTGGTGGCTGCTCAGGTCTAGCTCTGCATAAAGATATTTTTCTCATAAGAGCATTGCCATAGAGTAAGGCATTTACTGGAGACAGGCATGCAGGAGCGTATGTGAATTACATATGACATTGTGTGTGCGTGTGTGTGTGTATGTTTATATTGCTAGGAGTGAGATGATGGTTGTTTGCAGTAGAGAACAAAAAAGAAAGGTACCAATTTTGAGGAAAATGTAATGAGTTATTCTGTTTTTTATATATATATATGTTTTTGTAGATGCAGAGTCTCACTATATTGCCCAGGCTGATCTCAAACTCCTGGGTCCAATAGACCCTTTCACTTCAGCCTTCCAAAGTGCTTGGATTACAGAGTGAGCCAACACGCCAAGCCTCAGTTATATCTTAAGACTAGCCTGCTCACTGGTAGGCGGTTTGGTTTAGATATGTACATTTAGGAGGAAATGATAAAAGTAGCTGCTCCTATTGTACGTACAATCACTGAATGAATGTATATAGAGATAAAGACATAGATAAGAGAGGGTTAAATACCCAGTCTTGGATTAAGAATAGGGAGAAAATGTAAAACCCACTAAGGAGATGAGAAAGGAAAAAAAATCAGCAGAAAGAAGACTACTGTTGGTTTATATTTAATGGTGTACCCTTTTTTTTTTACTTCTAAGGAAGAATAGTTGTCAAAATGAGGGAAACTCTAAAGACACACTCAGACTGATTTTCAAAGCTTCATTTTCCCAAATGATACTGGGGTCAAATTTTCATAATATCTACTCAGACAACAACAATAACAAATAAACAAAAACTGTTTTGTCTTTGAGCATTAAAAATGTAAAAATGTTCCTACTATCCTCTAAGTTTCTTGAAGGCAGGAATCGTATCTCCTTAATGTCTTTGTTTCCTAAATGCCTGGTACATGTGAATTGAATTTACGCCTTCATGGAAAGAAGCAATAACCTCCACTTACAGGTTGGCATTTAGGGGCATAGTTCAGGTTGCGTCAACATCATAACTGGGTCAAAGTTAAGAATACAGTTTTCATCTCATGTCTGTTTTTAAATCAAAAGTGAAAACTAAAGAGAATAATGACAATCTTTCTTCTATTTTATTTTTCGAATGACTTATATTTTAACTGCTATTTAATGGATATGATATTAATGAAAACATTCTGATTATCCTTAATAATGTACATTTTTAAAGGTCAGTAATGGTCTTTATCTCAGGCAATAAAGATTGTGAAACAAACTATTGTAATTATATTCAAAACAGAATATGAAATGTTAGGCATTTTACAATTTTTCCCAGTATTTTTTATTTGCTTACAGTGACTACATTCATTCAATAAATGTCTGTCTATCTATTTCACCCTTCAGGCAGAGTGGGATTATATAAAGGAAGGTAATTCCTATTACCTAGTAGGAAGGAACTCTCTACTAGCTAGGTAAATAACCATATAAAATTTAATAGAATGTTAACTAAATAATAACACCTAATGTATCTCAGCAGTATATGACTGCGTTCTTAGTCAGCATAATATTCATAAAGTGTCATGAGTTCTTAGGAAGGAAAATCACTGTGGCCTATCAAAATTATGAAGCCTAATGTACATGCAGAATTTTAAACTTGTGCCTAAATTCTTCTCATTATGTAGCAAAAACTCTGATTTCTCTGTGCTATACAAATAAACTTATAAAATGTGATCAGGAAATCAATAGGAGAATGTAAAAATAGTTGATTTTTTGAGTGATAGGATTCTGGATCATAAAAGATTTATTCTAGTCTTGATATTATAAGTCTTGAGTTCATACTTGGCTTGTGTAGTAGTGTTTATAAATGACCTGAATACTTTGACTTCATTTGGAAAAGACAAGTGAACTCTGATATATCCTCATGTGAAACCCAGGAACTAATGTGTATACGTCTTCATTCTGGAAGTGTTCATTCATTTATGCATTTAGTCATATACACATTTATCCTTACTTATCCATTGATGTGATTCAGACCCAGATGGTCTGGTGGCAGCATGGACAGGCACTTGTCTTCAGAATGCTAGCCACCTAGAAAAGCCCTCCAGGACACTACTTAGAGTCCAAAAGAGTTGTTTTTCAAGTTACATAGTTGTGTCTTAAAGTAATTCACATACTAATAAAAAATCATACGCCATGGAATAGAGGGAATTACATAGTAAATCATTTTTCCTTAGTTATATTTTATATTTTTTAGAGTGATCATAGTTTTCCATGAGAATTTGCCTGGTTGTGAGACCTTGTAGATACTAATTAACTCATGCTGTGTGATGATCCTGTATAAAGAAAGCTTAAATCAATACATATGTTCTGAAGAAAAAAAAAATCTCTTTGCAGTACACAAAGAGAAAAAAACAAACCCAGAAAGAGCTCCTGAAAATGACTAGTAACTGAGTGGTTTGAAAGAGTTAATATAGTTTCCAACTGGCCTAATTAATAAAGACATTGCCTATCCCTATATTGAAAAAGTGGACATGGTTTCTAGTTCCGTTTCAGGTTGATTTATGTGGGGAGAGTGTGATGACATTTATGTACTAAATACTTAGTGCTTTTAATTCAGTTTACCATTTAATCCATAAATGCAAACCGTATTAAAGGATGCTTGACAAAAATACACTTGAAAGCCAGCATTAACCTCCCAAACCAGCTGAAGGTGCTCAAAAGACAATAAGGGTAAAATTTCATTAGACAGACTTCAAGTGGGTTTTTAAAAAAAATCTATAGACTTTCCAACTAAAATGATGAATGCTGTTCTGATTCTAATTGACAAGTGTTATATATAAAAGAGTTCTTGCCTTCATTCTTATCAAAACTGTGGGGATTTCCAATGATAGGACAATATTATGTGGGTGGAAACTTCTCAGAAGAATAGAGAACTTATCAGTATTTACTTAGGTTCTATTACATTCAGAGCCATAAAAGAAACTACACTCATAAATTTATAGACAGTCAAGGATATTGCCTCTTCCCCAAAGAGGCTAGATATTAAAGGAGTGGAGTGAATGAGCTCAAATCATGAAGTGGTTTCAATATTGGAAGAGTTTTACCCCTTCATATTTCAACTTGTAACTAATATGTTATGAAGAATCGCTGGCTAGCTAACTTTGAGGGCTTGGCAGAAGAAAATGGTCTTTACCACTTTTCCTACAAATGTTATTTTTCTTCTATAATTAGTACTTAATGATAATATCGACCCTTTAATGAGTTACTGTAGGTTAATGATTACCACACTTGTTCAAATATATTTAGGATTCCAACTTTGCAGATAAAGAAAGAGAGGTTTATAGAGGTTGAGAATCTTAACCCAAAATCACACAGCAGGGACAAGATGTAAGCCTGTTTTTTTCTTTGCTTCGTATTTCTGCTGTCACAAATTACCACAAACTGACTATTGTGAATAACACAAATCTGTTATTTTACCGCTCGATGTCAGAAGTCCAAAAGGGGTTTTACTGGGCTAAAATCAAAGTGTCAACAAGGGTGCATTCCTCTGAAGAAACCAAGAAAATCTTTTTCCTTCCCTTTTTTAGCTTCCAGGGTCTTCCTCCATTCTTTGGCTCCATTCCTTGGCCCCTTCCGCCATCTTCCTTCTTCAAAGCCCACACTTTCATTACCCAACCTCAGCTTCTGCTATTACATCTCCTTTTCTGACTCTTCTTCCTCTCTTTTTCATCTGTTAAGGACCCTTGCGATTATATCAGGCCCACTTAGATAATCCAGGACAATCTCCTTTATTTCAAAACCCTTAATCACATCTGCAAAGTCACTTTTGACATTTAAGGTAACATTCAGTTTCTAGGCATTAGGGCAACTGTGAGAGGCCATTATTCTGCCTACTACAAAAGCTAAAGATCCGGGTAAGTATAGTGCAGTTGTGTGCATGCAGCAGTTCCCCTTTATCTGTGGGGGATATGTCCCAAGACCCCAAGTAGATGCCTGAAACTATGGATAGTACTGAACTCTGTATATATTATGTTTTTTTCCTATACATACATACTTATCATAAAGTTTAATTTATAAATTAGGCACGGTAAAAGATTAACAACAATTGCTAATAATAAAACAGGACAATCATAACAATATACTGTAATAGAAGTCGTGTGAATATGGTCTCTTTAAAAGAATAATAAATATATAAATGTATATATACACATATATATATTTTTTAGATGGAGTTTTCGTCTTGTTGCCCAGGCTGGAGTACAGTGGTGCCATCTCCACTCACTGCAACCTCTGCCTCCCGGGTTCAAGCAATTCTCCTGTCTCAGACTCCCAAGTAGTTGGGATTATAGGCATGCACCACCACGGCTGGCTAATTTTGTATTTTTAGTAGAGATGGGGTTTCTCCATGTTGGTCAGGCTGGTCTCGAACTCCCAACCTCAGGTAATCTGCCTGCCTTGGACTCTCAAAGTGCTGGGATTACAGGTGTGAGCCACCACGCCAGGCCTAAAATATCTTATTGTACTTTACTCATCCTTCTTAGACATATCCAAATTGTCAGCATTATTAACTCTTGCCCTTTGGGGCCATTATTAGGTAAAATAAGATCAACTGTCACAGTATCACAGTGATTGTGTTACTTGAACTGTGACAGTTGATCTGATGACCAAGATGGCTACTAAGCGACTAATGGCTGGATAGGGTGTACAGAGTGGATTCAGGACAACGGAATGATTCACATCCAGAGCAGGATGACATGAAATGTAATCATGCTACTCAGAACAGTGACCATTTAGAAGTTATACATTGTTTATTTTTAGAATTTTCAGTATAACATTTTTAGACTACAGTTGACTGGTGGTAACTGCAACTGCAGAAAATGAAACCTTGGATAAGGGGAAGACTGGTGTATTTTAATATTAATATGTCAATATAATTTAGTAGAGAAAAAATACAATCACAGAGATTAATGATCACTACAATGATTACGGTAGTGTAATGTAATAGAAATAGCTTTGAATCTGGAAAAATTCTGGCTCCATCATTTACTAACTGTATAACCTCAGATAAATATCTTAGTGTTGTCTCTTTAGAGGTGATGTGGTGGTGAATTATAAGGAATGTTGTTCCTCAGAATGAATGGAAGCATTTAAATACTTAGCTGGTAGGTGTTCTACAAACGCTTGTTCCTTCTCCTTCATTTTTAGAAAATAACAAAGATAGAGAAGGCAGACAATATAGTACATGTTGTATTTAGATGTTATAAGTAATGTCTAATAATAATTACATTTGCAAAAACTATTTTCTAAATATATTAAACATTTTGTGGGCCTTATTTTTATTTTACAAATAATATTCTGCTGCTCAATGTGCTCTTTTTGTTCCTCCTCTGATATTCAATGTCTGCTTGTTTGTTTTTTTTTCTATAATGCCTCTTAAATTTAGGAATCTGAATTAATTCATTAGCTTGATGATGGCTTTTTCTCATTCCATTTTAGGAACTTAATTTTTAGCATGTAATTTTTTGTATTGTTGTTTGCTGTTATAGGTGTACAACTAGTACTTTTATGAAAAATAAATCCTGCATCAGCCTTTTAAAAATCATTTATAAAATAAATCCCAACCTCATATTATAGGAAAGTTATGATATAAAGTATCACCTCTGCCTCATCATTCGCTCACTTTGATCCCATTCTCAGAGGGAACTCCTAACTGTTGGGTTTTAATTCTTTTTCTTTAGAATGTTACCTTATAATTCTTGATTACATGCTTGTCAACTTTTTAAACAATTGTTGACTCCTGATATGAAAGGTTAGGATCTGGCCAATTTAACTACACCATCTTTCCTTGCCCCTCCTTTCAATATTTGACATTTATATTTTAAATTTTGTTCTTCTATTGTTTACTTTTACAACTGAAAATAATATGGGTAAGCATTCATTTTTTTTTTTCAACAGAGTCTATACTCTTCACTTTCCAGATAAGATATTAATGCTCCTACTCATTTCCTCAACTTTTCCTTTCTTCAGCAGCTTAACTTTGGTCAGGTGTCAAGTTTGTTTATATTTACAGTTTTCCTATAACTACCTCCAACTATTCTTTTTATGAATACTTTGATTTTTTTTTTTTTTTTTGAGATGGAATTTTGCTCTTGTTGCCCAGGCTGGAGTACAATGGCATGATCTCGGCTCACCACAATCTCCACCTCCCGGGTTCAAGTGATTCTCCTGCCTCAGCCTCCCAAGTAGCTGGGATTACAGGCATGTGCCACCATGCCCAGCTAATTTTGTATTTTTGGTAGAGATGGGGTTTCTCCATGTTGGTCAGGCTGGTTTTGAACTCCCAACCTCAGGTGATCTGCCTGCCTCAGCCTCTGAAACTGCTGGGATTACAGGTGTGAGCCACTGTGCCCGGACACATTGACTTTAAAGTTGGAAATGTTGGACAATGTTGCCAAACCACAAATATTATTTGATGCCGAGTCACATAGTGTACTATATTCTTTGAAGTAGTTTCACTCTCAAGAAACCTAGAGCACTCGTGGGAACAAGTTCACCATGTGAAAATGGATTCTCTCTCTCTTTTTTTTTTTTTTAACTCAATTGCTTGAAGTCATTTCAAATTTACTTTTTCTTTAGATTTATATTTACTTAATATAATACTATTCCAAATTTACTTGTATTTGCTTTATTTGATTTTGAAAGTTTCATGCAGATTTGTTTTTATCCTGAAATATCAAATTGTCTTTCATTTTGTTTCCTGCACTAAATTTGCCTTTATCTTATCCTCAGTTTTTTACCCCTTCAAAGTTTTATATTGTCTCAGATTTTTTCCCGTTGGAAATGTCCTTCATGGAGCTCTCTATATTGTTCCTTCTTCATTCAGAATGTGTGGCCTCTTTAATCTTGCTGTGCAGCTGTCATTCTCCAAATCCCCTCAATTTATTTTTTGGATGAGAGTCTTATTTTGACTCAATATAATTTTGCTTATGTATTATTGTTTTAACTTTTATGGAGTCTATCAGATTGTATATTAGTAATGTGAGATATTAGAGACTGGTTTATCTTATACCCATGACTGCTTTCTAATTCCTCTCATTTAGATCATGGGACATGAGGCTGCCCTTATTTCTGAAATAGTGTACAGGAAAACACCAGGGAACAAGTATTCCAGAATCATGACTGCTAGGTTCAAAAGGCATCATACAAGTATGGACAGAGAATTCACTAATGAAGTCCAAATAGGAAGAACAAGAGAACATATTGGGAGAGGAAAAGGAATGAGGCATGATGTAAAGGTGGTAAACCTTGTTTTCTAATCCTTGTCTAGATTAGGGTAGAATAGAGGCACAACAGTGTCTGCCTACATTTCCTAAGGCATCCTTGAATAGAAGGAGTAGTCATCTTGTTTATCCTAACTGGAACTCTTGTTTTTGGTTGACTTCCTAAGATGTCAGTAAGGGATGTTATGGTATTATGAGAACTTACAGATAGCCTCAGGTAGGATTCTACAGATCCTACAGCTAACCCATGCAGCCTCATATAGACTCTATGCAAAAATTGTTAAAGTTTAAGATAATTTACATAACTAGAATAATATATAATGCTCACGAATTAGATGATTTCATAAATCATGGTTGTCAACTCTTTGCAATTTCATCAATAAAGTTATAGTGTTTCCAGTGAAAAGCCAAGCATGATTTTTAGTGAATATTAATAAGCTCATGCTAAACATCTCTATGCCAATCAAAGGCATAAGAAAGTGAAGAAAATCTTGAAGGCAATATTTTATCTGCTTTTATGCATGTATGGCACATTTTATAGGTTTAAAAAATTAAAATAAACAAATAAATAGAACCAATTATATAACCAGAAAGAAGTTTCAGAGACTAAATATATAATAAGCAAAACAGAAAATACATTTGAAGCCTAAAAAGTAAGCAATGGAAATATGTATTATGCCAAAAAGAAAAAGTAGAAAGACAACAAAAGTATGAAATAAAAAAACAGGAGAAAAAGAAAACTAATTTAGGAAGTACAACTCGTAGAAATAAGAACAAGAAAGTGAAAGCAAAGAAATGGGAAAGAAGAACTGATCAGAGGGGAAAAAAGAAAAACTAGAAAATGTTTTCAAAATTTACCAGGACATGTTTCAAAATTGAACTTTCTTAACTAACTCAATTCTTTCTTTACTTATTCTGCTTCTAAACCTTCCTGGAATCCTCCTTCTATTGGAAATGAAGGAAGCAGCCTGGGATAATAGATTTTTCACTTTGTTCCTTCCTAGTCACAGGTTATGTGTGTGAATTTGTGTGCATCAGATGAAATAATATATACAGAGTAAATATGTATGAAAATTAGGAAAAGGCCAGTATTTATTTATTAGCTTCTTTTACCTTTACTATCAGTTTTTAATATCTGTTCTTCAGTCAGTTTAAAGAAATATCAAGTAGAGGCTCATTATACTCCAAAATGCAAATATGTTTCTGAGACTTTAAACACCACATTGTCTAACTTCATAATGCTAGAATTCTGTTCCTTTATACTCATACCAAAATTTTCTTTTTTCAAGGATTATTTTGTTAATACATTTTCCCTTCTTTCCTCACATCTGTCAACAAGCAATGACTGCCTCTTTATCTTCCAACTTTTTTCTTTTCTCAAATTATCAGTGTCTTCCTTACAGTCAAGTTTATTTTTGTAGATTTTATGTTGTTTATCTAATTTGTTTTATTAGACTGTGCTGCTGAATTTTACCTTCTATGGCATTTTTTCAGTGAAAATCCACTTTCTTGATTTTGCTTGATTTGCTGACCTTTCTTTTCCTTTCCCTCCCTCCCTCCTTTCTTCCCTCCCTCCCTTCCTTCCCTCCCTCCCTTCCTTCCCTCCCTCCCTCCCTCCCTCCCTTCCTTCCTTCTCTCCTCCTCCTCCTTCTTCTCTTCTCTTTTCCCCTTCCTTCCTTCCTTCCTTCCTTCCTTCTTTCTCCCCTCCCCTCCCCTTCCCTTCCCTTCCTCTTCTTTTTTCTTTTTTTAGACAGGACCTCACTCTATCACCCAGGCTAAGTGTGATTTCAGCTCACTGCAGCCTTGACTTCCAGGCTCAAGAAATCCTCCTGCCTCAGCCTTCCAAGTAGCTGGGACTACAGGTCCCTGCCACCATGCCTGGCTAATTTTTTTATTTTTTGTAGAGATGGGGTTTGCCATGTGGCCCATGCTGGTCTTAAACTCCTGGGCTCAAGAAGTCTGCCTACCTCAGATTCCTAAAGTGCTGGGACTACAGGTGTGAGCCACTGCTCCTGGCCTGACCATTCATTCTTTATCCTCTATGTTGTTATTGTTTGTTTTTAATTTGAGGAGTATACTTTTTCTTTTATTTTTTCATTAAATAATTCCTTAGAATATTTTTATTCTTACATAATCTTCCTATGCATTCTCATTTGTTTTCTTGATGTAAGATGCTTTCTAGGTTTTTGGTTTTCCCTGTGACCAGTGCACATATGTCCCTGAGACAGTTTCTCTACTAAAGCATTTATTTATTTCTTCAAGAAATGTGTGAGTGCTCATTATGTGCTAAACATTTTAGCAACACATTCTTTCTTCTACTGTTCTTAACCTGCACTCCATTTCACTGGAATGGCCACATTCCTGTTATCATTCAGTACTCACTAGTTCACATTAGAAATTTTATATTAGCAAACAAGGCCAAGTGCGGTGGCTCATGCCTGTAATCCCAACACTTTGGGAGGCTGAGGCAGGCAGATCATGAGGTCTGGAGATTGAGGCCATTCTGGCCAACATGGCGAAACCCTGTCTCTACTAAAATACAAAAAATCAGCTGAGAGTGGTGGTGTGCACCTGTAGTCCCAACTACTGGGGAGGCTGAGACAGGGGAATTGCTTGAACCTAGGAGGCAGAGGTTGCAGTGAGTGGAGATCGTGCAACTGTATTCCAGCCTGGCGACAGAGCAAAACTGTCTCAAAAAAAAAAAGAAAAAAAAATAAAGAAAGGAATTTTATATTAGCAAACAGCACACCGAAGTCACAAATTTTTATCTATCCATGTATTTTACTTCCTTCTTCTAGACATCAAGAAAATCATTATTTTTTTAAATGTCATTCCCAGATGACTCTAATCAGATCTACCTCTGTGTACTGTTAAAACAGAATCCAGAGTCCTAATCTGGACCATGGAAACTGAGTTGCTAGGATGGACTTGCAGAATCTGCATCAGTAGCAAATGTTCTAGATGATTCACATTCACATTACATTTTAAGAACCATTGCTGTATGTTGATTTCTTTTCTTGTTATAAATGATATCATCACATATATTTATACAAAAATGTACATACGCATATATGCATATATATGTAATGTTCCATACAAATAATTATATCGTTGCAATAGATGCCTGAGCAGGAAATGATAGTTAAAAGGAAAAACCATTTTAATATATCTTCCACTATTCCAATCGCTTGCATTCTTTCTCCAATTTAATTCTATAATATAGCTTTTCTAGTTGTATATCCATCCTCTTTTCAGTCTTTTTCATTGGTTTCCTTCCTACCATTCATTTATATGCTGGTATTCCCCAGGGAGAGGTCCTTCTTTGGTCGTTGTCTTTTCTTCTACACTTAAAGTTCTGCAGAGGTGACTTAGGTATTTCTCAAGAACCAGGCTTAGTCTGCATCTCCCACTTTGTGTTCATTTAATGAATTAAAGGTCAACATAAAATATATGCAGGGCCAGGCACGGTGGCTCATGCCTGTAATCTCAGCACTTTGGGAGGGCGAGGCAAGTGGATCATGAGGTCAGGAGTTCGAGACCAGCCTGACCATCATGGTGAAACCCCGTCTCTATTGAAAATTATTGAAAATACAAAAATTAGCCGAGTGTGGTGGCATGAGCCTGTAATCCCAGCTACTGGGGAGGCTGAGGCAGGAGAATCGCTTGAATCTGGGAGGCAGAGGTTGTAGTAAGCCAAGATCACGCCACTGCACTCCAGCCTGGGTGACAGAGCGAGACTCCATCTCAAAAAAAAAAACTATATGTAGAGTTTTCTAATGCTAAAAGTTTTCAACAGTCAATGTTTTTCCCTTTCCCTGAGTACTTTACTCAATAACGGTTTCTTCCTAATATGGTAGCCTTGTTATCGCCTCCCTATCATCTAGAAAGCAAGTTAAGACAAGTAGTTTGTGATTTTGTGGGAAACCAAAGTCTTGAGAAACAAAACAAAACCAACTCTTTATTCTTTACTCTGAGGTTAAGAGAAAAAAAAAGCTGCATTAGTTAGCTATTGCTACAAAACACTGCATGACAAAAGAGTCATAAAACTTTCAGTGGCTTATTGATATTTTATTTTTATACTTAAAAGGCTGTAATTTAACTGATCTAGGCTAAGATTTTCTGAATCAGTTACATGGCAGGCTTCTGATTTGGCTTCAGATCTGAGGTGCAGGTGGAAGGAGCCGTAGAGATATTGGAAAATCTTTTTTTTTTGTGGCAGATCCCAGATGCACAAGAGAACAAGCCCAACAATGCAAGCAATTACATTATGTTCACTCACATTTCCTTAGTGAAAGCAGTTTCAGGGCAAGCCCAATCTTAGTGGGATGTGGAAATATACCCCACTCACAGTGGGAGGCTTTGTAAAATTACATAGCACAGGGTGTGGAGGTATAATCCTAGTACTAGGCACTGAGTAATTGGGACAATAATCCGATCTACATCAGAGGGAGAGTATATGAATCTGAGGATTCTTAATATACATAATTTTTTGTTTGTTTTGCCATTATCAGAAACTTTCTCAGATGATTTTTTTAAAGGTTTTCACTTACTTAATTAAAAAGGTTACTACTCATTTACTTACTTGTGTTTTATCATTAGTTCTTTTACTGTAGAAGTGGCAGAAGACAGAGAAGAAAGGGCCTCAGTCTCTTGCCTGAGTCTGAGACCTGTGTTTCAAACTGTCCGATGAGTAATCTACAGACAGTTTTTTCTCAACAAGCACCTGTAATTTTATTAATTCTTTGTTTATCTTAAGCCTGTGGCTCCTTAATTTCTCATCATCAAATCTCCCCAAGTTATCTTCAAGTTTTTCTTCTTTCTCATCCTTATACCCAATCTGTGAACAAATCCTGTCAGTTTCGATGGAGTGTTCCTTTCAAGTCCCCTCAGTCAATTTTTATTTCATTAAGTGTTTTCATTTTTAAACAGGAGTTTTACTTCAAAAACCTCTGGATCCAGAGGCATCTTATAAAAAAAGAAACCTGAGAGTGTCCCGTGTTTAGAGGGCTCACTCAGCTGCTGGAGCCCTGGCTATCTTCTCTTTCCCATTCACCACTCAAACTACATGGAATACTGACTTCAAAACTCTCACTTTTTAGATGATTCTCTTACTATTTGGATATCACCTACATTGCCTTCCCCACTTAGCAAAGCCTGATTCATCTTCCAGAGCAAAGTAGGGTGTAATCTTTGCTCTTAAGCCTTTCGGGATTCTCATACGAAGTCAGTGGCCTTCTCCTGGCATTCTCACTGCATTCTGCACAACTACCCATTCAAGAATTGTTTCATGGATTCTTTACATTTGATTATAAAAGCATTAAAAGATCCTCATAAAAATCAGAGGACATATAAAGTGTAAAGAAGAAAATATAAGCACTGTTCTTGGCTTAAGAGAATACAGTTAACATTTTGGTACTATATTTTTATGGCAGGATTACTTCATTTAACAATATAGCATAGCATTTTTCCAATTGTAGTCTATTGTAAAAATTAATTTTGCTGTGTCTCTGCCCCCACAAATTGTTCATTCCTTTAAGGATCATCATTTCTCATTTTACACCTTATTTCCAGTGCTTGGTACAATCCTTGGCAAATAGGAAGCATTTAATTAACAGTTGTGTGAATGTTAGGTGAAATGGCAATATTTTATTAAGTCCGAAATAATTCAGTGAACAAAGAAGCATAACTATAAGCCAGTGACAAACTAAAGTCTGGATATCTTGTTATATTAAATATTGTTTTTGAAAGCCTGACATTGTGTCAAGGCAATAGTTATGCTATACTTCTGTGTTAATCCTGTTTTCTATTTTTTTGACCTCAGGAAATTATTTGCTATAAGAAATAGAGTCACATAAGACTTTAAATATTAGTCAAATAATTCTGTAGTTTTAGCACTGGTAAGAGATACAAGGGGTTAAGTCACTCTAGTCTTTCTTCTTCTTCTTTTAAAGACATGTAACTTCTTTGTCTGATCTCCTTATGGTCCTTGTCACAACTGTATGGCTTTTAATCACTCATACATTCAGTGAGTTACTGCACTGCTGGAACCTTAATAATGTTCTAGTTTGTTTGGATGATCTTCCTGATAAAGTCCTGACAATCTCTCAGTATAATGGAATGACAAAATAAAAAATGCTTTAAGAGTTCAGGTAGTGGAGCATACTATTATTTTTCACACAGTGCAAGGATATTAAAATACTGACTTTCATGCATTTGATTGAGTTTGTGATGAAATCCAAGAAAAATTGAAAATTTGAATTATTGTACTGCCAGTAGGGACTGTATATCATGAACAGAAAAGCAGGCATATGTAAGTGACTCTTGTAGCATAATCTGAAAAGTGTCAGCTTGCCCTCCTTTTATGTGAGTTTCTGCAGTATATCTAAGCAATTAATTCATTATATAGCTCTCTTATATTTGCAATCACCACCTAGAATTTTATAAAAATATAAAATGTCATCTTCAGTGTACATAGTTTGAATAGTTAAAATGACGTTTTACATTGATAGAGTGTTTCAGTTTTTTCATGGTGCTTTCTATTAAAGTATCTCATTTGACTCAACAGCCCTCTGAAAGTAAGTAGTGGAACTCTGATAATTCTCCAGCCTGTTCCATACCTTTTGCCTCCTTCCTTCTTATTAATTTCCTATTTATCTTTCTTTCTTTTAAAGGAGGCAGTTTGGTGTGATGGAAAGAGCATAGAATATGAATTCACATATTAAGCTCTATCCTCGTCTTGAATTACTTTGACATTGGAGGGATCATTTTCAGTTCTCTGAACCTTGGTTTTCTGATTGGCAAAATAATAATAATGCTAAAGTGTACTCCCAATGTTGTGAGGATTAATTAAGGTGAAATTGGGGAAACATTAAAAGAGCAAATGTAACATTCATGTTAGCTTCTTTTAAGGGCAGCTTGGGATGATGGAAAGAGAACAGATCTTTGCTTCATGGCTTCTTACTTACGGTACTTGAGCAAGTAATCTACCCTTTCTGAGCTTCATTTTTCTAAGTGTGAAATGGGTATAACAATACCTGTCTTGTGAAGCTGCTGAAAGATAAGGTGACATATATGCTGATTCTAGCATAGTTCCTAACTCAGAGTCATATATCCTATTGGAAGCATTTCCCTTTCTTTCATCCTTCCTCCCTGCCTCTTACCATTCCTCTTTCCCACCTCCTGTCTTTCCACTTTACTCTTCATCCTCCCATCTCAACTTTGTGTGACAGAAAAAGGTAAAGAACGTGATTGGAGAATCTCGAGATTTAATAATTTAGAAAGTATTTAGCTTAGAAATTCTTTTTTCCAAACAAAATTGTAATTTTCAGTTGAGGCAGGAGGTGGGGATTCAAGTTCTCTGCCCCCCTTTCGAGAGAAGACCCCTTCCTGGCCCACTTTGAAATCTCCATTGAATCCTGTAAACTTTGTGCAGTAGAATTTGGAAAACCACCAGTGTAGCCGAGCCCTCTCATCTTGCAGATGGAAAAACTGAATTTGAGGGAAGTAGAGATACTTGCCTAAGCTTGTGAGGCTGGTAAGTGGTGAGCTAAGACTAGAACTCAGTCGTTCTTTGCCTTACCCTATTCCCTTAGTAAGTAAAGATACAGAGTGCAAATATGTTTAATCAGATTCCTCTCTTGAAAGATGTTACAGTCTGTTTGTGTAGATGGAACTCACATTAAAAGATGAGGAAAGTAAAGTAGTATGATATAACAATGAAATGGGTGAAATAGGTAAATCCATTAAGACAGGGGCATGGATGATCACTGTTTTGGGGAGCTGGACACTGCAAACTTTATGACGGCAGGAATTTCTTTGCTGTGCTCACTGTTATTTTATTCCCAGTGCGTAGAGAAGTGCCTGGTTTCCTACAGGGAATTTATACTTTTTAAAAATTAAATAAATGAATCGCTAAATGAGATATGTAAATGAACCAGTCCTAGAAAAAGGGCAAGGGTTTAGAAAAGTTAGATCAGAGTGTTTAAACAATGGGCTGGTCTTCATTGTTGGGCAATGAAATATGTTGAGTGAGTCACGATTTATATATAAAAGTGTCGGCCAGGAGCGGTGGCTCAAGCCTGTAATCCCAGCACTTCGGGAGGCCGAGGCGGGTGGATCACAAGGTCAGGAGATCGAGACCATCCTGGCTAACACGGTGAAACCCCGTCTCTACTAAAAATACAAAAAATTAGCCAGGCGTGGTTGTGGGTGCCTGTAGTCCCAGCTACTAGGGAGGCTGAGGCAGGAGAATGGCATGAACCCGGGAGGTGGAGCTTGCAGTGAGCTGAGATTGTGCCACTGCACTCCAGCCTGGGCGACAGAGCAAGACTCCATCTCAAAAAAAAAAAAAAAGTGTCATTATGTCATGGAAATTGTTTACATTTATACATGATACATACATAAAATACATTTGGACCAATATGCTTGTGTGTATGCTTGGTCACAAGTTAAAATGTATGTCTCACTGTAGGTCATGATTAAAAATGTTTGAAAAATACCATTTTAGACAAAGGAAATAGTAAAGTTTGAGGCAGGCATGTGAATGTTTTGTGGGAAAATAGTGAGTTTAACAGTTTTGCTAAATCTGAGGTGAAGAGAATAGTGAAATCAAGTCTATCCAGGGGAAGAAGAATCCATTTGGCTCTTTAGCTATTAAAGAATTACAGGGACTCCACTTCACCTCCCGACTGTCTCCATCATCCACAATAAGAAGATTTAACAAAGCTACATGTTAGGAAGATTAGACAGCTTAATCTTACAGGAGTGATTCACTCGGATTGGACTTGGGGGGAGTAGACAGAGAACAATGCAAAAGAGGCAGCACAGGGTAGGAAAGTTATGGCTTTAACTGGTGACACCTGGTAAAGAAAACCAGTTTCTTGGGCGTGGTTGAGGTAGATGAGGTTAAAAAAAAAAGTGAATGTATGATGACAAAATGGAGACCAAATCGTGAACAATTTCACAGAAGGGCTGTCTGAGAAAAAAACAAACGGAAAGGAAAAACAAAACAAAAAAAGCATTACGAGAACAAAAAGCAGGAGTTAGGAGAAGGTTAGGATGGAGGTCAGAATCTTTGTGGTCAACTAGGGATAGTCAACAGAGATCTCTAGACATTGATGAGAAATTAAAGAAGGCATCAAGGTCTTTAAAAAGATTACTTTGAAAGAAAGAGATTCCTTCTCCCCTGAAATCTAGCTATTAAGACCAGAGGGGATGGGAGTGATACTGGATATAGATAACAAAACTTAAACAGTTAATAAATCCTTCTTTCCTTAATTTGAACACTGACTAGAACAGTAGTTTTAATCAACAATGTGGCATTAGCCTACTACTTTTGTGTTAGTAACAAGAGACACTTTTAAGTGTGTAAAAACATTTACTTGGCTAGGTAAGAAGCATACTCTTTATTTGCCCTAAATTTGTTTAATATATTACCATTACTTGAGAAATTGTATAACTTTGACCACTCTCCATATTATGGCTAAATTAGGAAGTTAGAAGGAAGATTGAGTATTGTATGAAGGTTTTAGATTTCATGTCCTTAAAACTACTTAAAATAAGTTCAATATTGATGAAAAAAGTTGAGAAAGTTAGAAATCTAATTACAAACGTTTGAAATATGTCCACATAAGTTGAGCTTTTCCTTTAGGTTGGAGTTTATCTGAATTCAGAGGTCAAGAATGATGAATAATAATAATTATTTTTTTTTTTGGAGATGGAATTATTATTTTTTAATAAAAATAATACATATTATTTTTTTTTTTGCTCTGTTGCCCAGGCTGGAGTGCAGTGGCGTGATCTGGGCTCACTGCAACCTCCGCCTCCCAGATTCACACCATTCTCCTGCCTTAGCCTCCCAAGTAGCTGGGATTACAGGTGCCCGCCACCACGCCCAGCTAATTTTTGTATTTTTAGTAGATACGAGGTTTCACCGTGTTGGCCAGGATTGTCTTGATCTCTTGACCTCATGATTTGCCTGCCTGGACCTCCCAAAGTGCTGGGATTACAGGCGTGAGCAACTGTGCCTGGCCTATTATTTATTAATTAATTTATTAATTTATTTTTTGAGACGGAGTCTTGTTCCATCTCCCAGGCTGGAGTGCAGTGGTGTGATCTCAGCTGAGTGCCAACCTCGGCCTCCTGGGTTCAAGCGATTCTCCTGCCTCAGCCTCCCGAGTAGCTGAGACTACAGGCACACACCACCACGCCTGGCTAATTTTTGTATTTTTTTTTTTTTTTTTTTGAGACGGAGTCTCACTCTGTCACCCAGGCTGGAGTGCAGTGGCGCAATCTTGGCTCACTGCAAGCTCCGCCTCCCAGATTCACGCCATTCTCCCGCCTCAGCCTCTCTGAGTAGCTGGGACTACAGGCGCCCACCACCACGCCCGGATAATTTTTTTTTTTTTTTGTATTTTTAGTAGAGACGGGGTTTCACCGTGGTCTCGATCTCCTGACCTCGTGACTGGCCCACCTCGGCCTCCCAAAGTGCTGGGATTACAAGCGTGAGCCACCGCGCCTGGCCTAATTTTTGTATTTTTAGTAGAGACAAACTTTCACCATATTGGCCAGGATGGTCTCAATCTCTTGACCTCGTGATCTCCCCGCCTGGGCCTCCCAAAGTGTTGGGATCACAGGGGTGAGCCACTGTGCCTGGCCAAATAATTATTTTTTAAAAAAAATATGGCTTAAGTTATTTATCTTTAAAAGGAAGCCAAATAGTACCCCTTTGTTGTTTATTAAAGGAAATATATGACAACATTATAGATGTCCTGTGAGCACGTGTGTATATGAGTCTATATAATTAAGAGAAAGATAGAACACGAGCCTATGCATGTTTATGTGCATGTGTGTATTTGTATTTATGTATGTGTGTGTGTTTGTGTGTGTGTAATGAAACTCTGTCTCTAGGCAAGGCCAGGTACAAAGGTCCATCATTTAAGTCTCAGAACTAAATAAACATGTGAGGTTATAATTATTTTATTGCGCTTTCTTATTTTATGACCCACTAATGGCTTATGGATCAGTTATATTGATAAGCACTGAAAACATACAGCTTCAGAGTTTTTTTTATTTTTTCATTTATTGTTTTTATTTTAAAGTGCCAAGAAGAAAATGCCCAGTTCCCAGCCTTATTTTTCATTTATAATAAACCAAAGAAGTACAATTTATATTATAGGGTAGAAACTAAAGTGTATGTAGGGTGTATATAACTGGCAATTTGGATGCGACAATAACGTACTTTCAATTTCTGATGAAAATTGTTGAACTTCATTTTTGAATTTAAAATTATATTTATTAAAAGAATTTTTTTTTATTATGAATTTGGGGCGTACACATGCAGGTTTGTTACATGGATATTCTGTGTAATGGTGAGATTTGGGCTTCTAGTGTACCCATCATTCAAATAGTGCATATTGCACCCAAAAGACCATTTTTCAACACTCACCTCCCTCCTGATCTCCAATTTTTTTGGAGTCTCCTGTGTCTATTGTTTCCATCTTTACATCCATGTCCATTGTTAATCTCCCACTTAAAAGTTAGAACATGTGGTATTTGATTTTCTGTTTCTAAGTTATTTCACTTGGGATAATGGCCTCCAGTTCCATATATACAGCTGCAAAATACATGATTTTATTCTTTCTTTATTGCTGTGTAGTATTCCATGGCATATATATACCACATTTTCTTTACCCAATCATTCATTGATGAACACTCGGGTTGATTCCATGACTTTGCTATTGTGAACAGTGCTGCAATAAATGTAAGAGTGCACCACCAACAGGGTAAAAGCATTCCCTTTTCTCCACACCCTTGCCAAAACTGTTGAACTTCTGCATTTGAGTGTATGTCTTGAAATCAACTATTCAATATCAGGTTAATGTTTCTTTTTGCACTTTTTACTATGGCAAAATTAACCCCGTTATGTCATTTAGCATTCGTGAGAAGATAATGTAATACAAACATAGTTTTTAAAATTTGTTGTTATTTTGTTTTTACATATACTGTAGATTATTTATGTCATATTTTATCAAGAATTGAGATGCTAGAAATTTCTGTCTGTGTAATTTCCTGTGGGAACTACCTGTAGCTTTCTGCCCAAAGAAAGAGGGGCGGGTAGGGCTATGCATGCCAGTTTAATCTTCCCACATTTGCCAGCCAGATAAATTCCTTTACTTGCCCTGGGGCAGGTGAATGAATGCGTGCAGTGAGGTCAGCAGTCAGCTCCAGCTGTACAGAAGGAAACATCAGGAGTGAGGAGTAAGTGTCTCCTCCCCTCCCAGTATTAACATTTCTAATATTCCTGGGTAGATTCAATTTGAAAACTAAGTATAAACATTTTGTTTAATGTAGTGCTTGATTATCTGTCTTATCTATTTTCAAGTAAAACTAAAAACTGAGTATTTAGCTTTATAATTATTTAGCTTCTCTCAAACTCTCAGTTTTATCAACATCTTGTCAATTTTAATTGATAGCACCTTTAGCAGAGTTTGTAGGAATGAAATAGAAGCATTTGCCAGTTTTGCTTCAGGAGTCTGAAATATTTTGTTTTTTTAAGATTATGTTGCAGTTAAAAAGAAAACCATTTGACTTGATATATGTGTATGTTCCCTGTGGTCAGAGCCTACCATTAAATTTTCTAAAGATTCTTAGGTTAATTTTTTAAACTGTGGACTTTTAGTGCCAAAATATTTATTAGAATCACACTATGGGGAATGAGAAATGTTAGACTTTATCAATATCGTTGTCTATTGGATCCTCTACATTTACAATCAGATTCTTCAAGTCTCATCATATGTACAGAAATTGAAGAACAGTTAATTTCTAGGTGACTAAATTTGGAAACACATGTAAAGAGAGCAGAAGGGCAATGGAAATTTATGCAAGAGAGAACTACCTATTTTCTGAATTTGTTAATATTTAAAATAGGATCCCTACCCAAACTAAATGAAACTAAAAATTCAGTTCCTGTTATTCTGCTAGACCTTGCATTTCTTTGTATTACTATATGCACCATTAAAAATATATATAAATATATATTTTAAAAAGTTCTCTGCTGGGCATGGTGGCTCACACCTGTAATCCCAGCACTTTGGGAGGCCAAGGTAGGCAGATCATCTGAGGTTGGGATTTTAAGACCAGTCTGACCGATATGGAGAAACCCCGTCTCTACTAAAAATACAAAATTAGCCGGGTATGGTGGCACATGCCTGTAATCCCAGCTGCTTGGAAGGCTGAGGCAGGAGAATCGCTTGAACCCAGGAGGCAGAGGTTGCAGTGAGCCGAGATCGTGCTATTGCACTCCAGCCTGGGCAACAAGAGCAAAACTCTGTTCAAAAAAAGAAAAAAGAAAAAAAGAAAAAAAATTATGATGCATTAGCTTACATAAATATACACTGAAATTTAGGCCAGGCGTGGTGGCTCACGCCTGTAATCCCAGCACGTTGGGAGGCCGAGGCAGGCGGATCGCCTGAGTTCAGGAGATGGAGACAAGCCTGGGCAACATGGCGGAACCCCGTATCTACAAAAAATGGAAAAAATTAGCCAGGGCGTGGTGGCGGGTGCCTGTGATCCCAGCTCCTTGATAGGTTGAGGTGAGAGGATCGCTTGAGCCCAGGAGGCCGACGCTGCAGTGAATTGAGATCCCACCACTGCACTCCAGCCTGAGTGACAACTGAAATTTAAATAGTATTAGGGACAAAAGGATTAATGAACACTGTTTAAAGGAATTCTGCATATTAGAATTCTGGAATACTTCCGCAGGCATTCTAAAGTCCTAAAACCTGTTGTTTTATGGATTCTAAATTTCAGTTTTTTGTATAGCGGATTTTCAAACAATTTTTTTTCTTTTACTGAAGACATTGAAATTCATGGCACAGGATCTTGTGACTCCACCCTGACAATTAAAGAAAGTGGCTTGTTAGACTCTTCAGTCCCAAAGTATAATGTGAAATGAGAATGTATATTGATATCAGATAAATTTAGGCTTTGAATCTTGGCTTTGTCAAGAGGTATGTATTCTTGCTCAAGCTAGTGTACCTTTTTGAGTCTTAGTTTGCTCATGTATAAAGCTGGAGATAGCTACGCATCTTTTTTTTTTTTTTTTTTTTTTTTGATGGAGTTTAGCTCTTGTTGCCCAGACTGGAGTGCAATCGCACGATCTGATCTTTGCTCACCACAACTTCCGCCTCCTGGGTTCAAGCAATTCTCCTGCCTCAGCCTCCCGAGTAGCTGGGATTGCAGGCACGTGCCACCATGCCTGGCTAATTTTGTATTTTTAGTAAAGACAGGGTTTCTCCATGTTGGTCAGGCTAGTCTCGAACTCCTGACCTCAGGTGATCCGCCCGCCTTGGCCTCCTGAAGTAATGGAATTACAGGCATGGCCACCCTGCTCGGCCGGCAACGCATAATTTTAAAGGGATATGAAAGGGCTTGAAAAATATCTGGCACAGAATTGGCCCTTGTTATTTGTTAAGCACAGTATTATTTCCAAGGGAACTCTCCCAAATCATCCCTGACCAAACTACCACCCTTATTAAGAGACAGATTGGCCTCTTAGATTATATAGCCCTTAGCTTTGCTCATGAATGGAGGCAAAGGATTCATTTATCCAAAGGAATAAAAAACAATTGCCCTTGAACTTAGTGGATTCGGGCACCTAAAAAATGGCCTGCATTTGGTACCAATCAAACCTTTTATTTCTTGCATATTTTGCAGATAATACGATTTTCAAATACAGGTTGTATGAAATCAAGTGAATCATCTTTAGGAGAAGACTGAGTTTTAGTAATCTAAGATTTTTAGTAATCAGATCTGGCAGAGCCCAGATTTGAACTGAGGAGACTGTCTTTAGAGCTATACACTTATTCAGGACATAGTAAATATTCAGAGATAAAACCAGTGTAGAAATTAATATCAGGGCTATATCATTAACAAGATTCTATCACTTGATTTGCATTTTTTTTTTTTTTTTGGTGTGTGTGTCTCTTATATAAAGAAATAGCTATGCTGTGAATGCCTACATATTTGTTGAACAAACATTTTTAAAATTAGAAACTGGATAACAAGAGAGAAAGAAAAATGTTCTGCATTTGTAAAACTACCATGGAGGTGAAGGAAGATTTTACAAGCTGAAAAATATGAAAAAAAAGAACATTTGTTTATCTTCTGTGGTATTGATAAATAATATATTTCCAGAAGATTATCCATCACATCAATGTTTTCAAGTTTATTTGTATCAATTTGAGGAAAGTAGTCTATCATGACACTTAATTGATTAGGATATACCATATTACCAAAAATAGCAAAAGCATATCACAAAGGTTTATGATTTATATAACAGGAAAAAAGTCCTTAACTTTTTTTTGATGTTATAGAAAAAAGTGTTATTTTTTGGAAAAATTCCCCCATACAATCTGAGAACAATATAATTCTTATTAAACGTATGCTTAATTGCCTATTAGATAATTTGCTTATTTATGTGCTATACCCGGTAACTTTTGGTTTATTAATCTAAATTTTAAAAAGTTCCTCAAGAATTAATAATAACACAAACGTTTAATAAAATTAACTGGAAAGTACATAATATCTAAGGTAAAATTAAATCAAACTTTGGGAAAAATCATTTCCCCTTCTTTGAGCAGCACACATTTTAATTGTATACATGCATAGCCATGGCAGAGCACCACATATTGAGTGCCTAAAGTGTCAAAGCTGGCAGCCCAGGCTGAATCCTGTAGCATGGCTGCACTCTGATAAGCGACTACAGGTCTTCTCTCTGATACTTAGTTTTAACTTTAAAAATAATTTTTATCAGTGAAACCAAGAGTGAATGATAAAGATAATAGCTAAAGTAAAACAAAATTCAGGCGGAGGTGAAGTAAGTCCAACTTTATTAATTTTTTGTATTGAAGTATGATACTGAAATAATATTTTACCATATTTTCCATGAACCTTGCCAGAAAATATATCTGAGATAATTATAGTGTTATGCATATTACTACAAAGGAAGTAAGGACTCTTCATTTTCAATCCTAATGACCTTGAACAAGTAACTTCGTTTCTCTGGATCTCATTTCTTTTTCTTTTTTTTTTTTTTGAAACGGAGTCTCGCCCAGGCTGGAATGCAGTGGCGTGATCTCGGCTCACTGCAACCTCCGCCTCCTGGATTCAAGTGATTCTCTTGCCTCAGCCTCCCGAGTAACTGGGACTACAGGCGTCAGCCACCACAGTCAGCTAATTTTTGTATTTTTTATTTTAGTGGAGACGGAGTTTCGCCATGTTGGGCAGGCTGGACTCGAACTCCTGGCTTCAGGTGATCCACCTGCCTCGGTATCCCAAGGAGCTAGGATTACAGGCGTGAGCCACTGGGCCTGACCGGATCTCATTTTCTCATCAGAGGATGGAATTAGATCACTGGTTTTCAAACAGTGCTCTGCAGAGTCCTACAGATTAGAAATGCTTTTTAGTCTCCCACACAATTCTGACTTTGCATTTTATCCATTAGTTGCATGCTTGGAATTTATTTAGATACTTCCATAAAGTAAAGGTTTGAAAAGCCCCTGGACTATATTACATCTGAAATTTCTTTACTTTTCACATTTTATGAGCCATTTATTTTTTGCCTAATTCCTATACTTGAGTCAGGCACAGGAATTACCATACAAATTTTGTGCTTTTCCACTTCTGGAACTGCCTTATACTCCAGACTTTTCATGGAATATCCATCTGCTCTTCTTACTAGTAGAAATTCCATTTGTTTCTCAAGGTCCAACTCTGGCTATCCCTGGGATGAATTGAATTATCAGCCAGGAAAAAACTTTCGTTCCCTGGAATTTTGAAAACAATAGATTAGTATCATTTTTGAGACACTCACCTGTTCTTTGTTCTGTTACAGTTGCTATGTACTTGATGAGTTTCTGTCATTCCTACAAGAGCTGGGCAAATCTGATAAGCATGAGCAGGGCGATGAATAGAAGATAATGGTGGGACCCCAGGGCACTTTCTAGGATGTACACATTTCATCAAGAGGGGGTGTCACAGCCTTAATGAGATTTCTGTACTGTCCACCGGGAAATTTAAGATCAACATGGCCAAATTCTATTTCAATAAAAATTGTGCATCTAAATTTTTAATGAAATTTTTGACATCTGAAAACTCATTTATAAAAATAAAAACGTAAAATGCCCAAACAAAAAAAAATGTGTAATGGCCACTTGTATACACTTGTATACACCTCTGGACTGCATACCCTGTGCCTGTCTTCATCCTCTAATATGAACATAATCTACTTGCACCTTTGTTCAGGAAAATTCTGTGAATTTTGTTGGAAATGTTCTATAGCCTTCGTGTATAAGCTTGAATAAAATCATGATATTGAATTTTTTAAAAATCTAGTGCAAACGACTGTCAAGAGCAATATCACAATATCCTCAAGAAAATCAAGTTGTGAAGTGGATCATCCTCAAATTTAAAATCTTTTGGTCTCACCCTCAAAATGTCCCCTACTTGAGGCTTTGCAGTATAAAGGCCTCCCTGAATAAAAATGAGATTAAGGAACATTTCACAATTCCTTAAGCAGCAGATAGATTAGCTAGTTGCCTAGAAAAAATTAAAAGTCTCATCTGGAAATTTGGGAGGATTTTAATGGGATCTCCTTGTATTGACCTTGAAAGATATAGTTTGTACTAAAAGCCTCTCCTCTCCTCTCCCCTCCCCTCCCTTCTGCTCCTCTTTTAGAAGAAGTCTCTCTCTGTCACCCAGGCTGGAAGTGCAGTGGCACAATCTTAGCTCACTGCAACCTCTGCCTCCCAGGTTCAAGCGATTCTCCTGCCTCAGCCTCCCGAGTAGCTGGGACTACAGGCTTGCGCCACCATGCTCAGCTAATTTTTGTATCTTTTTATAGAAATGGGGTTTCACCATTTTGCCCAGGCTGGTCTTGAACTCCTGACCTCAGGTGACCTGCCTGCCTTGGCCTCCCAAAGTGCTAGGATTACAGGTGTGAGCCACCGCACCCTGGCTGGTTTTTGTTTTGTTTTGTTTTGGATACTTTCCTGATCACCTTTTGATGTTTGTCACTAGAACACTGACAAGTTTATATTCTTTTAAATACCGCTTGCTGGTCATCATGCTTGCTTTTTCCTTATTAGGAATATATTTGAATTTTAACCTGTAAAAACAAAATTTGACGCAGTCATATCTTGATTCTATATCTAACAGCAGTAGTGTTTATAACATATTTACACCATTGTTTTATTATTGTTGGCTGAAGTAATTCCTAGTTAATTTTTCATTTTCTGGTTAAAATTGTAATCTAATTCCTTGTTCTGTTTATCACTAAATAACAGAGTATTCAGTAGTGACTGAATATTAGGAGGGACAATTGAACACTTTTAAAGTCAATGACATGTGAACTGAACATGCGCAGGTATCATAAAACAAAGTTTGAAATGATTTGTTTATAATAAAACAATAGCTCTTTAATGAGGAAATGGACAATTGCATGTTACATTTTGCTAAAATAAATATAAAATGAATTATATTTCTAAAAATATGAATGTTGCTATCTTAAAATATTTATTCATTTATTTCAAATAAGTCACTTAATTTTTTAAATTTTGTATTAATAAATTAGTCAAGGGATGGTTACTTTCTCTTTTCAATGCAAATGTAATTCCTTAAGTGGTTTTCATGGCCCAGGGAATGACTGCATTTCTCTGCATCTTTTCTCTTTAACAGGGCTATTAACATTAAGCAAGCAGAGGTGTTCTCTTGTTAAAAAGAAACAATCCACCCATTCCACCCAGAGAAGTTCTCTCTGGTGCTCGGCCCCTCCCTGCACTCACGTCTGCAGTGAGGCCATTTCTTTTCTCAGCTTTTGTTACACTGCCCCCTGCATCTCACCAAGTGGACTCGCAGTCTAAATTGCTCAGGTTTCTCATATTTTTTCCTCCCTAAAACGTAAACATACCATTGGTGCAACTCTTCTGTGAAGCTTAATGTCGTGTATTTAATGCTGGGCATAGGTAAATGAAAGGTCCACTCTCTTAAAACTGAGAGAAATTATTCATTTAAATAGAATGTATATAATACTTTAAAAACTGTGTATCTAATATCTCTTAAAAATTTATTATAATAACACTTATTAAGGATTAGACAAGGTGATATCTTAGCAAGTGTTATTAGTTATAGTTTCTTAGATATATTATCACTGTATTGATATGCCTCGATCAATAATAAACAGCACTGATATAAATGACCTTTTAGGACAGTTTGCTATACACATGGACACTTTCGCATAAAATACTTCATGAATTATCACAACTTTATTATTAGTAGTATTACAGATTCTAAAGTAAAGTTAAGGAATATTCAAGTTAGGGAACCCAAGTAGATGGCTGCTTTTCAGAACGTAAATTTTTATTGTTTTAATGAAAGAAAATTTGGCAAAATTGGCAACATATTTTCCTTTTGACCCAGTGTGTCATTAAGAAGAATTTTAAGTAAATTAGAATGTTTAGCTCAGCATTTCTTTAAATAGAAATTGTTAGAAACGAATCACATGACTAAATAGGAGAATGGCTAAGTATAGTATGGTCCATCTTCATGATGAGCAATAAACAGTCATTACGAATCATGTTTTCAGTAAAATGGGAAAATGCTCTCAGGTTAATAATAATTGAAAAGAGTGATATTTAGAAATGTATAGGGCTTCTGATTGCAATTGTGGAAACATATCTTTGAGTTCTGAGCCAGAGTACTCCAGTGCACAAGGCTTCTGCCCATCTCAAGGGCCTCCCTGGAATTCTCTTGGCCATCCTCTTTGCCTGGCTACTTCTTCAGGTTCCAGCTTAAGTGTTTCTTTCTCAGGAAAGCCTTTGCTGATCTGCAGGACCACTTCAGCCACATTATGTTCCCCAGTTACATGTTCTCATAAAACTCTAATTTTCCTTCATGGTATATATTATGATTATAATTAATCACCTTGTGGTATCTTTCAAATGTCTGTATTCCTCAATAGACTATCAGCTTCACTGAAGCAGTAACTGTGTCCTTGTTTACTCAATGCCTGTCCCAGTGACTGGGACATAGAATGAGCTCAGTAAACATTTGTTGAGGAAAAGAACAAATGAGTGAATTGCAAGGCACTCTCTGAGCACTTTTGACATAATTTCATTGAGACTCCACCAAAAACTTATGAAGTAGAAACCATATTTATTACATTTTATGGATAAGGAAACTAAATTGTAAAGGAAGAAAATTGGCCAGAGTTGTACAGTAAGCAGACAGCTCCAATGTAAACCTGACGTCTCTGAATGTTGTGCACAAGCTCTTAGCCACCAATTGTAAGTGGTTGTGCTGAATGTAACTAAGATAACTATATTTAAATGGTCAACTTTGTAGGTCAAATATGCAGAAATATTACAAATCTTTATATTAATTTGTTAATACATTTATAAGCATGTTAAATTCTGAAGAAAATATATAAAAATGGAAATGGTAGTAGAATTGCACTGGTTCTTATTTCTTTCACACAATTCTACATTTCCCAAATTCCCTATACCAAGTACTTATCATTTTCTATAAAAAGGAAGAAAACCATTAAAGCATGTTGGAGCTAGGTTTCGAGTGTAAATATTTTGACATCAAATTCCAAACAGTTTCCACTCATCAGAAGAGAAAAGTTGATCACTATCTTGTGAATTGGCATACAATTTACAATTAATTTTTCTGAATAACTTAACCCAAAATCAATGTCATAAATATATTTTAATAATGTTCAATGTAAAATTCTATGTAAAAAACTGCAGAATAGGTAGCTACATTAAGCCTGTACCATAGAAACTGTTAATTAAAGTTTTGAGCTGATTGACTATATTTCTTTCTATGTATACCTTTTATGCTTTTTGACATTTTCCTGTCACTAATACTGATTAGCAATCAAATTTATACCATCCAGTTTTAAAGATACCAAAAAAGCCCAGGATTGTCTGATCATTCTTTAACCCTTATTCCAGCACAGGACAAACAGTACAAAGGTCTCAAAAGTTTGGGACCTCAGATCCAGAGTGTTTTGAAACAATATTTATTCACTAAAATATGAACTAAGTTAAAGCAAAATATTTAATATTTAATATTGTTTTACCTCTGAATTTTCTTGTTTGAGTTTCACTGCCTTGTAATTTACAAACAAATATAAACGTACCTTATGATAGAGTTATTCTGTAAACTCCGTAATGCAAGAGTTCCAAAAAAAGAACATAATACAAGAGCTGCAAATATACATATTCGGGAATTCTTGACACTTTTTTCATCTAGTTTAAAAAATCATCTGAGAAAGAATGTAATGAATTCATTTAACTGTGAGTTACATATTAAATATTTTGTAGAGACACAAACTCTGAATAATTAACTCTGTTACTACTCAATAATTTAAGTGGAATGACCCTTGACAGTCTGTTTGTAATAACTAACAGTGCATTTTAATTATTTTTTTTAATTAGAAATGGCATCTCTAGAGTTTAAGATTCTTGGGAGCAAAATTGAACTTTTAAAATTGGTTAGTATAGAGGGTTATTTTTCTTAATGAAAATAGAGCTGATTTGCATTTTAAAAATCTGGGTACAATTTTTAAAATGATTATGTCAGTAATTTAACATTAGGCATATATTAGAGAGAATTATACCTTTTCTTTCTATCTCTTCATACCACTCTTCTGGTATATTAGAAACTAGATAGTATAAAAGTTAAATAATTGTAAGCCTGAAAAGTCGAAGATTTAGTGATTTTAAGAATCTGAGTTTGAAATTTCTGTCAAAAAATGTAAAGCTAATTTTATAAAAATGAAAGTTCAGTTTATAAGTTGGCAAGAATAAAACCTATCATAAAATTTACAAGCAGCTTTAGTAGTTATTAAATACTAGGTTTAATAAGCAGGAAACTTATCTTCCACGTTCACTGGCTGTTTATCTTATACTTGAACTCTTCCCTCATTTTATCCTTTTGAATAATACTGTACTAAAGCGAATCTCTGATTAATATTTAAATGTACACGGGGAGAAATGGGTAACCTAATCAGATAAAATAATTAACAAACCACCTCATTCTCATATCCCTGAATTCTTACAAGGAGACATATATTTTGATTACTACGATGTAATTCCCTTTGACCTCCTTTCAAATTCAAAGCTTATTAGATTTCACGATTGAACTGGCTCACTAACATTTAATTACAGTTCTTAAATATTTTCTGAATGTGTTCTTATGTCCTGGATTTTTCTAAATTCCACTTTTCTTCTCCCTTAGAGTAGCAAAAGTTAACTGGTAAGGATTATTTTCCTCTTCCAGACAATTTTGTGATAGAGTGCAAAGACAAATTCTTGTAGGCTAGGTAAAGTGCTTTTTTGGCAAATCAACAACAACAACAACATCAACAACAGCAAAAGCTATTTATGCAGTGGCGGAAAGTTGAGATAGGTCTTTATGTGTTAATGTAGAATGATATTCATGTTTTGATGGTTGAGCATTACAATTTTATTTGGGCCTAAAAATGTTATAGGTTTACGAAAAGAACATATATAATAGATGATAGATAGATAGACAGATATAAATTCTACATGTGCATTTGTATGTTTATATGTGTGTTTGTGAAATGCACATTTTGTATATACATATAGATTATATGTAAGAATTATAAATGGACAGATAATTGTCTATTTCTATATGTAATCTATCTACTTAATTTCTATTTTATTACAATCTCTATCTCTATATAGCAATTTGACATTGAAGGAAGAGGAAACTACTGACTTTTAAAATTCTTTTTTTTGAGATGGAGTCTCGCTCTCTCACCCAGGCTGGAGTGCAGCGGTGTGATCTTGGCTCACTGCAACCTCTACCTCATGGGTTCAAGCAAATTCTCCTGCCACAGCCTCCCGAGTAGCTGGGATTACAGATGCCTGCCACCATGCCCAGCTAATTTTTGTATTTTTAATAGAGATGGGATTTCACCATCATGGCCAGTCTGGTCTTGAACTCTTGACCTCGTGATCCACCTGCCTTGGCCTCCCAGTGGGCTGGGATTACAGGCGTGAGCCACTGTGCCCGGCTGACTTTTAAAATTCTAATTGACATATATTTTAAAGTTTACTATTATTTTTCATTTGCAATCAAAGCTTATGTAACTTTCATAATTAAAAACATGAAAAGGTAGTGATGAGCACTGCTATACTCTTTTCAAATAATGCATTTTATAAAATGATTTGATATATATATAATAAAGTTATAAAACTTGTTCAAAAAGTATTAATTAATTCATCAAAATTTAACTAGTTACATGTTTTTAAAGTACATGGTGTTTCAGAATAATTCTAAGCAGAGGTGCAAAGTTTAAGACAATTTTAAACTTATTAAGTGACTTAAAACATAAAAGAAATAAATGGAATTCTCAGGTTTCTGTGTAAGAAAACTAAAATATGTGGAGAATTTAGCAGTTTTTAAATTAATTTATAGTTTGAACAAAGCTTGTGAAAAGGATTCCAAAGTTAATTTTCATATAATAAACAGAATAAAATAATAATTTTGAAAAAAAAGATAAAAGCGAGAAGAAAAGGGAGAATAACCATATCAATGGCTAAATATTATAAGAATACAATGATGATGTTGGAACAGGAATAGACAAACAATATTTTAACAAATAGACTAAATGACCCTTTTCTGTATACAGAAAAATCCATCCTTCCAGGACAGGCAGGGAGATTGGGCCAGGAGCGCCTTTCCTCTACTCTCTGGCTCCAAAAAGAACTTTTCCATGCCCTATTTGAGAAAAGGGGCTGGGCACAAGCCTTGAACAATTTGCTAATCTTGTAATATCCAAATAAAATATGTTTCTGTGAGGATTGACATGTGGGTACAAAAGCATTTACTTAAAAAAAAAAAAAAAAAGGAAGTTAGATCTCCATCTTACACCATGGTCCCAAATAAATTCTAAATATATTAAACAGTTAAATAAAATATTGGGCTTTAATAACTGCATGAAAAATTTATTAACTCTCTTAAAAAAGAACTTTCTAGGTTTAAAATTATTCATTTATTCAAAAGCTATTGAAACCTCGTTTTCTCAGCTAGTAGGTATACAGTTTTAAGATAAAATAACTACTTTTCAAAGAGCTTAGAATCTAGCTGAAAGCACAACTCAAGTATTGACAATAACAATTGATCTTTATATTAGGGGAAGAATAGAAAGGGGAAAGACAGGAGCTGTAACCACGTAGGCAAACACGGAGGCAAGAGAAAACATGAGCTGAGAAGTTCATTAATATTGAAGGTTAGAGGGGAAGAGATGAGTGACAAAAAATGAAGCTGAAGACGAAGGCCAGAACTGAGTTTGAAGTGTCTTGTAATCCATGTGGAGGAATTTACGCTCTATCCTAAGAGCAGTGGAAAGCTATTGAAGAGTTTTGAGTGAATGATGTCATGAATGAATTTTAGAAAATTCAATTTTACTCACTTATAAGAAAGACGAACTGGAAGTGACTATAAGCCTGAGAGTCTAGTTAGGGAGACACACAAACAGAAAATTACAGAAATGTGTGCCAAGAGGGTGAGTTTAAGGTGTCATGGAGGATGACATACCCATAGGACTCCACTCATTTATAAGTCAGCTGAGGTCTGTAAGTAGAGAAATCAGAAGAGGATTGGCTGGAGCAAGCTGAGATATTTGTAGTTAGGCTTAGGGTCAAATTTCCCAGTTCTAGTGTGCTCTAGAGGGCTGGAACACATCCAAGGGAAGTGTAAGGGGAAGTTTTCACTGTGAAGAGCTAAGGACTGAGCCAACATGACAAAGAAGTAGAAGGTGGAAACCCCTGGGAGTCAAAGATTCATATTTGGTGTCCTGGATCCAAGATTTTACTGAAGAGACCACATGCCAAGAGGAGGTGTATATAAAGACTGGGGAGACTAACAGGAATTCTGCAATTAGGGTTGGGTGTGAGAAGCCTGAACATTCTGTTGCCTATTATATAGTGCATTATGGGACACATATATTTTAATAGGCATTGTCATGATTCATTTGGAAATCATGGCAAAGTAAGACTTTTAGATAAGGCTCATCAATGGAACTTTATCTTCTGTCTCTCATATACTGCATAATATGCCACATAATGATGTTCTGGACAACAAAACACAGTCACGTGATGTATAATGATGTTTTGGTCAACAGTGGACCACATATAAGGATGGTGGTCCATAGGATTATAATGGAGCCAAAAAGTTCCTATGGTTAATGATGTCATAGCTGTTATAATGTCATGGGGCAATGCATTATTCACGTTTGTGGTGATGCTGGTGTAAACAAACCTACTGCACTGCCAATCATATGGAAGTATTGCACATACAATTAGGTACAGTGCATAACACTTGGTATTAGTAATAAATGACTATGTTGCTGGTTTATGTATTTACTATATTTTTAATCCTTATTTTAGATTGTACTTCTACTTATTAAAGAAAAATTACCATAAAAGAGCCTCAGGCAGGTCCTTCAGGAGGTATTCCAGAGAAAGGCATTATTATCATAGGTGATGACAGCTCCATGCATGTTTTTGTCCCTTGAAAACCTTCCAATGGGACGAGATATGGGGGTGGAAGGCACTGATATTGATTATCCTAACCCTGTGTAGGCCTAGACTAAGGTGTGTGTATTTGTCTTAATATTTTAACAGAAGTTTATAAAGTAAAAAAAAAATAAAAATTAGAAATAGAAAATGTTTATAGAATATGGATATCAAGAAAAAATATTTTTGTACAGTTGACAATGTGTATATGTTTTAAGCTGGTATAAGAGTCAAAAAGTTCAAAAAACTTAAAGATGTAGAAAGTTAAAATGTTATAGTAAGTTAAGGTTAATTTATTTTTGAAAAACATTTTTAAATAAATTCAGTGTAGCCTACATAAAGTCTGCAATAGTGTATAATAATGCATTCTAAGACTTCACATTCACTCACCACACACTCACTGACTTACCCAGAGCAGCTTCCACTGTTGCCGAGTTCCCTTCATGGTAGGTGCCCTTGACAGGAGTACCAAAGGTTTTTTTTTTTTTATACTGTATTTTTACTGTGCTTTTTCTATATTTAGATATACAAATGGTTACCATTGTGTTATAATTGCCTATTGTAGTTAGTATAGTAATATGCTATACAGACTTGTAGCCTAACAGCAATAGACATAGCATATAGCCTAGGTGTATAGTAGGTTATAGCATCTAGGTTTGTGTAATTACACTGTATGATGTTTGCACAACAATGAAATTGCCTAACAATGCATTTCTCAGAATATATCCCCATAGTTAACATATCTCCTGTGTGTGTATATATATATGTATTTATATATTTTATGTGGTTGGATTCTATGTAATTAAAAATAATCCTGAAATTAAAATTTAACGTGGTATTTCTTCTTATTTCTCAATCATTTTAAATTGCTGCCTAATGATTGATCCAGTTAGCATTTTATCTTTTTATTTTGGTATCTTTTGATGCACAAAAGTTTTCTTTTTAATTTAATGTAAGGAGATGTGTCAATATATTCTTTATAGTGTGTGCTTTTTGCATCTTTTAGTATTATTCATTTTTCTGTTCTGAGACAATAAATATATTTAACATTATAATTATTATATTCTAAAAGCCTTGCTTTTTACATGTAAGTCATTAATCTACATATGATTGTATTTGGGATTTCATTTTATGATCTCTATAGGTATAATTAATTAGGATTATATAATTAATCATTTACCCATTAGACTGGAATGCCATGTGGATATCAACTTTTGTCTAGGCATAGCTCTATTTTGAGCTCTTTATTCTGTTCTACTTATAACCCTATAACAATACCGCACTCTCTTTATAACATGTACGTTTGCCTTAATATGTAATTGGGAAGTCTTTCCCTGTTCTTCAGAATTATCCTGGCCTCCTTGGGCCTTTTTCTCTTCTATTATATATCAATTATAGAATCACTTCTTAAAATACAATTAAAACAGTACTTACTGTGGGTCAAAGTTGAATTAAAGCTGTAGATTAACTTAAGCAGTGTTGACATCCATGAGTATGGTATATGTCTGCATGTATTTAGCTTGACTTTATTATTATTATTATTATTTTGAGAGGTAGTCTCGCTCTGTCGCCCAGGCTGGAGTGCAGTGGCGTGAACTCGGCTCACTGCAAGCTCTGCCTCCCGGGTTCACGCCATTCTCCTGCCTCAGCCTCCCGAGTAGCTGGGACTACAGGCGTCCACCACTGCGCCCGGCTAATTTTTTGTGTTTTTAGTAGAGACGGGGATTCACCATGGTGTCGATCTCCTGACCTCGTGATCCACCCGCCTCGGCCTCCGAAAGTGCTGGGATTACAGCCGTGAGCCACCATGCCTGGCCTAGCTTGACTTTAATAAGGTTTTATAATGTTCTTCATGATTACTAAGTACCCTAGTGTTTTTGTTCCTTTGGTGCAAGGAAGTATTTTATTTCTTTCAAATCTCATTATTTTTTATTAGTTTATTGGCCAGTGCAGAGGAATACAATAGATAATTGTTTTTTGAGTCTATATCTAGGAAATTCATGGAATGATTTTGTTAATATTATATTGTAAATTCTTTTGAGTTTTCTATTTGGACAATTAAATTGATTGAAAATAATAATACCTTTCTTCTTTTCAAATCTTTATGCTTTTAAATTTATTTGTTCTTAAAATTTCTCTCTTGTTAGGGCCTCTAGTAAAATATTTAAGAAAAGCAATGCTAGCAGCCATTTTATGTCTTTCATGACACTAAAGGCATGATTCTAATTGCCATTAATGAATAATTATTAATGTTTGGTTTAAGTTATATTAAAGAAGTTCACTTTTGTTTGCAGTTTGCTGTTTTTATAGTGGATGGATATTGAATATTACCAAACAACTCTCTTACTTCATTTTAGATAAACATCTTTATTATTATTATTATTATTATTATTATTATTATTATTGTTATTATTTGAGATGGAGTCTCACTCTGTCGCCCAGGCTGGAGTGCAGTGGTGCGATCTCAGCTCACTGCAAGCTCTGCCTCCTGGGTTTACACCATTCTCCTGCCTCAGCCTCCCGAGCAGCTGGGACTACAGGTGCCCACCACCACGCCCGGCTAATTTTTTGTATTTTTAGTAGAGTTGGGGTTTCACTGTGTTAGCCAGGATGGTCTCGATATCCTGACCTCATGATCCGCCCACCTCCACGTCCTAAAGTGCTGGGATTACAGGTGTGAGCCACCGCGCCCAGTAGACATCTTTATTATTTTAATCTTTTAATGTAGTGAATCACATGAATAGATTTGCAAATATTGTCATTCTAATATTCTTACAATATATTCAATTTTGTCCTGTTGTATTTTATTTTTATACATTGCTAACTTAGTATGACTTTTGGTTTATGTTCTAAAAGAGTGTATAGATGATTGAGTTTATGTGTTTTTTGAACATCTAACACAATTTGATTATAAAACTTGTTTAGCTTGGAGTTTTATTATTAGGTAGATTTTAATGAACTGATAGAGTTTTTCTTTTTTCTTTTTTGAAAAAGAGTCTCGCTCTTGTCCCACAGGCTGGAATGCAATGGTGTGATCTCGGCTCACTGCAACCTCTGCCTCCTGGCTTCAAGCCATTCTCCTGCCTCAGCCTCCTGAGTAGCTGGGACTACAGGCTCCTACCACCACACCCAGCTAATTTTTGTATTTTTAGTAGAGACGGGGTTTCACCATGTTGGCCAGGCTAGTCTTGAACTCCTGACCTCAGGTGATCTGCCCGCCTCGGCCTCCCAAAGTGCTGGGATTACAGGCGTGAGCCACCGCACCTGGCCACGTTTTTAAAATAGTGATGACTTTATTCAGATTTTCTATTTCTTGTGATTAAATTTGTTAAATTTGTTTAGAAAAATGCCCATCTTGTGATCAAATTTGAGTTCAATTTGTTTAGGAAAATTGCCATAAAATTGTTCAGAATATTCACAGATTATTTTTGAGTATCCACTATAATTCTTATGTTTTGTTTTTAATGTCTAACATTGCTTGTCTTTGCAAATAATAAATTTTACCTTCTTGAGACTCTACTTAATCTTTGCTTTTTTATTTCAATAGTTGACACATTTTTACTATTTTATATCTATTGTGTTGTTTTTCCCTGTTGCTTGTTTTCTGACTTTTTAAATTGTACTTGAGACTCTAAATTTTTCTCCAACTATAGTTGTTTTATGCAAAAGTAGATTTTTTCTTACTTTGCTTTTTAATTTCTAATTCAATTCATATTATTTATATTTTTCTTAATTTTTGAAAGCAAGTGGACTTTTTATTATTTTATTTTTTTATTTCTGATTTTATCATATTTTATTTAGAGAATGTGATCTATATAATACTTTCTTTCATTTTTAGGTTAAGACTTTCTCTATAGTCAGTTTTTTAAATGTTCCTGAATCATTGACAAAAAATATTTTCTAATGGTCAGATGAAGGCTTCTGTATATGTGCATTCTATTAGTTTGCTATTTTTTCCTCCTTTATCAGTTGCAAAAAGATATGTATCGAAGGTTTGAATTAATATTGATTTTCCACTTTTCTAATTTTGCCCATTCTTGCTTTATATATTTCTAGTCTATATTAATAGCTAAATAAGCTAAATATAAGCTGAGTAGTTTTACTTTCCATTGTAGTATTTTACCATTACATAGTGATTCTTTTTCATTTATAATGCTTTTTTTTGGTCTTGAAATTTCTTTTTTGTCTAATATTGACATAAATCTCTGTTCTGTTTGCATGCTGGGTTTATTTTTTCCATCTTTTTGCTTTGTTTTCTTTCTCTTTTTCTTGTTTTTCCTTTTCTTTCTTCCTTTTTTTTTCTTTCTTCCTTTTTTTTTCTTTCTTCCTTTTTTTTTTTTGTTGTTGTTGTTGTCCAGGTTACAGTGTAATGGTGCAATCTTGGCTCACTGCAACCTCCACCTCCTGGGTTCAAACAATTCTCCTGCCTCAGCCTCCCAAGTAGCTGAGAAAACAGGCGCATGCCCCCACGCCCAGCTAATTTTTGTATTTTTAGTAGAGATGGGGTTTCACCATATTGGCCAGGCTGGTCTCGAACTCCTGACCTTGGGATTTGCCTGCTTTGGCCTCTCAAAGTGCTGAGATTACAGGTGTGAGCCACTGCACCCAGCCCATCTTCTTACTTTCAAATTTTGTACAATAGGTTTTCATTTTTTAAATAAACAAAGCAGGGTTCTGTTACTGCTGTTTACATTGTTTTAGAAAATTTATAAATTTGTTTTCAAGTGACATTTATAATGATTGCTTATATATGTCATTTTATTTTGTGATTTCTTCAGTTATTCTTTTTCAAAATTATTTTCTGCCTTCATATTGATTAACCTTCTCTTTCAACCTCCCTCCATTTTTAGCCTTTCTTTTCTGTTATAAATATTATTTTACTTACTAAACTATAATGTAACTTGCTTATTTGATTCAAATTTAAATTAATAAATATACTTGTTACTTAAATAATATAAACCCTTAAGAAGTTTTAAAGATTACCTCCTGTTTAACTTAAATATTATATTTGTCAACCAGTACTCTAGTTATTTTAGTTCATGCTCAACAATGTCTATGTATTGCTTTTTTTACTAGTCTTTCCAGTGTTCCATTGCTAGTTAAGCACCCAGAATTCAGAGTTGTAACACCTGATTGATATTCTCAACTGTACAATTTATAAGCTATTTGTCTTTGTGCATATTTTTTGTATTTTTTTAAATTACTTTGTTTATTTTAGGTTTAATTGGCTCTCCTTCCTGTAGTTTCTTCAGTTTTTCAGTAATCTGAGATTTTAGGTTATTGATTTGAGATCTTTCTTCTTTTCTAATATAAGCACTTTGAATTAGGCACGATTCTCCAGAGAAACAACCAATAGGACACACACACACAGAGACACACAGACACATACATAAATATTCATTATAGAAATTGGCTCACGTGATTGTTAAGGCTGAGAAGTCCCACAATATGCTATTCACATCTTCAAACTGAAGACTCAGGAAAACTAGTGTGATTTAGTCCAGTCTAAAGGCCTGAGAACTGTGAAGCGGAGGGGGAGAAGCAGGAGGACAGTGGTGTAAGCTCTGTTTGGAGTCAAAGGGCCAAAACCTGGAGCACCAATGTCCAAAAGCAGAAGAAAATGAATGTGCTGGCTCAAACAAAGAGAATAAATTCACCTTTTCTTTGACTTTTTCTTCCATTTGGGGCCCTCAAAGGATTGGATAATGCCCATTGACATTCATGAGGGCTACTATTTTTTTTGTTTGTTTTTTTTTGTTTTTTTTTTTTTTTTTTAGATGGAGTTTCATTCTTGTTGCCCAGGCTGGAGTGCAATGGTGCGATTTGGGCTCACCGCAACCTCCCCCTCCTGGGTTTAAGCGATTCTCCTGCCTCAGCCTCCCGAGTAGCTGGGATTACAGGCATGTGCTGCCATGCCCAGCTAATTTTGTATTTTTAGTAGAGACAGGGTTTCTCCATCTTAGTCAACCTGGTCTCGAACTCCTGACCTCAGGTGATCTGCCTGCCTCGGCCTCCCAAAGTGATGGGATTACAGGCGCAAGCTACTGCGCCCTGCCCGAGGGCCACCATCTTTTACTAAGCAATTCAAATGTTAATCTAATCTGGAAACACCCTCAGAGACAAACCCAGAAATAATGTTTACCAGCTGTCTGGGCGTCACTTAGCCCAGTCAAGTTGAAACATAAATTAATCTTTACACATTTAATATTATACATTTTCCTCTAAGCACTGCTTTAGCTTCAACCCAGAATTTAAAAATGTTGCATTTTCATTTAGTTCAAAATATTGTTTTTTTTTCAATAAAGCTTCCTCTTTTACCTATGGGTTATTTGTTGTTGTTGTTGATTTAATATCCTAACATTAGAGGACTTTTTCCAGGTATCTTTTCATTATTTCTAGTTTAATTTTGTCATGGTCCAAAATTATACTTCATGTGATTTTTATTGCTTTATAGTTTTCATTGTTTATGAACCAGAATAGGGTTCATCTTCTTGAATGTTCCCTGTGCACTTGAATAGAATGTTTATGCTGCTAGTATTGAGTGAAATCTTCTATAAATGTCAACTAGATAAAGTTGATTGATTGTGTTGGTAATCTACATCCTTACTGTGTTTCTGTTTCTCATTCTATCAATTACTGAGAGATGAGTGCCAAAGAATTCAACTGTTATTGTGAATTTGCGTATTTCAGATTTATGAATTTTTGCTTCATATATTTTGTAGCTCTTTTGTTAAGTCCACATATATTTAAGTTTGTTATGTCTTCTTGAAGAATTGACCCCTTTATCATTATATAAGGTCGCTATTATTACTCCTGAGAATATTCCTGTTTGTTGTCTTTTTTGTCTGAAATTGATATAGCTACTCCAACTTCATTTTACTTAATGATTATATGATTGTATCATGCTGCTAATAAAGACATACCCAAGACTGGGTAACTTATAAAGAAAAGGGGTTTAATGGAATCACAGTTCCACATGGCCAGGGAGGCCTCACAATCATGAGAGAAGGCAAAGGAGAAGCAAAGGCACATCTTACATGGTGTCAGGCAAGACAGCATGTGTAAGGGAACTCCCCTTTATAAAACCATCAGATATCGTGAGACTTATTCACTATCACGAGAATAGCATGGGAAAGACCCACCCCATGTATCAATTACCTCCCCTCAGGTACCTCCCATTACATATGGGAATTATGGGAGCTATAGTTTAAGATGAAATTTTGGTGGAGACACAGCCAAACCATATCATTCTGCCCTGGCCCCTCCCAAATCTCATATCCTTACATTTCAAAACCAATCATGCCTTTCCAACAGTCCCCCAAAGTCTTACCTCATTTCAGCATTAACTCAAAAGTCCACAGTCCAAAGTCTCATCAGAGACAAGGCAAGTCCCTTCCACTTATGAGCCTGTAAAATCAAAAACAAATTAGTTACTTCCAACATCGATGGGGGTACAGGCATTGGGTAAATACACCTGTTCCAAATGGGAAAAATTGGCCAAAATAAAGGGGCTACAGGCCCTATTCAAGTTCAAAATTCAATGGGGCAGTCAAATCTTAAAGCTCCAAAGTGATATCCTTTGACTACATGTCTCACATCCAGGTCATGCTCATACAAGAGGTGGGTTTCCCATGGCCTTGGGCAGCTCCACCCCTGTGGCTTTGCAGGGTACAGCCCCCCTCCTGGCTGCTTTCATGGGCTGGAGCTAAGTTCTGCAGCTTTTCCAGATGCACAGTGCAAGTCTATCTTTCTGGGGTCTGGAAGACGGTGGCCCTCTTCTTACAGCTCTACTGGGCAGTGCCCCAGTAGGGACCTTGTGTGGGGGTTCTGACCTCACATTCTCCTTCCACACTGCCTTAGCAGAAGTTCTCCATGAGGGTTCCTCCCATGCACCACACCTCTACCTGGACATCCAGGCATTTCCATACATCTGCTGAAATCTAGGCAGGTTCTAAACCTCAATTCTTTATTATTATTATTATATTTTAATTTATGATATGTTTACAATGTGAGTTTTACATATCATTTGCCATTTCGTGCAACCCTTAATCATCATTACATTAGGTATATCTAATCTATCTTCCCCTCCCCCACCCCACAATCCCTGGTGTGTGTGATTTCCCTTTCTGTGTCCATGTGTTCTCATTTTTGAATCACAATTATGAGAAACATGACTTGGTTTTGCTGAGAATGATGGTTTCCAGCTTCATCCATGTCCCTACGAAGGACATGAACTCATTATTTTTTATGGCTGCCTAGTATTCCATGGAGAAATAGGAACACTTTTACACTGTTGGTGGGACTGTAAACTAGTTCAACCATTGTGGAAGTCAGTGTGGCTATTCCTCAGGGATCTAGAACTAGAAATAACATTTGACCCCGCCATCCCATTACTGGGTATATACCCAAAGGATTATAAATCATGCTGCTATAAAGACGCATGCACACATATGTTTATTGCGGCACTAAACCTCAATTCTTGACTTCTGTGCACCTGCAGGCCCAATACCACCTGTAAGCTGCCAAAGTTTGGGGCTTGCACACTCTGAGTCAATGGCCTGAGCTCTATGTTGGCCACGTTTAGCCACAGCTGGGACACAGAGCACGAAGTCCCAAGACTGCACAAAGCCGCAAGGCCCTGGACCTGGCCCATGAAATCTTTTTTTTCCCCTCCTAGACCTCCTGGCTTGTGATGGGAGGGGCTGCCATGAAGATCTCTGATATGCCCCAGAGACATTTTCCCCATTGTCTTAGTGATTAACATTTGGCTCCCCATTACTCATGCAAATTTCTGCAGCCAGCTTGAATTTCTCCTCAGAAAATGGGTTTTTCTTTTCTATTGCATCTTCATGCTGAAAATTTTCTGAACTTTTATGCTCTGCTTCCTCTTTAAACATAAGTTCCAATTCCAAACCATATCTTTGTGAATACATAAAACTGAAAGCTTTTAGCAATACCCAAGTTACCTCATGAACGCTTTGCTGCTTAGAAATTTCTTATGCCAGGTGCCATAGATCATTTCTCTCAAGTTCAAAGTTCCACAGATCTCTAGGGCAGGGGCAAAATGCTACCAGTCTCTTTGCTAAAGTATAACAAGAGTCACATTTGCTCCAGTTCCCAACAAGTTCCTCATCTCCATCTGAGACCACCTCAGCCTGGACTTCATTGTACATATCACTATCAGCATTTTGGTCAAAACCGTTCAACAAGTTTCTAGGAAGTTCCAAACTTTCCCACATTTTCCTGTCTTCTGAGCCCTCCAAACTGTTCCAGCTTCTGCCTGTTTCCCAGTTCCCAAGTCACTTCTATATTTCAGGTGTCTTTAAAGCAGCATCCTACTCTTCCAGTACCAATTTACTGTATTAATCTCTTCTCATACTGCTAATAAAGACATACCTGGGACTGGATAATTTATAAAATAAAAGAGGTTTAATGGACTCACAGTTCCACATGGCTGAGGAGGCCTCACATTCATGGAGAATGGAAAATGAGGAGCAAAGTCATGTCTTACTTATTCACTATCATGAGAACAGCATGGGAAAGACCGACCCCTATGATTCAATTACCTTCCACTGGGTCACTCTCATGACACATGGAAATTATGGGAGCTACAATTTAATATGAGATTTGGGTAGGGACACAGCCAAACCATATAAATGATACAACTTTTTTTCTTGTTTAAAGTTTTAATCTGTTTATGTCTTTGTATTTAGAGTGTGGTTTTGTAGGCAGCATATAATTGCGCATGTGAGCATGTGTGTGTCTGTGTGTGTGTGTGTGTGTTTATTCAGTCTCATAGTCTCTGTATTTTAGCTGGTGTATTTAGACCATTGACATTTAAATTGATGATTAACATGTTGGATTGAAGTTGACCATTTTGCTAGTTGTTTTTTATTTGTTCCATTTGTTTTCTGTTTCTGTTTTTCTCTCTTCCAGCCCTCTCTGTGTTCAATTGAATGTCTTTCATGATTTCATTTTACTTCTTCTGTTTACTTATTTTTTATATCTACCTTAGATATTATAAGCGCTTTTTAGTTTTTTGTTGAATAAATTAATTAATAAGATAATTTCTCTATAAACCATTGTAAAAGGTGGAAAACACTTTTACCTCAACCATATAATTGTTTGTATAACTAAAAGTTATAGTAAACAGCATGATAAAGAATTTAACAGTGTCTTGAATATAGAAAGAGCTCAATAGTAGTTATGATATAAGAAATTTTTTCTTTCACTATTATTATTTTATTTAATATTATCTGGTCTTTTAATGAAAGTCACTCCAATATGACCAGCAATGTCTATATTACTTTGTAAATTTTTAAATTATGATTTTACTTTCTTTGTCATTGTTTCTTTTTATGTTTTGTTAAATTTTTGTTCTTTGAGACAGGGTCTTACTCTGTTGCTCAGGCTGGAGCGCAGTGAAATGATCTTGGCTCACTGCTGCCCTAGACCTCCTGGGCTCAAGCAATATTCCTACCTCAGCCTCCTGAGTAGCTGGGACTACAGGTGGATGCCACCATGCCCGGCTAATTTTTATATTTTTTGTAGAGACAGGGTTTTGCCATGATGCCCAGGCTGGTCTCAAACTCCGGAGCTCAAATGATCCATGCCCCTCAGCCTCCCAAAGTGCTGGGATTGCAAGTGTGCACCACCACGCCCAGCCTATGATTTTACTTTCACTTAGTGAATTAAATTCATGTTTCTTTTTTTCTTCTACTATCTCTTTTTGCTTATTCTGGCTGCCAAATAATAAATGAGCTCTTCTTGCTCATTTTTCTGACAAAAAATGAGCTCTTCTTGCTCATTTTTCTGACAAAATTTATTTTTCTATAAAGGTAGCTTACTTTCACAAGTAACCTAAAATTAATCTTTTTAATAAAGATTGTAAATATTTTTAATATTTTGATAGTATCTTAATTATTGTGTGAATATATTTGAAATGAAAGTACTAATATATGTAATATTAAATATAAAAAATGCCAAGTTTTCTGCATTTGCATTTACTGTTGCCCAATTCTTAATTAAAGTATTATCTCAAGTGGATGTAATATAAAGTATTTTATACATGGATATTTTTAATGGAAAATAACAAAAGAACTATTGTTAAAACCTACTCAAGTCTAAAACAACATGTATTTGGAGATTAATCAGATCAGGTTTAAAACTGTTAAAAAGTAACAAATATTCCTTAAGTTTTCCCAGATGGAATGAGAAGAAGACAAATAAATTCAAGTCATAGAGCCCAAGTTAAAATTCCCTGGTTGAAAGAAGACCAGTGAAATATATTTTTAGGGGAAGACTGAAGAAAGATATTTTACAGTGCGACACAAGTAAATTATTTGCTTGATAGCAGCTGCACAGTTTTATGTAGATAGCATGTGTAAAAATCTATTGATAATATTTTAATATAAATTTTACTTGCTTTTCATGTAATAAGTAGGTGAATGATTTCTTTTTCCAACAGTCATTTAATAATGGTGGTCATTGCTTTAATTTAGTGAGGATTCTTACTACTTGTTTTAGGATTTGGATGTGTGTGGATGTTCTAATAGTCCTGAATTCTGGTTCCAGCAGTTTCAGCCAGTTGAAGCTATGATCCGAGATAAATGTGTACTGTTACTACAGAAAACTAATTTGATACCATCTTTTACTTGATATATCTTGTTTCCTTTTGAACTTCTTCTTAGACTAGCTGGTCTTTAAGTACAATAGTTTAAGAGTTCTGCAGTTACATTAAAAATATAATCCTTATCTTTTGGATAAAAAGGCTTTTAACATTAAGTCCATTGCATGTCTCTTTTAAAGTTACAGTCACTCCACATCTTACACTTTTGTATGTCTCCATTCCCCACACACACAGTCCTTGACTTACAGTGGTCTGATTTAGGATTTTTGGCTTTATTATGATGGTGCAAAAGCAGTACACATTCAATACATTCAGACTTAAAATGGGGTTACTTTGAAAACACACTTTTACACTTAACGATGTTTTCAACTTGTGATGGGTTTATTGGGACACGTTTCCTTTGCAAGTCAAGGAACATTTGTACTTAGTTATTAAAATTAGCTTTGGAGGCTATAAAGCTTTTTCAATGAAAGACAAAAGCTGTATTCATTAGACTTCTGTGTAGAAGATTCTGCCCAGGAATCACAATTGTTATGCTAGTATATTAGTTCCTTAATTAAACAAACTTTTTTTTAATATGCCTATTACTGTCTGACTGTGGAGATGGTGGGATTTTGATGATCTATAAGAGGCAGTGTTTATATAGCTTGGAATATACCAGAGTATACTTACATGAATATTAAAGTTATGAAAGTAATAACATGATGGATTAGTTGTTTATAATTTTCAAAAGGCTCAATCATACACTCATGTCCATCATTACAGTTTTCAAACACTGAAACACATTATCACAATCCCATTTGAAATATGTTAAATATTTTGCCCAAGAGCCCATGAGTGGTAAACGCAGACATAGATCTACTACATTATAGGTCAAGTTTTCTCAACCTGAGCATTATTAACATTTGACTTAGATCATTTTTTGTTGTGGACAACCCCTCCATCATTTTACGATGTCTGCAGCATTCTTGGCCTCTAGCCACTACATGCAGTAGCATCTTTCTCCCTCAGTTATCACAGCCAAAAATGTCTCCAGATACTGTCAAATGTTCCTGGGAAGCAGGCAAAAATCACCTGCCATTGGAAACCACTGATGTAGCCTGATGATTTCTCTAACATGTTACCTAAATTTTGGTAGAGCGATATTTCATATAAGTTCATATGAAGCTGGAGTTATAGCATGTCTATATAATGGAAATGCTTTCGCTAGAGTTTATTTACTTTAAATAGCTTGACAAAGAGATGGCATCAAAGAAACAAAGCCTTTGCAATCAGAAAGACCATTTTTGAGGACGGGTGCGGTGGTTCATGCCTGTAATCCCAGCACTTTGGGAGGTCGAGCAGGGCGGATCATGAGGTCAGGAGATCAAGACCAGCCTGGCCAAAATGGTGAATCCTGTCTCTACTAAAAATACAGAAAATTAGCCGAGCGTGGTGGCAGGCACCTGTAATCGCAGCTACTTGGGAGGCTGAGGCAGGAGAATTGCTTGAGCCTGGGAAGCGGAGGTTGAGTGAGCCGATATCGCGCCACTGCACTCCAGCCTGGCAACAGAGTGAGACTCCATCTGAAAAAAAAAAAGAAAAGAAAAAAAAGAAACACAATTTTTCAATCCCAGCTCTATGTAAATAATGCAAAGAAATAGTAATGTTCTCAAATCCACAGAATAATTAATTCCTTCTATCTAAATCTTCTCCCAGATACTAATTCAACTTCTTGAATCAATTCAATTTCACAGCCTCTCTAATTGGCATGTAGGTCTCATGACTGCAATGCCTCCTTTTTATAGAAAATATTTTAATCATTTATTTTATTTTCTGCTTTTCTCAGTCATACACAGAAAACACTCCTAGATATATCATAAACTAATGTTTCCAATATTTTGAACCCTAGTGATGAACAATAAATATAGAAGAGAGGTATCTATGTGAGTCTTTTTAGTGTCCGTTAAATGTATGGGGAAACTGGTATGTGTAATAGTGCTATCTAAGCATCCAGGTATGACTAGTGAAAAATCAAACATTTTTCTAAAGTAGAAAGATGCAATGAATTTTTTAAAAACTTCTTCCTACTATATAAAATAGTATTCTGTTTTATAATACTAAATAGAGTATTAAATTACAAAAAGATAACCATGTCATTGCAGTAACACACTGATTATAACTGATGAGAAACAAATAATTTTGTATACTTCTATATTTTTCACAGAAGTATTGATAATTGTCTTATCTTTATCAAATAATATTCTTAGTGTAATAATATAAGAAGTATAATGAAAATATTTACTAGGAGACACCTTATATGGGGTACCTTTTAATTTTAATTAAAAATTAATCTGCCGTGAGATATCTCAGGGAAGTATGAGTATACTTATATACTTATATAGATACAGAAAAGTGCACAGATTATCCACCTATAGTTTGATAACGTTTACAACTATACAAGCCTGTGTATCCACAGATCAGGCTTTAAGCACAGAGACATGAGGATTTTTAAAAGACCTATAGTGGACACACATTTTACATGGTTTGACTTCTTATTAATATAGTTATTAAATAAAAATGAATGATATAAATATTATACATAGTATTTTATTAGGTACCATAAGATATATGAATAACTATGCAAAGTTATGATGTAAGGAATTTCTTTGAATTTGGGAGGCATATAAATGGAAACTTTAGCCAACAATTCAAAACATTCTACAGCTGTGTGCCCAACCTCATCTTCCTCAGAAAGGAACAAAGACTCAAGAAATCACATGACCACTCTGTCTGATTAAAATGGTAATCTTGAGAAATGTTTCATCATTTAGTATTGTATCATGCATAGTTTCGAAAACCTACTTTATGTATTTATGTCCATATGTTAGATATTTTTATTATAGTGGCCATTAATTTGTGTATCAGAATTATGACATTATAAAATAAGTATTTTAAGACCAATAGCCTGTATACAGTACACAGAATGAAATGGATGAGGGAAAAGATGGAGGAAGTAAATGTACTGAAAGGCAATATTGCAACACCCTACACAGGAAGTGTTTTCACCTTGAATTAGGAAGACAAAGGGAATGAATAGTTAGAGATAAATAAGAAAAGTGTTATTTAGGATGAATCAACATAACTTGGTTATTGAACTGATAAAAAGATTAAAGTGGACAGAATTTGCTATGTTTGTTAAGAATGTAAGTGTACGTATATAGTACATGGGTTATTTGAAGAATAATTATGCCAAAATAAAACTAGGGAAATTATAAAGGCAAACTTTTACATTTGCAGCAGGTAAATGGGTTCCAGTGTATGTATATTAAAACTTGTATTAACCTGTTTCATAAATATGACAGTTGGGGTACAATGTCAGTTTTTGGCAGCTGATTCTCATTCTTCCTAAAGCCCCAGTTCTCAAAGTGTTAGAGAAGATAAGAGGACAGATGAGGTCATAGCAGTAAACCCACACTGGGAACTAACGAGACAAAGAGTTGTCACTGTCTTGGCAGTTTTAACCAATCACACTTTCCAACATCTTTTCTGTTTTTTTTCGAGACAGGGTCTTGCTCTGTCTCCCAGGCTGGAGTGCAGTGGTGTGATCTTGGCTTACTGCAACCTCCACTTCCCGATTCAAGCAACTCTCCTGCCTGGCTAATTTTTTGTATTTTTAGTGGAGACAGGGTTTCACTGTCTTAGCCAGGATGGTTTCGATCTCCTGACCTCATGATCCGGCCTTTAATGAGCAATTATTACCCTGTGAAAACCACCTCTGGGACCTGAAAAGACATGGATTGTGCTACCTGACACCTCACCTCTAAGCCAGCTAGCTCCACAGGTTCACTTGTGATATTTTATTAACCTCATAGTAATGAGATTGAATATTTTGGTCCACACTTACATTGTTGTGGCGGAGTTTTCCCGTATGTGACACAAAAAGCACTCTAAGAAAAAAAAGGTTATTCAACCAATTAAGATATAAGATTATATTTTGCAATGGAACAATCTCTGTAAGAAAAATTTGAACTCATATTTCTAAATAGTAACAATAATTTTAAATGCCTGAGATTCCAAAGGAAAATTATAGCAGCAAACTAAAGAATGAACCTTAGAGAATGTTTGTATTTATGAGGTGGATGAGGAAACAAACAAACAAATAAGGGAGTTGTCACAAATGTAGAGGATGAATCAGAAGAATATAATTTTAAATAAAAATATTTACTGCATTTGATAAGTTGGAGGGAGATTTGAAATGAAGCTAGAAACTGAAATGTCAGGACTCATGTAAATAGGACCGATCTTCATTATTTGCAGATTCCATATTTATGAATTTTCTACTTGCTCAAATTTATTTATTTATTTAGAGACAGGGCCTCACTCTGTCACCCAGGCTGGAGTGCAGTGGCATGATCATGGCTCACTGAAACCTCGATCTCCCAGGCTCAATCGATCGTCTCACCTCAACCTCTCGAGTAGCTGTGACCACAGGTGCACGTCACCACACTGGGCTAAGTTCTGGGTTTATAGGCCTGAGCCACTGCACCTGTCCTCAAATTTATGTTTAACCTCCAAATCAATACTTGGACACTTTGTCACTCATTCTTGGACATATGCAGAGTGGTGGAAATGTTTGAGTAACTCAGTGCGCATATTCCCAGTTGAAGTCCAAGGCAATGAGCAATGCTCTTCCTTCTTGTTTCAGTTCTCATGCCGAAAGCAAGTGTTCTTTTTCTTCTCCTTCTCCTTTTCCTTCTCCTTCTCCTTCCTTTTTTTTTTTTGAGACAGGGTCTTGCTCTATTGCCCAGGCTGGAGTACAGTGGCACCATCATAGCTCACTGCAGCCTTGACCTCCCAGGATCAAGCAATCCTTCCACCTCAGCCTCTCAAGTAGCTGGAGCTATAAGCATGCCAGCACAAAAGGCTAATTAAAAAAAAAATTTTTTTTTAGTAGAGACAGGGACTCACTTGTCAGTTGCCCAGGTTAACAAGCATTCTTTTTTTTTTTTTTTTTTTTGAGACGGAGTCTTGCTCTGTCCCCCAGGCTGGAGTGCAGTGGCGCGATCTCAGCTCACTGCAAGCTCCACCTCCGGGTTCACGCCATTCTCCTGCCTCAGCCTCCCAAGTAGCTGGGACTACAGGCAACCGCCGCCACGCCCGGCTAATTTTTTTTGTATTTTTAGTAGAGACAGGGTTTCACCATGTTAGATGGAATGGTCTCAATCTCCAGACCTCGTGATCCTCCCGCCTCGGCCTCCCAAAGTGCTGGGATTACAGGCATGAGCCACCATGCCTGGCCCAACAAGCATTCTTTTCACAACATATTTAGTGCCCTGTTTTCCTCATTTTTGTGCTTTTTGTTGGTGTTTAAAATGGTCCTCAAGCATATCGTTGAACTACTATCTGGGGTTCATTGGAGCAAAAGGGCTATGATGTGCCTTATGGAGAAAATATGTGCCTTATAGAGAAAATATGTGTTAGGCAAACTTTCAGATATGAGTTATGGTATTGTTGGATGTGAGTTTAATGTTAATCAATCAACAATATATATTAAATCAGTGTCTTTAAATAGAAACCCAATGTTGTGACCAAAGGCTCGCAGGAGCATAGCCCTCTTTCTCCCAGGAGCAGTGGTTCAGTATTTGCTAATTCAGTGTTCACAAGGACTTTGTAAAAAATGATTACCATGGATAGTGAGAATTGGTATACAAACATATATATACACAGACACACACACATCCTTTTTGTGTTTAAGAAGTTAAAGTAGAAAATTATAGTATACCAGTATTAGTTACAGTCTCCAAGAATACAACTATAAAAACATATTTAGGCCATTAGTAAATTTCATTATATTACAATCAGAATGCAAATAATTTTGTTTAATATTTGCTTCTGAAACTGGTGCACCATTTAGCTGTTTTGATACCATAAACAAGTAAATTTTATAAATGTAGATATATGAGATCTTTCAGTTATTGTGATTGACTCACTTATAAAATGTATCTTTGAGTGAGTCTATATTAGAATTTCTCCTTTTCTGTGTAAATTAAGTAAAATTCGATACTTTCTCTGCTAACTTTAAACAATGCTTCTTGAGCTCTCTGTTATTTGATAGGAATTTAGTAGTTCAGAGAAATCAGTTGACTCTTCTACTTCAACACTTTTTGTCTTTTTGAAATCTTGAATAAAGGCTTTAAACTTGGTAGCAATACCTTTATCTCTAACCCTGTTCATGCGAGAGTGCATAATTGTGCATTTTGCAATTTCCTTATCTCATTTGTTCTCTGTTGTTTATCTGCTTACTCCTAAGGCTGAGAAAAGTCATAATATATGAGTGGCCCATGTAGTAGGTAGAAAATGAGGGCAAGTCCATGGATATCTTAACCATGTCTTGGTACTAGTTGCATGCAATAATATGGGCTTACCAAGGCTCCTAGAAGATTTTTTCAGCTTTAAGTTTTTTTGTTAGATACACTGCCAATATATAGAAGAGACTATAACATCGGAAAATATGAGTGGTTAGTTACATTCAGGCCTTGCTGTTTGCAGCCTTAAACTTCATGTAAAACCTCAATGAAACATATTTTCTCTACTTTTAAGATAAAGGATTTGAACAATTGATCTAATCCTCTCACAGCATTACTGTGATTATCAGAGGAATAAAAGGCATTTTTGGTACTCTATCTTTTCTTCCGTAAAATGCTTCACTTTCTCTGTTTGAAAAATGAGGTCCCTCATAGAACACGGTCAGTATTATGGGAGAATGACTCATTTAATTCTAAGCTGTAACATGTTACAATAATTTGTCTTAAAATGGTTCAATGCAGATGTCATAGAATGAGTTCAGATGGGTCTGCAGAGGCAAATTTATAGGAAACTTTGTTACCTCTCTGTTTGGATTTATGAAACTGATACTCTAGTTTCATTGTATAGTAATGCCCAGAAAGTGAAAAGGCTAAACTTCTACTTTTTTCATGTTTTTCTTATGTATTAGTCTGTTCTCATGCTGCTATAAAGATACTACCTGAGACTGGGTAATTATGAATAAAAGAGGTTTAATTGACACAGTTCCGCGCGGCTGGGGAGGCCTCAGGAAACTTAACAATCATGGCAGAAGGCGAAGCAGGACACCTCCTGCATGGCAGCAGGAGAGAAAGAGGGGAAACTGCCACTTTAAAAACCTCAGATCTCGGCCGGGCGCGGTGGCTAACGCCTGTAATCCCAGCACTTTGGGAGGCCGAGACGGGCGGTTCAAGAGGTCAGGAGATCGAGACCATCCTGGCTAACACGGTGAAACCCCGTCTCTACTAAAAATACAAAAAAAAATTAGCTGAGCGTGGTGGCCGGTGCCTGTAGTCCCAGCTACTCGGGAGGCTGAGGCAGGAGAATGGCGTGAACCCGGGAGGCGGAGCTTGCAGTGAGCCGAGATCGCGCCACTGCACTCCAGCCTGGGCAACGGAACGAGGTTCTGTCAAAAAAAAAAAAAAAAAAAAAAAACCTCGGATCTCGTGAGAATTCCCTCACTACCATCAGAACAGCATGGGAGAAACCACCCTCATGACCCAGTCACCTCCCTCGACACATGGGTATTACAATTCGAGATGAGATTTGGGTGGAGACACAAAGCCAAACCATATCATCTTAGCTGTAGGCAAAAAATGGGATATATCTTTATTCTTTGACTTTCTAGAAATGCCACTGTCTCAAAAATATAAGCCTAGGAGACAGAGGGTGAAGGCAGGATACCATTTTCTACGGTAGTGGGGATGAGTGATGCTTTTTTAATCCTACTAGTTTAATATAGGAAATGGACAAAGATCATGTAAATGAAATTAATTACACAACTACCAAATGAACCAAAAAGAAACAAAAGTGTTCTGTGAGAGAGAACTATGGGGAAGATTCACCTTAAATTAGATGTGAATTTCCTTTCACTAATTTCTACTTGAATTATTTAGGCATACTCAGGACTCCTGTTGTATTTTTTAAGATTTTGAATTTGGATCACCTTTCTCATCACAACATTTACCTTATTTTCAATTTTTAAAAAATATTTAATTTTGAAACACTTAATTTTGTTGTCCTCTCCTCCAAAGTTTTATCCAACCACCATTCACCTTTCTCAAGAAGAGGAGCTACCAAAATAAGCTGGCGGTAAGGCCAGGAGGGTAATAACAAAGCAGAACAGAGTGCGTGTGCAGAGGCTACTCTTCTCTGCTCTAGATGTGAACCTGGGGACCTGCACCACAGGGCCCTGGAGCAAGAATCAGAGTTCCAACCAAAATATCTGGACCTGTCCCACTTACCTCAAGGATAGATTGTGACAGCCTAAATACATTATATCTGGAGAGCTGCTGGTGTTCTAGGCCTCTGGGAAAATAGCAGAGCTGTGATATTAAGCTGAGTTCCCCTATCCTTGATCCTCAGGGCACCAGACTTTGTAGTTGAAAGCATCACAAGCAGAGAGGTTCTACTTGTCACCTTGCAACAAAACTGGCAATTTTTTTTTTTTTTTTTGAGACGGAGTCTCGCTCTGTCGCCCAGGCTGGTGTGCAGTGGCGCAATCTCGGCTCACTGCAAGCTCCGCCTCCCGGGTTCACGCCATTCTCCTGCCTCAGCCTCTCCAAGTAGCTGGGACTACAGGCGCCCGCCACCACGCCTGGCTAATTTTTTTTTTGTATTTTTAGTAGAGACGGGGTTTCACCGTGGTCTCGATCTCCTGACCTTGTGATCCGCCCGCCTCGGCCTCCCAAAGTGCTGGGATTACAAGCGTGAGCCACCGCACCCGGCCCTACAAAACTGGCAATTTTTTAGCTGTTCTAGCACCTGCCCACAAGGTTACTGTGCCTTACACTGCTGTGCGATTCCTTCATTTATTATACTCAGGCAGGCAGATCTGGATATGAAGGTGAATAGATCCACCAGTAATAAAAAAAAAAATACTACCTAAGGAAACCCAGCAGCCAGAGAAAGGAAATATAAATAGAACACTCAGGTACCAAACTGACATTTAGGCAGAATTTCTGCAGCTGGTTGATAACAATTAGAATAAAAATAATAAAGATTTAAGGTAACTTTAGGGTTAAATCATTTTCTAAGACTAAAATGTATGATTCTGAGTTCAAAAATTTAGAAAGATTCAGTTAGAATATGGTCCCTATGGAGATCTAAATTAGTGGTCCAGAAGGTGCACTAGAATACATGTCTGAACAAGAGCAAAGCTGCAAAGAGATGGTAATCATAAAGGAAAGCATACAAGACAGAAGACAGTGGCAGGCATTGTTCAATGTGCTTTTTTTTTTTTTTTTTTTTTGAGACAGGGTCTCACTCTGTCGCCCAGGCTGGAGTGCAGTTGTGTGATCTTGGCTCACTGCAGCCTCTGCCTTCTGGGTTTGAGTGATTCTCCCACCTCAGCCTCCCCAGTAGCTGGGACTACGGGCATGCACCACCACACCCAGCTAATTTTGGTATTTTTTGGTAGAGACAGGGTTTCACCATGTTGACCAGACTGGTCTTGAACTCCTGACCTCAGGTGATCCATCCACCTTGGCCTCCCAAGGTGCTGGGATTACAGGTGTGAGCCACCATGCCCGGCCTCAATGTGCTTTTTGTTTTTAACTTAGTTAATCCTTACAAGAACCCTTTGAGATAGAAATTCTAGAGAAATATAACATTTGAATAATGAAAAATTTTGTAATAAAAGAATAAAGAAAGAACAAACTGTAAAAATGTAATAGAAGGATTCTCTTTTGATGAAGAAATGTTAAGTACAGAGAGAAAGAGCTCATCAAGTTCCATGAAGGATCATGAAAAAATAAAATTAAAAGATGCGCTCCTAGACATACGGTAAAACTCAATTCCAAATATCAACAGTCAAATTTAGCATTTCAGTACAAGAGGTTAGAATTGATAAAAATAACATTTACAAAATATAAAGGTTAAAGGACTTTGACATCTTATCTTTCCACTAAGTATTTTTCTATGTGGTGTGGTATGAGTCCAACTTACCTTTATCTAGGATAATAAAATATCGAAATAATTATTTGGATGAAATATCCCTTTTTCACATTGAACTTAAACACTTTTATATTATACAGTCGGCCCTTCTTATCTATGGATTTCATAATCACAGATTTCATCAATCACAGACTGAAGATATTTTCAAAAATAAATAAATGAAAAATAAAAAAATAATACAAATAAGTAATTATGATGACTATGTAGCATCTACATTATATTAGATATTATAAGCACTCTAAAGATAATTTAAAGTATACAAAAGAATGTGCATAGATCATATGCAAATACTATGCCATGTTATACAAAATGAGCATCTGAGGATTTTGGTATCCACAGAGTTACTGAAACTGTCGCATAGCTGCCCCATATAGATACTAAAAGACAACTGTATTCATTTGCCATGTACACCAAATAAATTGGAATTTCTCTTTTATCTCTGGATACTATTTATTCTTAAACACAATTATTCTGTTTTTATTATAATGGCTTTATATTATGTTTGCATATCAGATAAGATCATCTTCACTATTCTTTCATTTATAACTTTTGGCTATTTTAAAATTTTTATTCTTTAATATGAGTTTGAAGTCATAACATCTAAAAACCCCTCTATCTCATCAAAAATAAATAAATAAATTCCTCCTGTAGCTGGCTTTGTACTTGGAGCTGCATAGGTTATTTTGAAAGAAGAGTTATTTTTATAATACTAGTTTTTACATATAAGAAATTGAATGTTAATTATTGTTTTCATTTGTGGCTGATTATTTTCTAAAATGTTATTTTCATATCATTTTCGAAGATTTATACCAATTATTTTTTCTTTCCCTATTGTAAATACTGGAACAGAAAAAATAATAATGATTAGTACTGGTGAGATTGCATACTCTTGTAGTATTTCTAGATTAAAGGAAATGATCTTAATATATCGCCATTTAGAAACATGTTCAATGTTGAGTTTTGGTATATTTTTAAAATTATATTTATGTGGGCACATTCTTTCCAGTGCTTGCTTTTTATACCACATTGAATCATGCTTCCCAAACATTACCTCTTAAATTTACGCCTACAGTGGAAGTGAATGGGGTAAGAGAAGAATGTTCTTTGTGCTCTGGAAAGTCAGCATTGGTAACATGAGGTAGATATGCAATCATATACAGGAGACTGTATCAAAAATGGAATAAGTTTCTCTTCCTATTTAGACTAGCCCCAGGCTAGTAATCCTATATGTATATTTTGCAACTTCCCACTGAAATACCCATGACTAAACTACAGTGCAAATTATGACAGGCATTCAAGAGTCAGACAGTATCAGGACTACACCTCTAGCTGCAAACCAATAAATTTGTTCTGTTGCTGAAGTTTAAATGTATAGGATAATAACTCTATTTCTCAATCCAGCTTCATGGATCCCATAGAAAAACAATTGTTCAGCTATTTGTCTCTTTATACAGATATAAATCATCATCATTATCATCACGATCATTATTTTATCATGATTACTTGATTATAAGCTCCATGAGGGTAGGGATTTTCTCTATTTTTTCATGTAGAAATACCCAGTCACTAGAAAAGCTTTTGACACATAAAATGTACTCATGTACTCAGTGTAAATGCTGTACACTTCAAAGTTTATTATTTGCATATGTATTTTATTCACACTTTCAGTAAGTATTTGTGGAGCATTTCCTGTATGACATACAGTATTCTAGGAACTGCACACAAAATAGTAAATAGAAAATAGAAGGTCTTTGCCTTCATAGAACTTGCTTCTTAAAGCAGTAGTTCTCAGATTTTGCTGCACATTGGAATCACCTAAAGAGTTTTTAAAACACTGATACCAGCTTCTACCTCCAGACTTTCTGATTTAATTAGTGTCTGATGCAACTTGAACCTCGGGGGTCTTTAAAAGTTCTCCAGATGATTGTAATGTGCACCAGAATTTTTGAATCATTGGCCTAATATACAAGTTGGAGTTAAACAATTCCAGGTTTCTTACCTGAGAGTAATAATAGATTGTGTTACAAAAGCCACCACTTTACCCACTATGTTTAGTTCATATTATATTCAAATGTTTACTATTAATATTATTTTAATTATGTCCTATATTCTAGAACCAAAAAAAGTTCCTTATGGTATTTTTGAGAAACCGACCAACACTATTTTCTAAAAATACATTTATCAAAAAGGAGGTGAAATATTTAACATTTCAGTTGAGCCAGTTATACACCTACCTCTATTAAATGGAGATGCAAATGTTGTTTACTTTTATCCCAATCAAATATCACATTAAAATGTTGTTCTCCATATGTATCTAAGAAACCTTTAAAGAGGAATTTTGAGCAGTTCTTGACTACTTGACTGAACATATACTCTATTATTGTATTTTATATGGAGAAACTGTAACTCTTATTTATATATTTATTTATTTATCTGGCTCCCAGATGCTAAAGTGTATGTTCACTATAGTACATTATAGTTCATTAAAATGTTCAAGTCTAAATTGCACTCAGCATAGTGAAACTGCTGCTATTTTTCTTAAACATTATACCTCTTCAGAACATATTTGCAATAGGTACTGGCCCAAACTGACAACTTCATTCCCTTCATTTTGCATAATACAGCAATTTTGGCTTCAAAATGCCACCACAATCTTAAATATTCTGACTAGCTTTGCTGAGTTTGCAGTAGCAACAATGATAAGACCCATTTTAAAAAGAAATGCAGAAATAGTGACTGTCAAATCCTAACATGTTCCTTATATCCACACTTCAGTTTCCTTACCAGTATAATCTATATTCCAGTTAATAATTTAGTGCTAATCAGCTCCTTATCTTCTGAAAAGGAGAGTCTGCTTTGAATCATAAGGCAGCTGACCTTGAAGGTAGGTTTAATATATGCAGATTACTTATATCACCTCTAAGCTTTTTTTTACTCAGAGCATTTTCTTGGTTACATTTAGCTCTGAGCTGTGCAATCATCATTTTGTCTATCCTAACAGTAACTGATTTAATAACGATAGTTTTTACTCTTCCTTAGTTTTGGAATTTACATTTATTTGTATAACTAGTTTTAAATAACATAGTGTTTTAATGTGCAAATAAAATAAGTATAAATAGTTGAAGTAAACCATGAATACGAGAAAGAATATAGTCGCATCATTCTAAACAAATTCATCTATTTCACAAGGTGCGTATGCATCTCTGTCAACTTTCTTTGGATTTTACTATCAAATGGCATTTTTTAGTAGTGATGTGATAAAGATTTAAAATTGGTTCCTTGGACTACATTTTGTGAATTGAAAATCAATATGAATTGAGAAATGAGCTATAGAATTTTATTATATATAAAACTGTAAGCAAAGCTATATTATTATTATAAAACTATGTAAGCAAAGCTATAGAAGTTCAGTTTAAATTTTAAAAATTTTCAAGAAATCGAGGACAGGAACATATTTCACAAATAATATCAAAATTAGAATTTTTACATGTTATAATAACTTCAGTTTAAATGTGTTAATGAGTTAATGCGATTGTATAGATCTAAACTGAACAACAAAGGAAAAAGATAAGAAAAAATAATTTTTGTTTATCTAAAAATTACACATAATCTGGGCTTTAGGAAAAAAATGTATAAAGCTCTTTGGAAACAGAATCCCATCATAAGAGGCAATGTCAAACTTCTTTGTATGTAAATAGTAGTGACTTGCCTTAAATATTAAAACACCCATCTTTGTTTGTTGTAATTTGTGAATTTACTTGTTTTCCCTCATCAAAATTAGGAAGAAGAAAATACAAAATTTCTTTTTTTTTTATTTTTTATTTTTTATTGAGACGGAGTCTTGATCTGTCGCCCAGCAAAATTTCTATTTCAAAAGAGGAAGAATGGTTAGATTAGGACAGTGGCAGCAAGGAAATATGATGATTTTTTTTAAATTGAGATCCTTTTTGGGAAACAAAAGGTGGCTTTGCTTTGAATTAAAAAGTCATTTATGTTAGGTAGAGTTCTTCACTTAATGATTTCCTGCTTACACTGAAAAATACACGGCGTTGATTTAGATTGTTATTCTTCTTCATTTAGTTTTTAGTGATCTCATTTGTGTAATCTTCATACTTGAAAAGTAGAATATGAAAACAACAAGAACTATAGATGTGCTTTGGAGGTTGATATGTAGTGCTTTTGCTAGTGAAAAATAATCTCAAAGAAATAAGTTTAAAAAACAAATTTTGTTAACTCTATTTTACAATAAAATGTATTTATATTGTTATTAGCATTCCAAATTATTTTCATGAAAATTATTTTATGGAAATAACCCTCATTTTATTAGTTTGCTTTCTATTTTAAATCACGCTGTGTAAGAATGATTAAATCAAATATAAAGTATGGAACAATTTAAATGGCTTAATGGTCTTTCAGATAAGATAGAAATGTTTCTGCTATTATCTTGAAGAATCAACAGTGAATTGAGTTGTCTTCTTTAAACACCATGCTGTTTTCACTGCTTGTTATGTTGCTCTAAAGAAATTTAAATATTTCACATGCCAGTTTAGAGAACCATTGCTGGGGAGAAACATTTTTCAAGATAATTAGTTGTGCTATTTAAAATTAACCTTTTATCTACAAATAATGTTGTCATTCTCTCTGGAGTGTTTGACCTAACTAGAGCTAAGATGGCACATCTTAGCCTACAAAACATGAGATTTCACTAAGTAAAAGTAATGTTTTGCTCAGTTTAGAGAACAGATACTGGAAAGCAATGTTAAGAGAGATTTTCAGTAGTTCATGGTTTATCATATATTTATATTTTTTGATACAGATTAAATTTATATATCTTTAGAAAATGTGTGCTACTTATTATAAATTACTGTCTTATGTATTACTATGAATAAATGATGTGCTTCCCAATTTAACCTTTAGAAGTAAACTTAAAAGCACTCAAATTTCTGTTGAATGTAGGGTTTGATAACATAGGTCTTATTTATTTAAAGATAATTTTCTTCTACTATCACCTAGGCATAAAATTAATACAGTTTTAACTACTTAAGCTCTTAATCTAATGTAGCCTTAATGAATTTACCCATGTAAAGTACTTGGTGAAGCCATCATGAAAGGCTGCTTGGCTAATATCCATCAGTCCCCTTGCTGAAAATAACTGAATTTTAATGTGAATATATATAAAAAAACACCATAACTGTTTCATGTATCTAAGGTTTATGCAACTTAATTTAATAATTTCATTTTGTTCAATTGTGCCATAGACATGTTTATTGAGTTATAAAAACACCACAATCACGAATGAATGGGAAACACAAAGAATTAGTATTAAGAGTATGCTGTTTGTTTTGATTATGATGCGTAACTAAAAACCTAAAATTAACTGTAACTTAAATTGTTTCTCTGTGACCTTTTTTTTTCTTTCTCATCCTCCCTCTTCATTCTCCCCTTTTCCTCTTTAAATAAATAAAAATATTCTGAATGTAGCTTAACTAGTTTTAGAAGTAGAGAGGAAGATTGGTTATAAAGAGGAATATAAGTTAATTTATAAACACAAGTTATCTCAAGTTAAAATTAATATAAGAGAACCTCTAAACTCCATGTAGCCAAAACCTGGGATTAACTCAAGTTCTCAATTTCCTTTGTAGATCATACTAATTAGTTTTCAGGGTAGGCACATCTTACCAACTTTATACACTTATCAAGAGTCATTTGAATTTGTTACCTAGTGTATGATTACCATTTGTTCTTGTTATTTCATTTCACAATTTCGTTAAAAATTGTACAATCTAATGCAGCATGAGCATTAAAAGGCTTTATTTTATTTTATTTTATTTTATTTATTTTATTTTTTTGAAACAAAGTCTCACTCTGTTGCCCTGGCTGGAGTGCAGTGGCATGATCTTGGCTCACTGCAACCTCCACCTTCCAGGTTCAAACGATTCTCCTGCCTCAGCCTCCTGAGTAGTTGGGATTATAAGCACAAGCCACCACGCCCATCTAGTTTTTTTGTATTTTTAGTAGAGATAGCGTTTTGCCATGTTGCTGAGGCTGGTCTCAAACTCCTGGGCTCAAGCAATCTACCTGCCTTGGCCTCCCAAAGTGCTGGGATTACAGTCGTGAGCCACCGTGCCTGGCCAAAAGACTTTTTTTTCCTCCACTATAAAAACCAAGGGAAATACTGTGGAAGTAGATAAAAGCAAATTGACTAAAGTTTAGACAATATTGTGAAAAACTAAAATTCTAGAAGGCTTCTAGAATTTTTGCTTTGCATTGCCTTATGGTTGGCTTTAACTTTTTTCTCCATTAAAAAATACAAAACTAGAAATCAAAGGCAATGTATGAGACATGAAAAAAAATTTAGTAAAGAACCCCAATCAGTGGATTCTCACTCAATGAAAAGGTCTTGGTTTTACAAACAGTAGCATCCATATCCCCCTTATGTAAAATAAGATGAAGTAAGGATATATCTTTTTATGACTTTCTGTTTTAATTATTTTATTTGCTTAATCAGTTGGGTAAATTATGAGTCCTAGAATTTAAGAAAAGAGGGCTTCCACTGTACTTTGTACTCTCCTTCAGAAAAAAGCTAAAGAAACCCCTTCTTTTGCTAGGCTGAGGCTGACTGAATTCCATGGGTGTTTCTACATCTGAATATGATTTACAAAGACTACCCACTTGAGGAGATATGCCTTCTATTCAAATCTACCATATCTTCTGGAAATTCTTGAGTTCTTACTCTATGAAATGAAGAAAATAACGTAAACTAACATGAATGGGGCACAGGTTTCTTCTTGAATGCCATCTCTGATTAGTTGCTAATTGCTACTTGAAGATCTGTGCTTAGATCCATATGTAGCCCCTTTCACCTTAGAGTCGAATGCCTGGATCCGGTGCTGTCACCCACGGGAACAGACTAGGGTAGAAGGATAAAACTATGACAGCATTGTTCTCCTGAGCTACAGCCACATTTCTTTTAGTGTTTTCCAGATGTATAAATGAGCTTTTCCTATCTTTTTCTTTTTTACTTTTTCTTCTGTTGGGACACTCCCCTCAGTGACATCCCTCTGTATTGGTTAATTATTTCATAGATTAGAAAGTTTGTGGGCTCTGCACAATTCATCCCTTTGGTTCCTATAGAAAACAAATGTTTGTTAACTCATTTAAAATAAGGACTACTTCACGCAAATGAAAACCACTTCTGTCTACTTCTCTAAAAACTGAATAACCTATGTCTAGTCTTCATTAAAGAAAGTCAAAAAAGAAAGTTTATTCCAACATATTATCCTCACAATTAAGAGTATATATGAGGGCAAGAGGACTATTCCAATGATCACTGTTTGATTTAGTGAATCTGGCTGCTAAATTGACTCTAAGCTATTTTCTTTACAGTTTGTCACATGGTTTAGAGTACTTTAAGAGGCCAGCCTTCCCAGGTGAAAAGTACAATAGTTTCTAAGACAGAGTATTCATAAGGTTTGTGGTGTTAAGAAATTGGTTAAGAAATATTACTTTTCTGCAATCTTTAACAAATGTGGAAAAGGACATTCTGAATTTATGATGTAAGTGGGGCTGGGATTCTTTCTTGGAAAATAGAATCAATAAACATATTTTCAGTAGTAAAATATATTGATTGAGTACTATTGTCTAAATATTCCCCAAACCCTAGATGTTCCTTGTCAAATATACACGCAGAAGATGTACTGTGCCATATAGATGAGGGTTGATGATAGGAATATGTAGATCTACATGTTAGGGATAATTTTATTTCAGTTTAATGACATCAGAATTCAAAAGAAATGAAACATTATACATGTAACAATTATTTAAATGCCTCCCATGTACTAGCAGCTGTACTGGTTCTGCCCTTGTGAAGTTTACTAATATAGTTGGGACACAGGCCCATAAATAGATAATTAAAGAGAATATTGTTAAAGGCCATATTAGGGTTACGCCTAGGGGGCTATCAGGGTATGTCACAGCTCCCCACATTTCAAATTACAAAATTTGATTTACTCCAAAATAAATGTAGCTTTATTGTACATTTAAGAAAACGTGAAATTGTAAAGTGTTTATGTGAAATGTTAACTTACAGACTTGATTTACCAAATTTATAACAGTAAAGTAAGTCCCATTTTTCAGAATATGGGGTATATGATTTCAGCTCCTTAAATGGGATACCTCACATTGTTATTAGAGTTTAAAACCTATGAGATTTTCTTTTCTATTTTTAATCCTTCTCTTAATGATCTCATTTATTGTCTACTGGAAATCAATTTAGGAAATCATGTTAGTCCACTAAGCACTTCAGATAAGGCTATTCCATGAAGCATTCCGAGATTATCACAAGGAATTGCTTTCATATGCCATAAAAGAAGAAATAAGCAGAATATGGCCTGCTGAAGAAGGTTACAGTTTTACAGCCCCTCCCATTGCAGCTCTTAAGTCACTCAGTTACAGTTAACTTTGGATTAGCACTCACAGATTGAAAGCAAAACATCAAAACACTCATAACACACTCCGGGCTTGTGGTGCCACTTGTATGTGTGTTTCTAAATCAATGATGAGGGTATCAGAACCAATACTGGACATGGACATGGCAAATTACAGTGAAGTTTTGGACCCAACTTACACAACTTTGGAGTTTGAAACTATGCAGATTCTATATAATTCAAATGGTGAGTTATCATCTGTTTATAGATGTAAAGAAAAGTAAGTATAATTGGAGAAGGTAGGAGACTGACCTTCCAAAGGTTGTGGCTCAATGTTTTTTTTGCTGGAGAATTTAGGGCTTGCTTTTAAGGCCACTAATCTGAGCTTTTGCACTTCATTACAAAATTTAAGTTAATAATGCTGTGGCTATTTTGTGTTAGAGGTAGAAAAAGCCTGGTTTTGTGTAATAAAGTAATGTCAGAATTCTGTCATGGGCCAGTTAGACAGGTAAAAAGAGTAGTTTCAGCTGTTATTTTATTTGCTGTAAATCATAGTAATATGTAATATTGGCAGATCGGCTGTGAAAGTATATTTTCTATGCAATATTTAAAATGACTTATGGAACAAAGTTTCCATAGAACATTAGGGAGTTTCACTGATTGTCTACCCTTTTCATTATAATTCCAGTTCTCAATTGCTACTGATGAGAAACTGCATTTAAAATTACTATCAGGTTTTTGCATTGAAAGCAAATATGAAAGGGAATAAGGCTTGTATTATAACTTCACTTGACAGGCTAATGTTTAGCCGCACAAAGCTGTTGGTATTTAATTACTGTAACATTTTAACTTTAAATAAGACATGAGTTGTTTAGGGGTTGTGTCTTTATGTAATACAGCTTTCTATTGACTTTGAATTTAGACTTAATACCTAGTAAAAAAATCTTGTTTAAAATACATTATAACTGTTAGAACTCCTAAGATCGAGTAATTATGTATACTTTGGAAAATGTGTGTGTGTGTGTGTGTGTGTGTGTGTGTTTGTGTGTGTGTGTGTGTGTGTGTTTAATGCAAGATTGAGAATATATCTTGTACTGAGGATATCTTACTATTCTGCTGTATTGTATAATTTGTATGACTGGTGTTCTGCTTCTATTTTTAATAAGCAGTTCCTTATTAGTGGGAATTTTAAAAAACAGTCAAAAGGTGAATTCTGAAAATTTAGCAAAGCTATAGTTAAAATAAATCTGTAGTGCAACTTTCAGGAAGTCACTGTTTTGTGTCCTTATGTTTAGACTTGACTAGAGATATTTAATAGAGTATTTCATCAGAATACTGAATTTAAAAAAACACTCATGATTAAGAAATGGTAGGGACATATTTGCCATAATCATAACACTTATTTACTATAAGTGTTTAACAAATATACTGAAATAACAAATTTGTATGGCTATATCTAAAGTGTGGTGTAACTTGTTTGTTTGTAATAATGTTGTCAGCAATATGTAAGTATGGCACTAAACTTGAAGCAAGAGTTGCACTTTTCATATTTCTATATAGTCTCTCAGAATACAATCAATTCCAAACAGTTCTAACTTTCATATTGTTAATATCTGTTTTGTTAATGTTACCAAAAGAAAAATGTTTAGCATTTTAATCCTATGTCACCTGACTAACCCTAAGCATGTTCTCGTTAAAATTTTTTTCTACTTCATGAAATTATATATGACAATATTTGTCTACTCAGAAATATTAGTAGGTAGAATATATGTAAGTTACAAAATGTAATCAGGATGCGACAACCTTTAGTATTATCCTTTTGTTAGCTATACAATAATCAGTTGTTAATATACAATTTTATAATAAAGTTTTACTATATTACATATTTAATATCTTTTGAATGCATATAGATTTTTAAAGATGTAATCCACAATATTAACTCATTTAAGAAATATTCATTTTATTATAAATATCTACATTTTAAAAATAATTCTTCCCTCAGAATTATGTATTAGATGACCCACTATATCCTGGGCATAATCCTAAAAGCTGGAAAACAGAGGACTAAATAAGACAGATAGATTCTCTACCAACATGGGGCTTATATTCTGTGTGTAAAGATGGGTAATAAATGAGCAGACCAATGCAGAATATACTTTTCACTAATAAAGTTATATAAAAAGCTAAGGCCATTTAAAAAACTAAGGCCAGGTGTGGTGGCTCATACCTATAGTCCCAGCACTTTGGGAGGCTGAGGCAGGAGGATCGCTGGAGCCCAAGAGTTTAAGACCAACCTGGGCAACATAGTGAGACCTTGTCTCTACAATAAAAAAAATTAAAAACTAGCTGGATGTGGTGATGTACTCCGGTAGCCCCAACTACTCGGGAGGCTGAGGTGGGAGGATTGCTTGAGCTCAGGAGGTCCAGGCTGCAGTGAGCTAGGATTGCACCACTGCACTCTAGCCTGGGTGACAAAGCAAGTCCCTGACTCAAAATATAATAATAATACTTAAAATAAGCAGGGGTCTAGGTTCTACTTGAAGGACAGATGGGAGGTGACATTTTTAAATGTGTGTTCAGAGAAGGTTTCACACAAAATATGAGACTTTAACAGAAACCTGGTAGCTAGCTCAAAGAAAGGTTTAGGGAAGAACTTTCCTTCCAGACAGAAGGAACAGCAGGTGAACAAGTTCTGAGATGAGAGTAGCATTTAACGATGACAAAAAAAAAGAGGGTATTGCTGGAGAATAGTGAACTGAATGAAAAGTGGTACCAGATACTGGGATCAGAGATTTGGGGGAGTTTTAGGGGGGTTTGACATGCAGGGTTTACAGGCTGTGGGAAGATGCCTAGACATCATCTGTATCTAGTTACGACAGGGTTGGATGCAGAGGGTGACATGATATAAATTACTTATAGCAATATCACTTAGGTGGCTTTGGGGTAACAAACAGTAGGGCAGCAAGAATGGAAGGAAAGAATTTAGATAGCAGGCTGTTGCCATAATCTAGAGGAAAGATGGTGGTTGATTGAATAAGGATGTCCGTGGTGAAAAGTTGTGGATTAAATATGTATTTCAGGCCAGGTGCGGTGGCTCACGTCTATAATTCCAGCACGTTGGGAGGCGAGGTGGGCAGACCGCCTGAGGTCAGGGGTTCAAGAACAGCCTGGCCAACATGGTGAAACCCTGTCTCTACTAAAAATACAAAAATAAGCCTGGCATGGTGGCACACGCCTGTAATCTCAGCTACTAGGGAGGCTGAGGTGTGGGAATCACTTGAACCTGGGAGGCAGAGGTTGCAGTGAGCCGAGATTGCAGTGAGCCGAGATCGCACCACTACACTCCAGCCTGAGCAACAGGGAGAACTCACTCTTAAAAAATTAAATAAATAAATAAATAAAAACTATTGTAAACATGGACTTACCAAGGGATTGGTTATAAAAGATAAAGGAGAGAATACAATAAAGACTCACAGATTATTGGCCCTGGGAAACTGGATGGAGCCATTGACTGATATAGGGGAGACTGAAGGAAGGAAGAATAAGTTCTAGGGGAAAAATGAAAGACTTTTGTTTTTGATATGTTAATTTACAATTCTGATTAGATTTCACAATGAAGTTCTTCAATAGGTGCTTGGGCATTTCAGGCTGATGCCCATGGGAGACATCGGGGCTAGAGATAAAATATTGGAATTATTCATCCTACAGCTAATATTTATTGTCATGGAACTGATAAACTTCCCTTGGGAAAGAGCATAGTTGGGGAACTAAGCCCTATGGTGTCCCAAAGATAAATGTTCAGAAATAAGAAAGGAGAGCTTGGAACGGAAGCAGCCAGCCAGGGGTTAAAAGGAAAGCACCAGTGTGGGGTCTCCAAGAAGCCAACGAATGGAGTGTTATGAGCCTATAAATAATTAGTAGGACAATTTAATCAGGAAATAGTACTAACTCTAACTGTAATCTTCCTTTTTTATTGACAGATAGTTCTGCCCCAGAGACAAGTATGAATACCACAGACAACGGCGTCAACTGTCTGTGTGCTATCTGCGGGGACAGAGCAACAGGGAAACACTATGGGGCATCGAGCTGTGATGGGTGCAAGGGTTTCTTCAGACGCAGCATTCGTAAGAGTCACGTTTATTCTTGCAGGTACTTTAAATGCCCTTTTAGGCAAGTTATCTTTACAGATGTTTCAGTTTGGCACGCAAAAAGTAAGAGAAGAAAATTCAGAGTTTTCGTGTATCTGTAAGTCTACAAATACAATCTCTAAACTGCAGTACAAGTAAGAACGTGTGGGTATGTACACAGGATGTATTCACATAGGTGGTTCTTTTTTATGAAACATTTTAGACTTATAGAAGGCATATAAAAAAATCCACCTACCTACCACCCAGCTTAGACCAATATAGTTGAAGCCTTTAATGGACACCTCCTCTGTCACTTTTTCTCCCTTGTCTCCTAGAGGTAACTACCATTGCAATTTCATGTTGTCTTTTCCTTGTGTTTCTTTATTGTTTTACCACATGTTCATATATCTCTAAACATTTTTAAATCTGCATTTAAAAGGTTTTTCAATACGAGTATTTTTCCTCATGTTTATTTTTTAAGTGCCATTACATCCTAGGTCTAAAAACAAAATTATGAAAGTGCAGATGATTTTGGTAGTTTGTTGATATCAATGAGTGAAATTTAATTTTCAGTCCTAAAATTTAGAATATATTTCTCATGCCATATTTTTTGTCATTAAATTTAAATGTTTTGTCAGAAGCTTATTTAACTATAGTATATTTGTCAAGCATTTCCAGTAGGCTGTTTCCTTGGGTTTTTTTTTAGATTAATACCTAGTCAACATCATAACACGATTTAAGTATACATATTGCATCTTGATTCATCTGTATGACTATCCTTGAATGCAGATTACATTTAGATTGAATATAGGCTATTAACAAAATGGTTAAATTTAACAGAAAAATAACTATGTTGGTTCTGTCAATAAAAGGTACGTGCAGAATTATGTTCTTTTAAGAACAAATTGGATATTTGGGAAGAGGTTAACTCTCGCAAAGTCTTGCCACATGATTTCCTAGGGTGCAATACAAGTTAATATATAACTCCCCAAATATCTATCTAGTTCTCTGGTAATTCTTTAGTAATTTTTCCAAGATAGTTTGAAGCAGGTTAAGAGAAATATAAATTGCCCACTTTAAAAACTTTCTAGGTAAACAAAAAAAAGTGTATTTAGATGAGTTTTGCTTTTATTTACGTTAAAACTCTAAAGGTAAAAGGTAGATCAATGTCCTTCATTCCTTCATCAAAAATAGTTTTGTACGAATGCTTCTAAACTAAAACAAATACAGAATAACCTGTAAACCATACCTTCTGGAGTCAGGTGCTCTGTTAAAATTGAAATACGTGTGTGTGTGTGTGTGTGTGTGTGTGTGTAAAATGATGATCCAAACAACTAAATCCTACAACTTGTGAGAATCAGAGAATCACAAAGGCTATCAGGACTTCTGTCCTTTCTGTATGGGAAGAGTGGAAAAGAGATGCTCTCAGAGCAGCTTTTAGAGGTTTAAAAAATATTCTAACAACAGACACATTTTAACTCCTTCACCTTCCTTTTAAGAGTGCTACTGCCCACCTAGCTTTCTTTACATATTTTAGTATTCATCAAATGTTATGATTTTTCATTTAGAAAATGGTTAGTCTATTGATGCAAGTTTAAGGGCATGGAGACTTTTTGAAGCTCAGGTTGTGTAGGTCTCAAATGTATCTATTTCCTTAGATTACAAAGTTCCATTTCTACTGTAACTGCTCCATCAAACTGAAGTTGAGATTTCCTTCAAAAGCACTTTTAACTGCTGTTTCAATACTTTTCACGTTATGTTTTTCACACTATGTACAATTTGTATGTGTACTCTATTAGATTATAATTTCCTTGAGTGGCAGGAACAAGTAGCATTAATCTGTTTAATCCCTACACCAGGATCTTGTATGTTGTAGGTGCTTAATAATATGTTTATTCAATTTTTGTTATTAATTTAATGTTAAGTGAATGCATTCGCCTTGTGTTTTTTGTCAATCTGGTCCTCTCTCCTGAGTCTCATCAGCCATTTTTTCCCAAATGAGCAATGCCTTGTTCCTCACTCTGAAAGCACATTTCTCTTCTAGCTCAATTTGTTGATGATAGGCTTTGCTTCTCATTCAATTTTAAGTGGACACCGATAGTTTTTAGAAGAAATATATTTTACAGGTCACAAAATATATACCTTTATTCTTATCATTAATCATCAACTACAAATAAACAGGTACATATCAATATGTATGGATAATTCTGTGCCAGAATTTTGAAGAAATGTTAGTGTTTACTGTATGCTTAATATTTGCCCCCAACTATTTGAAGTGTATTCACACAACAACCTTTTGGGCAAGTCCTTCTCTTTATTTTACAATTATAAATTAAGGTTACTTAACACCCGCAAGTTCTGTTGAGAGTCAATGGTGGAATCAAGCTTAGATTTAGTTTCAGAGACTGTACTCTTTTTTATTTGTTTGTTTGTTTGTTTGGTTAAGTATACAAGTCAGTTTTTTAGTGTATCCACAGAGTGGTGCAACGATCACTACAGTCAAACTGGAACATTTTCATCACCTTATAAAGAAACCTTTAGTAGTTACTCCCCAATTTCCTCCCAACTCCCTCACCAACAATATGAGGCAACTATGAATCTATTTTCTGTTTCTACAGATTTGCCTTTTCAGGATATTTTGTATAAAGAAAATCATACGATATGCGATCTCTTGAGACTTACTTCTTTTGTTTAGGATAGAATAGGCTGCCAAGGTTTAGCCATGTTGTAGCATTTATCAGTACTTCATTCCTATTTACTGACAAATAATAATATTCCACTGTGCAGTCATGCCACATTTCGTTTTTCTATTATCAGTTGATAGGCATTTGGATATTCTCCACTTTGGGCTATGATGAATAATGCTGCTGTGGACATTTATGAACAAGTTTTTATGTGTACATATGTTTCATTTCTCTTCACACAGACCTAGCATGGTATTGCTGGGTTATACTACTATAACTCTATGTTTAGCTTTTTAAGACAGTGCTAAACTTTCTTCCAAAGCAGCTGCATCATTTAACATTTTAGCCAGCAGTATATGAGGGTTCCAATTTTTCCACATCCTCACTAACACTTGTTTTTTCTTTATTTCATTTGCAACCATTCTAATGTGTGTGAAGTCTTACCCCATGATGCCAACTGTACTCTCAATGTTGTCCTCAACAACCTCTTGATATATAATTTGCCATTTAGGGTAAACTTCAGTGGGTTGTGGGGTACACTTAAAATTAATAGAAGAATATTTAAAAGAGAAAAGCATGAAAATGCAGGGCCATGAAGTTCTGATAATAGCCTCCTTCATACTGAAATCATTTAGCAATAAGCAACAAAAACTCGAATGCCAAAGATATTCAAAACTAGGTTTGGCTTTCATGACTCATGATAGAAGTGGTTATGCACAGCAGCCAAAATGAAGATAGTCATTCAGTTTTATTTTACTATAAAGACTAAGGGAGAGGTGAGGCTCGTGTTTTCACGCACATGCTGATTGTGAGACTGGAAAGGTCATAGTTGATTGTTCCTATACCTTCTTTTTATCGAACCAAATGTGACAATACATATTTAAAATCCGTTTGTCTATTTGCTTTTTTTTTGTAAATTATAGTTTTCTGCAAACTAATACTTCTTTGATGTTATAGGTTCAGTCGGCAATGTGTTGTTGACAAGGACAAAAGGAATCAATGTAGATATTGCCGATTAAGAAAGTGTTTTAGAGCGGGAATGAAAAAAGAAGGTAATAATGATGATGATAATTAACATTATTGATGAAAAGTGATAAACATACACACACATTCTCATTGATCAGTATAACCTTTTTACGTGAGCTCTAATTTTCCTCAATATAATAAGGAGGAATCTATGGTTCCTCAAGTTAAAGAATTTAGCCCAAGGACATCCAGTTATTAAGTGATATAGCCAGTATTTGTCTGGTGACTATCTGATTATGGATATCATCCTCTCCACCACTATATTGTCCAAGGCAACAAAATTATTGATGAAATAGTATACCAATATTCTGTTAGTGGGTTGAAATTACAGATTTCTTTTTTTTTTTTTGAGATGGAGTCTCGCTCTGTCAACCAGGCTGGAGTGCAGAGTGGCATGATCCTGGCTCACTGCAACCTACCAGGTTCAAGCAATTCTCCTGCCTCAGCCTCCCCAGTAGCTGGGCCTACAGGTGTGCATCACCACAGCTGGCTAATTTTTGTTTTTTTAGTCGAACCAGAGTTTCACCATGTTAGCCAGGCTGGTCTTGAACTCTTGACCTCAAGTAATCCACCCCCCTCAGCCTCCCAAAGTGCTGGGATTACAGGCTTGAGCCACCACGCCTGACACAAATGTATTTTTTGTTGTTGTTGTTCTCAGTAACAATTGAATATCTTTTTTCTTTTGATGAACATTAACTGAACATCTGCTTTTCATGCATTCATTTATTAACTAAATATTTATTCAACACTGCAACTTTCCAAACACTGTTCTAGGTGCTGAAGCTTCAATAGTGAAGATAGCAGACAAAATAATTTTCCCCTTCAGGAAGCTTGTATTATATCAAGGGACCAAGACAATAGACTAGATGTGCTATTTTAGTGTGTACCAATTTCATCTTGAATATATTAAGTAATCTGATTATATTCTCCTACATTTTAAATACGGTTAATTTAGAAACAAATGTATTGAACACACTGTAAACATTTGACAGCGTGTAACAGCTACAAAATTTTATACTTGTCAGTTTTGCTGTTTGGTTATGCCTATCATATACAAAGAGATGTTTTTCACAACTGTTTCACAAACTAAAAAAATCAAATGAAATCACTATGCTAAAGAAGTGTAAAATATATCAAACCCATCTTTAACGTAGTTAGATTTTTCTTTGCCATTCAATATTTTAAGGATACAGAAATACCATTAGTTTTGCTCAGGTTAGTAGTGTCGAAGACAACAAAAAATAAAGTTCACAAAATTAAAGGAGAAGCAGTTTCTCATTTAAAAAGTGATTTGTTTCTAATTTCATAGGGAGCTCTATTTGACAGTTTATGGGATTAATTACATACTTGGTCAATTGCCTTCCTCCATTTTTACTTGAACTCCATGTTTATCTCCACAAAAGTGTAAGCAAATAACAATCCTATGTTTCCTTTATGAGTTTTACAATTTGTGAAGTACAATTATGTTTTAAAATAGGTAAATTTTATCTTTTGTTCATAAAAGAATGTGTTATTTTCTTAAATAGACTGGAAAGTAATTTTGAGTTTTAAAGTCGATATATTTCTGTTTTTTACACTAACAGCATAGTAGCAAGATTAATTAGATGGAAACAAATAGAAACATAGTTTTATGTCAAAAATGATAGCACTGAGATTATAAATGTTTACAATATCTTTTAGCATTTTTCTAAAGGATAATCATGTAAGTGAAATTCAAAAAGCATAGCTAACATCTTAATTTTTTATCTCTGCATATGCATTTCCAAATGAGTCAGTTTAGGTTAAAATCAATAACAATTTCTGTAAAACAAAAAGAGCAAGCTACTAGTAAGTATGATTTTAAAATAAAATATTACTGATTCACTCCAACTTACAGACAACCTACTCTTTCTTAAAGGCAAAAAGTCCTGTAATTCCTCCTTCAACTTAATGGAGTGGATATTTAATAGTAAGTTTTAGATCTCTAGAAATTGGTGGATTTCTTTAACAAAAGCATACTTGCAGAAAAAAAAAGATATTTTAATGCCTTATTGTTCCAGCAGAACAAATTACAGCCTTAACCAAAATAATTTAGGGCCTAAATTCCTTGTTTCCCTTCTCTTTGGTTAATGAAAGGTAATTTTACCTCCAAAGTTTTGAATTTCAACTTTGATATCTGACTGATTTTATTCTCTCTCTCTCTTTTTTTTTTTTTAATTTTATTTTGAGATGGAGTCTCATTCTGTCACTCAGGCTGGTGTGCAGTGGTGCGATCTTGGCTCACTGTGACCTCCGCCTCTTGGGTTCAAGCGATTCTCCTGCCTCAGCCTCCCAAGTAGCTTGGACTACAAGGGTGTGCCACCAAGGCTAGCTAATTTTTGTATTTTTAGTAGAGATGAGGTTTCACCAGGTTGGCCAGGTTGGTCTCGAACTTTTGACCTCGGCCTAGCAAAGTGCTGGGATTACAGACTTGAACTACACTTGGCCTGATTTTATTCTCTCTATGGTAAACATGTGAGTTAATATTTTCCCTGTCACTCTTCCTTTTATTTAAAAATGCAGTTTTCAGTAAGGGATTTGGGGAATTACATTACTCTTTTTTTTTTTAATCCTGAAATAAAGAAGCAGATCTAGCTTTCTCTTAGAAACCTGTATAATATATAGGATTTCTTCATCTTTCCAAAATGCTGATATTCAAACCTCAATTTTCTCAGGAGAGACTGTTCCATGGTACAAGTTTTGCTTTATTAATGTTGGTAAACTGTCCCATGGATAGTGTTTTATAAAAGATCATAATATTGTAATCCTAAAATCATCGTAACTAAGTTTACTTTCCATTTTTGCTAGTGTTTTATAGAGAAAAGAAAATGGAAGTTTCAAAATCTATGACTCATATTTTCTAATAGTGAATACACTCTTATCTTTGACCTGGTCAATCTTATAGGCAATGCTCTTCCTCTAGTTATCTTATAGTTTTATTAACTTTGAGAGAATAGAAAACCACCCTATTAAAAATACAGCGTGGCAGAACTGGCTGACCCAACACTTTCTAACATGCATGCTGTCATGAAGTCTCAAACAGCAGTGTTTTATGGGCTCTAGTGAAAAGCTTGACTATTGCTATTTTTGAAAGTAGTGAAGAATGAAAATATCTTTCTTCCAAGTCTTTTAGAAAGAACTTTTCTCACTTTTTTTACTTAAAAAAAACTCCTCAAAATCTATATTCTAACATACGCTAAAGAGAAGTGCTCAATAAATACTGTGTTTTTTCCCCCTAGCTGTACAAAATGAACGCGATAGAATAAGCACCAGAAGAAGCACATTTGATGGCAGCAACATCCCCTCCATTAACACACTGGCACAAGCTGAAATTCGGTCTCGCCAGGTACCTGTGGCACGGCAGCATCAAACCCTATTTAATAAAATCAAATGTCCATTTAGGCATCATACTAAAATAATCTAAGTGTTTTCAAAGGTGCCCATTACTAAAATAAGTTACATCTACACACATTTTAGAGTTTTACTTTGAAAGTTTGAGTGGGACTGCTGACTTAATTTTGACTATTCTTGAACAAGACTAGTTTTAAATGGAAAAATAAAATGAATTTCAGTCTAAGATTGTTTTTCAAAAAGTTTGCTTATAAGTTTGGTTAAAAATAATGAATAGCACAAAGCTCTGTAGGCAATATTTTGTTTTATTGATTGAATCTGTACAACCAGCTACCACAACTTTTGGGGAGTTTGGTTGAGATTTGTTATCAGAGCTTCTTTCCTTGAAAATGACTTCTGGATTATTGGGAACTGCTTTGGAAACAGACATTTAAATAAAGAGTCAGAATTCAGAAAACACATAAGAAAGAAAACTTTATTATTTTAAATTTCTCAAATAACAGTTCTACAGTTAAAAAATAAGTCATTAGTTATATACATAAAAATAAATTATTTAGTGTCATATAAGGAAATGCTTAAATCAGACTTATTTTAGCATTGCCCTTATTAGAAATGTTAATATTATTTTTCTATTATAAAGCAGATTATAAAATCGCCAAGTAGTTAATCAGGTCCTATAATGAGTCAGTGCAACTACTTTCATTTTTGATAACACAAGGGTAATAAGATGAGGTTAACATCACCGTTATCATTATTACTTGAAGATTGCTTGATGGGCAATAAAGCTTTTAGAGAATGACTTAAAGGGGAGCTCTGAGAAAATATTCAAATACAGATAAAGATACACTCACACGCATGTTCAAAAATAAGTTTATAAAAACTTTTAGACTGTGTTTTCTTTCAGCAGAAAAGCTTTACTACTTATATTTTTATATAGCCTAAAATTACAGATTTACAAATTTACAAATCTTACAAATTTATTATATGTTAAGCTCTTCAACATTGCTGAGTCATACATTGGCTTCTTAATTTAATTTTGATGGCTTCCTTTTAATGCAGCGAGACAAATAGTTCTTGCTTCTTGTCTCCCCAACTGGGTAAACTTTATGAAAACATTTTCTTCATAAACTTCCACAAATTAAAGAAAATATAACCTTTAATTCAAAATAAAATCAAAGAGCATATTACATATGGATACTATCTATCTATTTATATAGCCATTTTGAATTGTGAAATTCCTCAAAAGTTGGGGTAAAACTTAGTGTACAGATTTGACCACTAACATAAGATACTGCTCTCAGAGGATGGTGCTATATATATGAAATGTTTTTAAATTAACTTGTAAACTGATAGGTATTTTATTTTTCAATTTAAATCAGTATTTTATTTTTCAATTTAAAATGTTTAGTATTTGTCAAGATACTGTAACAACAATAATGCCTACTTCTATGGCCTTTACTTATCATAGTCAAAAGAAAAAAAGGGGAATGTTGGCCATCTATTATTTTAAATGGTAATATAATGTTTTTCTTAATACTAGATCTCAGTCTCAAGCCCTGGGTCAAGCACTGACATAAACGTTAAGAAAATTGCAAGTATTGGTGATGTCTGTGAATCTATGAAACAGCAGCTCTTAGTCTTGGTGGAATGGGCTAAATATATTCCTGCCTTCTGTGAATTACCATTGGATGATCAGGTATACATTGAAAACTTTATAAATACTTTAAAAATGCTCCTTTGCTAAGTTTATGTTCTTTCCATTTTATTTGTAATGCATATGCTATATTACTGTATTTGACAAAAGATAAGTTATGAGAGAAAGGATTGGGTTTTCTTACCCATTCACCTTGTTCTATCAAGAGGCACAACTGTTTGACTTCTATTTTAGGGGTGTAGCAAATTTATTGATTGGACAAGAACTGAACAAAACACTCCTCTGCCCTTTTGGAATTTTAAAAGGGTCATGTGCGGGAGAAAGGCAGATAGCATGTAACTGTCATTGTGAGACAAAGTATTAGAAGAGCGAATGTCTGTGAAGCAAATGGTGGATGTTGTGTATTGGCGTTTACTGAAGGTGCTACATAAAACTCCTCAGAAATACCAGGTCACTCCTAGACAGAAACCACACAGGTTGTGGTGCTGTCTTGGTGGGTACTTCATGCAATTAACATGAAGTTTTACCTTTCATGCTGTAAATTTTATTCCAGAATTTATTGCATAAAAGTTACATGTCTGGCAAAAAGAAAAAAAAATCTGTAGAAGCATGATCAGAAATTTAGAGAGAAATAAAATTTACAGAAGAAAAGATAGAGTGATCTTTTACTAATACTTATATTTTCATATTTTGTCATATGTCCATTATGATATTTTAGTAAATACTTAGAAACTTGAATTTCCTAATTGTATTATAAAGATAAGTATTTTGGTTTCAGATTCATTTTGAACTGTTCTTACTAAGTAGGGTATAATTTTTTGTAGATGAAAATAATTTGAAAAATTCCCTTTCTCTCACCTTAAATTAACCGTGTTAAGTGTTATAACCAATGTATATTTATTTTTAAGAGAGCATTTCACCTGGTGACAGGAAAAAAAAAATACAGTGAAATCTGAAATAATTCTTAAAATGCTCTGTAACTGCCTTCCTGGTATGAGTCACGAATATTGACATATCATAAAGATAGTATGGCTCAGAAGGTTATGCCAGTGAATAATGCTAAATTGCTAAAACCTACCAGTCTCACCCCAAGCAATATAAGTAGGATTACGTTATTTATGAGTTTTATATTTTTATTATCATTCTTCTTTAGAAATTGCTGACTTATATATTCAGTGATTTAAAAATTGGGAAATTAAAATCCAGTAACCAGTGAAAAACAGTTTTAATTTACCAACTGATTCTTTAATATTAACAGTATAACATTTATTAATTAGCCACAAATTAGTAAATGTCTGTTATGAATAAGGCATGGGAAATCAGCTTTCAGTTGCACTATAAATTACATCATTTCATTTAATTCTCTCAGGAGCTCACTGACAGGTGTTATTATCTCCATTTTACAGTTTCTAAAACTGAACCCTATGTCAGTAAAATTCACTCAATAAATTAATCAAATGAATATTTATTAGGAGATTCCTGTTCAGTTTTAGGAACTGTGGGTATTTAGCAGTAAAAATACAGATTTCTTCACTATTCTCATATATGTACACTGTATTTGAGAGAGGTGGATAACTTAATAAATGCAAAAATTATGAGAAAGTTCATTCCAAGTGGAGATAAGCTCTATAAAATGCTATAAAATGGAATAGGATGAGTTGTTGGAGAATGGGAATAAAATGAGAAGAGATACTTTAAACTGAGGACCAGAGAAGTTATTGCCTGAGACCCTGAAAGACAAGGGGCCAAGTGCAGGAGAATCTGAGAAGAAAGCACTCCAGATACAGGAACAGCATGTCCACGGTTCTGAGTCAGGCAGGAACAATGTGAACAAGGGGTGTTGCAAGATGAAGTCAGAGACACGAGGGCTGGGAGGCAAAGCACTGACTCCTCTCACGCCTCCCATCACCTGTGAGGCCATGTTTGACGAGTTTGGGTTTTAGTCTAGGGACAATAAAAAACCATTAAAAGACTTTTCAGCCTGGACTGGGGTGGTAGCAATGGAGATGAAAAGAAGTGGATCACTTTGGCTTGTATTTTGAGAAGCAGCACTAGAATTCACTGTAGAGTTACAGAGGACTCAAAATAGTCTCTTGTTTTGATGTGAACAAGCACTTTGGATTACGGTGCCATTTACTAGATGAAGATAATGGAGAAGCGTTACATTGGTAGGTGTTAAATTTGTGATGCTTCCTATACTTCCTAGTGGTGATGCCCAGCAGGTAATTGAGTGTACAAATGAAGCTCAGTTGAGAGCTGACTGAGAAGAGTAGTCTAGAAAGTGGCAGAACCCAGACCTCCCATCTTTTCCTTACAAGAAGTCTTTGCTTTGCTTTTGTTTATTTAGTTTATTACATGCAGGAGATTATGTTTTATATATGTTTTATCATTTAGTACTCATGAGTACATGATGAGTTTTTTTTTTATCTCTACTCCCATTTTATAGACGAAAACAAATGAGTAAGTTCAAACATACTGGTTAACTTACACAAGGTTAAACAGGTAGTAAGTGGCTGTGCTGGGATTTGAACTCTGGTCTGTTTGATTCTGTTTCCCTTGCAAACAGTTAACTTGTCTGCTTTTTTTTTTTTTTCTGCTGCCATTGTATTGACTTGCTAGATAGTTTTAAAATTTTTGAAAAGTAAATTCTATTGACATGCTATGATAGAAAACTGGAAGGCTTAATGATGGCATGTATCTATGAATACTATAGATTGTTAAACAAACAAAAAGTCCCAGGCTTAAAGAACACTGTAAGTTAACAAGACTCATGTCATCTTTTAATCATTATATATTATAATTAATTGTTAAACTTAGAATTTTTCATTAAGGTGGCACTGTTGAGGGCTCACGCAGGGGAGCACCTACTGCTTGGAGCTACAAAGAGATCCATGATGTATAAAGATATTTTGCTTTTGGGTAAGTTTTTTTTAATTTAAGAAGAAATTATGCATATTTTATTCTCACAATATTATACAGGGTCTGTTCTGTATGTTCCAAGTATTTACAGACACTGTCAAATGGTGCTGTCACTTCACAGGTTTAATTTAATTGTGTCCTCATTTGGCCTTATTTGTCCTTGCCTTGACTGTATGTAAGTTCAGAGTCCGTGAGATGATCAGGGAGCATTAAGATTTAAAAATAAATAAGAGATGTTGCTCAATGAACATAATATTGAGGTATGTTCAAATTATATCAGAATGAATAATTAGTGAATTATATGGCTGCCTTATGGAGTCTCAGTGTGTTTTCATATTTCCTCAGAGTCTGCTTTTTATTTTACACACTTTAAAAAAACAGGTTTACGTCCTATGATCTTATTGCCCATGATAGCCCATGATATGCTACAACATGATCAAGTATAAAAGTATTGGTGGTAATGACTGAACAATTTCAATAGACAGGAATGCTAGAAGAGGCTAAAGAAGGATAATAGGTGTGGGGTGGTGGGGTAGAGAAGACATAAAGAAAAAACTTTTGTCTTCATTAATTGTTTTAATCCCACTACCTTACTTAACTTAAACTATTAGGTTTTGAGGGTTGAGATCCTTCTGACACTTACCAGCTCTACCTCTCTCTGGCATGTGTGAAAATATGACTAGATTATTTTGTTTTTGTCTTAGATGTTTTAGCCCCAAATATAAATAAATTGAAGACAATATAACAATATCTAATATTATTGCAGGTTTACTATGTAAATGCACTGGTCTAAGTACATTACATGTATATGGATATATATTCTCTCATTTAACCCTTGAAATAGCCCTAAGGGATTAGTACTATTATTTTCAGCCCATTTTGCTGCTGAAGAAATGGAGGCAGAGAAAGTTTACCAAAGGTCACAAAGCTAGAAAAGAATATAGCCAAGATTCTAAACCACATAATGTGATTGTGGAGACTATGCCCTGAAATGCTATTAAATACCTCTCTTGCATTTCTAGTAAACATCTAGAATATTGTTCTTGTTATAGACCTAAATGCAGTATACCTAGAAAACAAAGTGCCTACTGTATACATTCTAGTTTTAAATTGATTTACCCAGAATAATTAGGTAAGCTAACCTTTCATAAAGAAAGAGTGAAACTCAAAAAAAGATAGTAACTATGTGAGGTGAAATACATGTTAATTAGTTTTACTATGGTAATTATTTCACAATGTAGATACAAATTAAAACATTACATTGGGCTCATGCCTGTAATCCCAGCACTTTGGGAGACAGAGGCAGGAGGATCACTTAAGGTCAGGAGTTCGAGACCAGCCTGGCCAACATGGTGAAACCTCGTCTCTACTAAAAATACAAAAAATTAGCTGGGCATGGTGGTGGGAGCCTGTAATCCCAGCTACTCTGGAAGCTGAGGCATGAGAATCACTTGAACCTGAGAGGCAGAGGTTGCAGCAAGCTGAGATCGTGCCACTGCACTCCAGCCTGGGCGATAGAGACTCCCTCTAAAAACAAACAAACAAACAAAAAATCACATTGTACACCTTAAATATATACAATTCTGTTTGGTTGTCATACCTCCATAAAGCTGGAGAAAAAAGAAAGACTGAGGCTACCATTGAACATGCTGTTACCCTGAGGATTGTCTTTGCCTGCAGTGAAAGAATTTAGAATATTTGTCTTTCTATAAAACCAGAAAATAACAATTTAGCTGTTATTTTTGGAAGCTATAAAAATGTTCATCATATTATAGCCAGAGAATTTCTAAGTTAGAAAGATCTTTAGGGAATAGGTGGTCCAGCTCACTACCCAATCTCTGAACTCCCTTAAAGTCAGCCTTATAAAGTGGTTATCCCACCTCTATTTAAAGAAGTCCACGAAGAGAAAACATACTATCAGAGGCAACTCGTGAGAATTCACATGCTAATTTAAAAAAAAATTAACCTCCTTTACTTAGGCGTGTTAAAACTGTCTCAATAGTGTATGCCTAGAATGCCCAGAGTATCAAAGTGCTGTTTTTAACCTGCTGTAAACAAGAAAGATTCTTTAGGGTTTGTATCATAGTCATTAGTGAATAAAACTCTAATAGATGACTGACACAGAGAAAAACTAATCATTATATTTAAAGTTTGTCAAATATTAGCATGTTATTAGTCTGCACTTTCGTGTTATCACCAGTGACTGATCCCGTTAAAATGCATGTGATCACATTATCAATGTTCTTGGTCCTTTAAGCATGCTTAAGTTTTTCTAGCATAACTAACAACACCACTGAGAGAGGAAGCACATCACTATTCCTTCAAGGGTAGACTATTTTAAACAAAGGTTTGTTAAATTTTTTTTTTTTTTTTTTTTTTTGAGACAGAGTCTCGCTCTGTCGCCCAGGCTGGAGTGCAGTGGCACAATCTCGGCTCACTGCAAGCTCCGCCTCCCGGGTTCATGCCATTCTCCTGCCTCAGCCTCTCCCAGTAGCTGGGACCACAGGCGCCCGCCACCACGCCCGGCTAATTTTTTGTATTTTTGTCTCGATCTCCTGACCTCGTGATCCGCCCGCCTCGGCCTCCCAAAGTGCTGGGATTACAGGCGTGAGCCACCGCGCCCGGCGGTTTGTTAAATTTTAAACAGTGCTGACAGTTTGGGGAGACAGGTGGTTATTTGTTTTGTTTTGTTTTGTTTTCTCTCTCATAGGAAACAACTACGTTATTCACCGCAACAGCTGTGAAGTTGAGATTAGCCGTGTGGCCAATCGTGTTCTAGATGAGCTGGTTAGACCATTTCAAGAAATCCAGATTGATGACAATGAGTATGCTTGTTTAAAGGCGATTGTATTTTTTGATCCAGGTTGGTTTTCAAAATTCCACTAGAGAATTAATATAATAAAAATTGAACTACTTTTCAATATTAGAATATTTATTGTCTTACACTCTAATTAGGTTAAATCTGTACACTGCCTCTCTTATTCCTTTGTTAGATGCAAAAGGGCTAAGCGATCCAGTAAAAATTAAGAACATGAGGTTCCAAGTGCAGATCGGTTTGGAGGACTACATCAACGATCGGCAGTATGACTCCCGGGGGAGGTTTGGAGAGTTGCTTTTGCTCCTGCCCACACTGCAGAGCATCACGTGGCAAATGATTGAGCAAATACAGTTCGTTAAGCTTTTTGGGATGGTTAAAATTGACAATCTACTTCAGGAAATGCTACTAGGTGGTGAGTACATTGAAGAAGTTCTACTTTATTGATTAGAATCACACTAAATATAAGTTTGACCTATTGATTTTTTTGTCCATATTTAATTCATCTATTGAAGTTGATGTGATGCTCCTGAATATTTTTCCTTCTGCTATGACATAATGAACTCAAGTTTTTACATTTAGAAAATTTGCAAGACCCATCAGAGAGAGAAAAATACTTGAACGGATTCAAATCCCCATTCTTTTTTTTTTTTTTTTTTTTTTTAGACAGAGTCTCGCTCAGTAGCCAGGCTGGAGAGCAGTGGCGCAATCTCGGCTCACTGCAACCTCCAACTCCCTGGTTCAAGTGATTCTCCTGCTTCAGCCCCCGGAGCAGCTGGGACTACAGGCACAAGGCCACCGCACCTGGCTAATTTTTGTATTTTTAGTAGAGACGGGGTTTCGCCGTGTTGACCAGGATGGTCTCGATCTCCTGACCTTGTGATCTGCCAGCCTTTGCCCCCCAAAGTGCTGGGATTGCAAGCATGAGCCACGGCACCCAGCCTCAAACCCCCATTCTTATTAGCCTCCACAACCTCTACTCCACAATCTCTCTAACTTAAATTTTCAGATCCTTCCAAACATGGCAAACAGAAACAAATTTCCTGGTTTTGTGACCTCTTCAAATAGATCATGGTTTTTCATGCCCTGATTCATTTAAAACCTCAAGGATACTGGAATTGCAATGTAACCTAATACTTAAATATCTTAAAAATGAACACTGTGCTCCTGAAATAATTAATTGACACAAAATAGTAGAAAGAGAAAATGATATTTCAATGTTGCAATAAATGTCAGGAATAAGTTAAGAAATCATTTATTTTGCATTCCAATCTAGATTAAATTTCCTAGTAAAATCATCATATTTATTTTCAGTTTTCTGGTGCATAATTTGTTCCTAATGGTATCTTTCTGAAATGAAAGTTGTTCATGCTATTACGGTGATCCCAAATACTATAAACTTGAGGTAAGTGATTCTTGGAATTGCCTTAACAACAGGCAGCGAACCTAATGATTCCAGGAAATGGCACACAAGGTCCATTATTAATATACAGCATAATATGATGCAACATTAATCTAGCCAATGTACAGTGAAAGCTGACATTGTTCTTAATATGCCAGTGGTTCTGTCAATTTATTTTTGAATTCCCAAAAAGCACTTGGCAAAAATAGCAATATTTAAGCTGTCAATCAAAACATTTGTTTCAAGGTAAACTTGCTGTTCCTGATTAAATATCACTAACACAGCATCTTTTTATCTTTTGTAGGGGCTTCCAATGATGGCAGTCATCTCCATCATCCAATGCATCCACATTTGTCTCAAGATCCATTAACTGGACAAACTATACTTTTAGGTCCTATGTCAACACTGGTTCATGCAGACCAGATCTGTAAGTATACAGGCTACTTTTCAACCATGATATTTCTTAATTACACAAGAGAAAGTGGAATTGTGGGAAAGAATCTATTAGTAACCAGAAATGGCAAAAACTTGGTGTAATTTCCCATCTGGGACTCAGCAGTAGAAGATTGTTATTCAGCTTGTCATTTTTTCTCCCTAGACATAAGTTTGCTTCCTAAAATGAAAATGTAAGAAAAATCTTTCAACTTCATAGGTCTGGGGAGCACAAAAGAGTATACAAGTAGTCCTTGCTTTGCATGGCAGTGTGAGACCATAAAAATGACAATGCAAGCTGGAACCATGCAAGGGAATCTGAATAATCAATGGGAAAATTATTTCCTGCTTGGGACCTTCAAAAATGTTTGTCAAAACATTAAGAACTCTCCTAATGTTTATGGAGACCAAATGAATATAATCTTTATACTTATTTTGTAGAATCCAATATAAAACATTTCAGTTGGTACACTGTAATTAAAACATTAGGAATATTGACAATCGAAGTGTTTTATTTCTTTATAAAAATATTGTGAAACGCAGTTTGACCAGTTCTTGTCACCTTCTGAAACTTACATTAGGAAGTGAGGGTCTTTTCTACGCCCTGATGAGTTTTACTCATTGGGAAGTTTGGATCAGCTTTCAACATTTTATCCCTTGCATTCTCAATGTCCTGGCGTGTTTCTGAGAATTCGTTTAATGTGAAATTTTCTTGCCGGTTTCACTTCTTTTGGGACACCTTCTCCCCTTTCGACACATCCAACTTTCTCATTTATGTGGACACGTTTTCCTTTGCTAGGTTCTTGGCTGCATATTTAGACTCAAACAACAGCAGCGGCAACATTCCCATGGTCAGCTACTTCTTCTGTGACTGCATTTATGTTCTATTTGTATGTCACTTCCAGCATTATCACTTTTTATTCCTTTCTGCATTTTCACTGTTGTTGGTCAATTCTAATTCAATTATTCAATTTTGTAAAATGTGATGTGAATTTACCACTAGGAAACGAGGCAACACAGCCACTGTATGCGGTTTGTTTTCCATGCCTGAACTGAATAGAAGATGCTCAATGACCGATCATGGACAGACTAAAAGTTATGACATGATCAGTCACTGATCATAAAGCACATCTGTTATTTAGGTAGCTGTTTGCAGACTGAAGAGTTGGCAGTGGAGTCTGTATTTATGAAATTACTCACTGTTAATTGTGAGTTGCCGTGGTAACTGAAACTCGAACCATGTTGTTGCCAGACTGGTGGTGTTTAACTAAGCCTTGGTAACCAGAATTCGTTCACATTAGAATTGTGCAGTGAGGGCTGCTTATGAAAACTCCTTGGAACGCAAATGACTATATAAATACTACAGAGATTGTTAGTAGATAAATTAATCTATTATTGTAGCCTTCATGCTAATTCTATTTTTTCTAAGCTTCTGTGGTGATACAAATCTCTAATTATTTGATTAAATATCTAGATTAACTGATTACTTGCTTCTGAATTTACTCTAATTAATCCCAGATTTACCTTTGATCTATTGCCTCTGAACACCAAACCTATTAACTCACTGAGATGACTTGAGTTATTGTGATGTAACTATTATGCATACTCTTATTGCCTACTGTATTTACAATAGTCTTTAATAGCTAGCTACAACATTGGTTTTTTTTTTCCCAAATGTTGTATGCAATGCAACAACAATTTACCAGTACCACCTGACTTCTAGGCATTGGTAGGGAACGTAGAGGCCATGGGACTGCGTGCTACCATGCCATCTTTTAGATACAAGCACAGGTAGATCTTTGTGTAAATAATATATGAAACCAAAATTATTTGAGCATGTGAGAGAGAGAAAGAAATGAAATTGTTAGGAAAAAATATAAATTATAGAAAAATATGGCATAATCTTGGATTTCCAATGTACTTGAAAGACATTATTTGGGAACATCTTTGCAGAATAGATCTTACCATTTTCATTTAATAGATAATCAAGAGCAGAAAGACAGGGGCAAGCCTAATACCAAACTAGAGAGTTTATGGAGTTGTGTCTCTTAAAGATCAGTTATTCATGAACTCACAAAATAAAACACATTAACAACACAATAAGCATTGTAGGAATCAACTGGCAAGAGAGCTGGACAGTTCTACTGGTGGTTGAATACTTTTTAAGGGCTACTATTCTAGTATTTTAAAAACACATTTGCTTACCCTAGTCTTTTAAAAATCACATTGTTACACTCATTTTTATTCTTGTTCTTTCCACATACTATTTGTGGGAATTGTTCGTAAAAGAAAACCTGGCTTTACTATGCTCATTTGAAATAATTTATATTTTATGCAAAGGAGGATATTAAACACAACCAAAATTTAAGTTCATGCATATTTTCTTGGTCTTTTAGAGAAGGCTACTGCAGTCTTAGATCTAGTCTAAATAGCCAGAAATAATTTTAAAAGCAGATTTTGATATTGATTTGTCATTTAAACTGCACTTAAAAATTTTGCTTCTAAGTAATTGCTAACCAATACTGAACAATAATATAAAGCTAATGTATTAATTAACACCAGGTAAAAGGAGACTCTTCTTGTTTTGTATATAATGTTTTAAAACTGTTGAGACATAAGCTATAGAGTTTACAAAGCCTCAGTCTGATCATCAAACATTTTCTGTTAGTTCTGTTTACTATGTGGAATAATACAATAACAATAAGCGTGAGTACTAAAATATTTCGTTTCTAAAAATTACAGAATAACTCCTAGATTATTTTATAATATGGTTAGATTTTACAATAGAAAGAACTACTATTCTAGACAATGGAGTTTTGAAACTGTAACTTTTTACATTCAATTCCATTTTTTATATTAAATTACTTTCTATTCAATTACTCAGGCTTGCTCTTTGCATCAAAGGGGATGGGACAGGCAAGTTCGATTGTAATAGAATAATTTTGAAGCAAAAAAAAAAAAGCCAGTATTTTTCAGATGCTTTTGACTACAACTTAGATTTCAGGACATTTATAAAGTATCTTAACCTTAATTTTTTATGTCATCTAATATGTCTGAATTAGTGGAATCCAAACCAAACATATTTTCATTTTATGTGAATTTTGATTGTAAAAAATATTGCTTTTTAATATTTGAGAAAACTATCCTTCTGTTAATTCTTTTCATTGCCTTTTTTCCTGCTAGGTTTATTAGAGAATCAAATGCTTATAAATGCTATTAGGAAAGGCAGAAAACACCTTAAAGTGACTATGAAAAAAATTTTTTAACATGACCTCTTTCTATTTAATGTTATTTGGGAAGTAAGTTGAGAGTACTCTCTAACGGTGTGTCATGGGCCAGTAATGCATTCTACAAATCACTATTCTATACAGGATCTTTTAAAAACATTTTCAAATTACGCTAATGTGTATTGGTGTTATGTAGGGTTTAATGGGGTGGGGAAGACTGACTGCCACCATCACACTCAATTCTCTGATTCTTTTTCAGCAACTCCTGAAACCCCACTCCCTTCCCCACCACAAGGCTCTGGGCAAGAACAGTACAAAATAGCTACAAACCAAGCATCAGTCATTTCACACCAGCATCTCTCCAAACAAAAGCAATTGTGAAAATGTGTTTACTTCAGAATGGCACTACATAAATGTGAAAAGTTGTTGATCTTGAAATATCTCAGGATAGCACTTTTGGCAAACTCTTAGCCAAGGCTTCCTCATGGTGCTGTTATAAGACGGTGTCCTATTTTCTTGTTTATACGTTCATTCTGTTCGTTATTGCTACTATGTAAAACTTTCACATGCAACCAATGTATATCTGAGTTTGAAGATGTTTATATAGGGCATTTTTTCCAACTGCCCCTGCATTGTGCCTGAACCAACTGAATCTTATGTATGAGTTTCATTTGTTTTATTAATGTTAATTTAAATCTGTAAATAATTGCTTTATTGTGATGTGATGCAGAACAAACTGTTCGTTTTTCACTGAAAATAGTAGATCAGAAATCTCGGTTTAATATAAAATGAGCTAAGTTTTTTAAAATAAATTATAAACTTGCAGATTAGAAAAATAAAGCAGTTGCTGTAGAATAGGCTGTATCTTTTTCAAGAAGAATCTTTTATGGACAGTCTGTGGTAAAGAAGCAACTCTTTGCTTTAGAGTTAAATATTCCTATCTTAAGTTTAGAAAAATACAAAAAACCATTCCAAGGATGACTGGATACTTTTTGAAATCTGACTTTATTTGAAGATGTATGTTAAGCAAAAACATGTTGGTTTTATCAGTTAGGATGCAGGGTGAACTGTAACAAAGAAACCCCTAAAACAGTGACGAAATCAAGAGAGGAATTTATTTCTTTCTCCTGAAACAATTTAGAAAATAGTTATCCATTGACTAGAAATTAGCACATGCCCACAGCTGGCTCCCATGGTAGCCAGGAGAATTATCTATAGGTGGAAAGTCTGTGTCAGCCAAAGCCATGCCTCTCTGAGAGAACTGATTCTGAGGACAAGTTAGCCATCTACCACCCATGTCCCTTATTTGGTCCTCACAATAACACTTTAGGAGAAATATCATTATCTCTGTTTTATAAAGAAGGGAAACTTTAGCTTGAGGGTTTAAGGAACATAACCAAAGTTCACAAACATAACGAGTGAGAGAACCACATTCAAGCCCAGGTCTAGTTGACTTTAATGAATCTTTGGTGTGGAATGAAAAATGTGAACTTCTTACTCATAGTGTGGTTTTTAAATATATGCAGTTGAGTGATGATTGGATACTATTCATCATATCACCTATAATATATATTTGCCAATAAGCAGTGAGTGTAAAATTGTTTCAGCTTGAATAAGAAACCACTTTTGTAGTTTTAACAAGACTTTCTCTTAAAAACATTAGACAAAATAAAAGATTCACCAGATAGATTTTGATGAAAACAAAAACAAAGTAAAATGACTGGCTTAGCAGATTCTTCAAAATGTAGCAGCCCAGGGATGTACCAAATGTCGAATTCTAGACTGAGGAGTACAGTTCATTGAAGCCTTAAACTCGCTGATATCACTTAAAGCTGGAATTTATTTTAAAACAAATGAAGCATGGGCCACCTCATGAGGCAGTGGCTCCTCTCTGGTTGAGGAGAGGGAAAATTGGAAAAACTGGTTGAGTAATTATCAATAATATTTTTTTTAAAAAGAGGATCCCAAACTGTAAAAGATTGAAATAATCTTTCTCAGGATTTTTTAAAATGTCTAAGATTATGATGTCATATCTCCCACTTACCTTATAAGTAAAAAGGTTATAGTAATATTAAGTAACTTATTAGCTCTTAAAGTAAAATCGAACTCTTAAAGTAGAACAATGATTATTAAAAGCTATTTATGATTTAATAGATTTAATAAAATTCCTTCAAGACCTGGTACCCTTGTGAAACTGTAAAATATATCATATGGGGGGAGTTTTTTAACTCTTATTTTTTGAAAATTTACTGTAGCTTCAATTTCGTGAATAAGAATGTTTTGATTTTTATCATACAAATAACTTTTGTAGATTTTTGTTTACTTTTGGGGGGGTTCTCTTAGAAGACATTAAAAAAAAAAATACTGCCTTGGTCTGTGCAGGCTGCTGTAACGAAATACTATGAACTTGGAAGCTTATAAACAACAGAAATTTATTTCTCACTGTTCTCAATGGTGGGAAGTCCAAGATTAACGAATCAACAAATTAGGCCTCTGGATCATACATGGCATTTTCTAGTGTGTCCTTATACATAAAAGGAACAAGGTAGCTCTCTCGGGTCTCTTTAATAAAGGTACTAATTCTCATGACTGAATCACCCTCCAAAGGCCCTACCTCCTAATATCATCACTCTGGGGACTAGGTGTCAGCATGTGAATTTTGGAAAACACAAAAATTCAGAACATAGCAAAAACCTTCGAAGTATAAAAGATAAAATTTATTTTTAGTGAACCCTGTAATTTATTCATGTGTATTTACTAAACAGCTATATCTTTGAAATTATTAGTAATGATTCTGCTTCAATAACTATGGTCAGGGAATTTATAATATTATATTTTTATATACTGAACTGCCAAAGATGCTGGAAAAAAGGAATTGATGTTTTCAGCGTATTTTCAAAATATTGATAAGGGAAGTTATTACTTTTATATAGTATTCAACTTTTTTCAGGTAATAGAAATGAATAATTTATTGTGAAATAATTCATTTTATAAATGTAAAATTATTTTTATAAATTTTATTGTTGGAAATCAAAAATTAGTAGATTTTTTACAATGTTAAATTATAGTGAGATTAAAGTATTCCTAAACTGTGATGCTATGTTTGTTTCACTAAACATTCTGAATAAAAACTGAGAAAAAAAAATCACTGAAACCAGGTGCTTCATTAGTGTTCAAAAATGCTTTCATATTTTTACAGATATTGATAATATATTTTATATAGTCATTTGTATTAGTCCATTTTCACACTACTATAAAGAACTATCTGAGACTGGGTAATTTGTAAAGAAAGGAGGTTTAATTGACTCACAGTTTTGCATGGCTAAGGAGGCTTCAGGAAACTTATAATCATGGTGAAAGGAGAAGAAAGCACCTACTTCACAGGCAGCAGGAGAGAGAAAGTGAGAGGGGAACTGCCAAATGCTTTTAAACCATCAGCTCTTGTGAGAACTCACTATCACAAGAACAGCATGGGGAAAATTGCCCCCATGATCCAACCACCTCCCACCAGGTCCCTCCCTAGACATATGGGGATTACAATTTGATTTGAGATTTGGGTGGGCACATAGAGCCAAACCATATCATTCTGCACTTGACCCCTCCCAAATCTCATGTCCTTCTTACATTTCAAAACCAATTATGCCTTCACAACAATTCCTCAAAATCTTAACTTAGTTACTTCCAACATACAATGGGTATATAGGAATTGGGTAAACGTTCTTATTCCAAATGGGAGAAATTGGCCATAATAAAGGGGCCACGGGCCCCATGCAAGTCCAAAACCAGACAGGGTACTCATTAAATCTTGAAGCTCCAAAATAATCTCCTTTAACTCCATGTCTCCTGATCAGGGCACATAATGCAAGAGGTGGGTCCCCAAGGCCTTGGGCAGCTCTGCCCCTGTGGCTCTGCAGGGTACAGCCCCTATACAGCTGCTTTCAAGGACTGGCTCTGAGTGTTTGTGGCTTTTCCAGGTGCACAGTACAAACTGTCAGTGGATCTGTTATTCTGGGGTCTGGAGAACAGTGGCCCTCTTCTCACCGCCCCACTATGCAGGGCCCCAGAGGAACTCTGTGTGGGGGCTCCAACCCCACATTCCTTCTCTGCATCGCCCTAGTAGAAGTTCTCCATGCAGGCTCTGCTCCTGCAGCAGATTTCTGCTTGGACATTCAGGTGTTTCCAGACATCCTCTGAAATCTAGGCAGAGGCTCCCAAAGCTCAGCTATTGTCTTCTGTGCACCCACAGGCCCAACACCACATGGAAACCACTAAGGCTTGAGGCTTGCACCCCCTGAAGCAATGGCTTCAGCTGTGAGCTGTACCTTTTAGCCATGGCTGGAGCTGGAATGGATGGGACACAAGGCACCATGTCCTGAGCCTGAAGAGCATGTAGGACCCTGGGCCTGGCTCACAAAACCATTTATTTTTCCCCCAGGCCTCCAGGCCTGTGATGGGAGGTGCTGCTGTGAAGATCTCTGAAATGCCCTGGAGACATTTTCCCCATAGTCTTGGCTAGTAACATTTAACTTCTCTTTATTTATGCTAATTTCTGCAGTCAGTCACTTGAATTTCTCTCAAGAAAATGTTTTTTTTTTTTTTTTTTTTTCCTACCACATGGCCAGGCTGCAAATTTTCCAAGCTTTTATGCTCTGCTTCACTTTTAAACAAAAGTTTCAGTTTCAGATAATCTCTTTGTGAATGCCTATCACTGTATGCATTCGGAAAAAAATAAAAATAAAAAATAAAAAACAGGTCACATCTTGAACATTTTGTTGCCTAGAAATTTCTTCTGTCAGATACCCTCAATCATCTCTCTCAAGTTCAAAGTTCCACAGATCTCTAAGGTAGGGACAAAATGCTGCCATTCTCTTTGCTAAAGCACAGCAAGAACTTTGCTCCAGTTCCCAACAAGTTCCTCATCTCCTTCTGAGACCACCTCAGTCTGGACTTCATTGTCCATATCACTATCAGCATTTTGATCAAAACCATTCAACAAGTCTTTCGGAAGTGCCAAACTTTCCCACATCTTCCTGTCTTCTTCTGATCCCTCCTAACTGTTCCAACCTCTGCCTGTTACCCAGTTCTAAAGTCCATTCCACATTTTCAGGTTATCTTTAGAGCAGTGCCCCACTCCCAGTACCAAATTTTCTGTATTAGCCCATTTTCACATTGCTATAGAGAGCTACCTGAAACTGGGTAATTTAGCAAGAAACGAGTTGTAACTGACTCACGGTTTTGCATGACTGGGAGGGCACAGGAAACTTACAATTATGGCAGAAGATGAAGGAGAAGCAAGCACTTTCTTCATAGGGCAGCAAGGGAGAGAGCACAAAGCAGGGGAACTTTCAAACACTTTTAAGCCATCAGATCTTGTGAGAACTGTGAAAGGAAAATGTCTTGGGCCCCCAAAATCTCTAAAGAAAACTCAAGCTAGAAACTGCTTATGGCAAACCTGCCTCCCATTTTATTCATATTTATCCCTCTGCTCACCAAAATGGATGCAGATCTGATTGCCTTTATGGAAAGGCTAATCAAAAACTCAAAAGAATGCAACTGCTTTTGTCTCACCTATCTGTGACCTGAAAGCTCCTTTTCCCCTTCTAGTCTTCCTGCCCTTGCTTCAAGATGTCCCGCCTTTCAAAACTGAACCAATTTACTTCTTACATGTTGACTGATGTCTCATGTCTCCCTAAAATGTATAAAACCAAGCTGTGCCCCGACCACCTTGGGCACATGTCATCACACGGACGTGTCCTCAACCTTGGCAAAATAAACTTGCTAAATTAACTGAGACCTGTCTCAGATTTTCTGGGTTCACAGAACTCAATCGCTATCACAAGAGTACCATGGAGGAAGCTGTCCCCATGATCCAATCACCTCCCACCAGGTACCCCCCTCGACATGTGGGGATTAAAATTAAGAGATGAGATTTGGGTGGGGATACAGAGCCAAATCATATCATCATTTAATTAAATTTATATGTTAACGCTTGTCTTTAGAGTCCAAAGCAAAATTAATTAGCACATCTCCAAATAAACCACTGGACACTGATTGAAACGGGAATCCTTACATCTGCACTTTAGTTAAGTAGTTTTTCTTGCTACCTAGTGTTGTCATAGTAATAAAAATATATGCCCTAAGTTGGCTTAAACATTATATGAATGTACTTTTGATATATAAATATTTAACCTAGATGCTTCAATTGCTGGAATCCTCTGTTGATGTTTAAAGCTTCTTTGTAAAATGTCTTAAATTATAAGGACCTGTTAATATTATATTTATGAAATTCTAAGTTTAATTTTGTTTTTACTCATATTAAGGTAATACGTGTACATCATTTAAGAAGACAAATTACACTTAAGGCTTAGAATGAAACCTGGAGCCTTCCTACCATTCATCTCTTATCCAAGTTCACTTCTGCAGCAACAACATTCAAATACTATATCGGGTTTTTTTCTCTATAATCTGAAAACACATTTAAATCGCATTTATTCATTTATTTTAGTTTTAGACATTACTTGCTGTCTTTCTACTATGAAAGAAGATGTTTTTAGCACATTTACTTTCATACAGGTAACCCCCCCATGTTTTCCTAATTTCTTAATGAATCAGTATTTTTATTACATTAGTAGGCACTATTTAAATAATTTCAAACAATTTTTAAAAATATTTAACAGATAATTTTTATGTCTCAGTGGAGAGTAGAAGAGATATAACCTATTTTACAGAGAAAAATGAGAAGGAAGGCTTTGCTCTGGGTCATAGGAGGAATATGACACAGAATTTTAGAAAAGAATGTAATAATACGGTTTATTATAACACTATATGTGAGTGCAATTTGATATTCTTTTCAATGTGGCTATGTGAGCAGATAGGATTTTTATTTTTTGAGACAGTCTTGCTCTGTTGCCCAGACTGGAGTGCAGTGGTGCAATCAGGGCTCTTTGTAGCCTCGATCTTCCCAGCTCAAGGGATCCTCTCCCCTCAGCCTCCTGAGTGGCTGGCACTGCAGGCGTAAGCCATCCTGCCTGGCTATTTTTGAATTTTTTGTAGAGACAGGATCTCCCTACCTTGGCGGTGCTTCAGCTGATACTTGAGCTTATACCTGAGGTGACGCATTGATTTTCTTCGAGGCAGACATGCTGATAGGGGCAGGGGAGGGACAGGGCCACAGCAATTTCCCTGCTTTATTGGACTATGAAACAGGATTACCCAACAGCCAGCTCTCAATGGGAACCTTGTCACCGGTAATTATTGGACAATGGATAGCTCCTGGCACAAAGTAGTAGTGAAATTATTTAAATTTTCACCTATAATGAACTGTAATGGTATATTGGTGAAAGAAAATGTACTAGTGGGTGCAATATATCAGGTGTTAAGAAAAATGAGGGAAATGATAAATGCAAGAACAATGAAATTCGACAGCTGTGTCTGGGGTCAACTGTGTTTAGAAAAAGATAATAAAATGCTCTTCTCAATCAGAATAAGAATATCACATTTTGAGTGTGTATTGGGGGAGAAAATATTATGATCTTGTAAAGAACTATAAAATGCAAGAATAGTGGTATTCATTAAATCTCTGCTTAATTCATCACAATGTCTTAAAAGGGCAGATAGATGTTGAAGACTGATATTAGACTCCCACCAAATAGTAGCCCTAATTGTAGTAATTAGCATGGCTGCAATTGTGAGGTATGTGCCTAATCTATATGAATGATGCTCTTTTGCATTCTTACCAGAAAGAAGGATCAGAAACAGTCTATATTTACAATCTCAATCCAAGGATATGCTGACTCCCTTATTGTCTGCCATCATCTAGTCTAAAGACATTAGATTAAAATGTTTTACAGAATGTTGTACTGGTTCCTATTCAGCCAGCAGTGTTGGTTTAATAGAGAGGTGTAATGGTGAACCTGAGGAGCCAGACCTGGACCTCTTGCCTCAACTCCGAAAAACTCTGAAAGCCATCTCAGTTTCAACTGTCACTGGGATTGGCTCACCCTCTTGTTGAGTCACCATCACAACTTGGCTTCTTCTACCAAAGTTTGCCTCCATCTCCCTTCTGGGTGTGTGTTTTTAGAGCATTTCCTAATAAATATCCTACACACAAATCTCAGAGTCCTATGCCTAGGGAAGCAGACCTAAAATGACATACAAAATGTATTTATATATTAGCAAAGAGAGTTATAAAATGAAATTGATCACAATATAGATTACAATATCTTCAAAAATCAAATTTGTAAAACCTAAATTTGTAAAAATCAGATCTGTAGACTACAATACCACCAGAATTCAAATTTATAAAATAATCTAATGAAAAATACACTGAAACAAGAAAAACTATGAAACATTAATGATTCTAATTTATTTCCAGGTAAAATAGAACATCAAAGATAAATGGATTGGGAGAAAAGGGAGACGTTAAAAAATGTGGAGGAGATTGAACTAGAGATGTTTAGAAATAACAAATAAAATGGAAAGGCTGGCAAGATCTGAGTTTGGGTTAGAAAAAGGTGCCGTAGTTAAGAATTTCATAATGGATGAGTTCCAGATGACAAATTTCTAGCTTCACCCTTTCACAGGCTATTTCTTCTGACTGATGTTTTCTTCTTTTCTTTGATCTCTTAGCTTACTCTTACTAGTTCTTAAAGATTTAGATTAAAAATTTAGTTAGCATACTACCCTCACCCTTGAGTGAACATTTTTACAACCTTCATGGGTAAAATTAAGGAATTCCTTCATGTGTCTCACTACTTGTTGTATATCCCTCTATTTATAGCATTTATTTTAATATTTTAATTGCTATTTTTTACCCTTTACAATGAACCCCAGCAGAGAAAAGACCATGTTGGCTACATTTTTGGATTTCCAAGATTCAACAGAATTCCCAGCAATTATTAGGTGATTAATAGCGATTTGTAGATTAGACAAGAGATTAGTCACATTATTCATTATTTTTGGTTAGTAAAGTTTGAGAAAGAAATGTGCTGAAGAAAAAATAATATATATACTTATTCAATGGGTTATTTTAAAGTAATTATTAGTTATCTAAAATTATAATTAAATCATCACAAATTATAATTTAGATAATAATGATTTTAATAAGATCATCTATTGGTTGTATTAATTTTTGAAAATAAAAATGGTAAAAAATAATTCAAATTTTTAGTAAGTGAAACATTATCATTTAACGCCTGTCTATATTTTTAACTTATAGTTTTTTCTCATGGATACTTTTAATTCTGATTTCAGCTTATATTCTTTATTTTAAAATATACACTGTGTAAAAATATTTCCCAAAACACAATGTATTATATTTTTATACGGCCCAAATAGCATCAAAGCACAAAGGTTTTTACCCTTATAATAGGTTAGGCTTTTTGTATTCATTTTATCTGAATTGTTATTCACACAATTATTCCCCTAGACATATTAGATATTAAGTCACAGGCAGTTTAGTAGGTACATTTACAATATAACCTGTTTATTTTATTTTTTTAGCTATAAAATAACATGAATTTAGTGCAATGATAATTTAGAGAAAAAATGTAAAGCCCATTCACCCTAAGATAATGACTGTAAAAGACAGGATTTAAATAAGTTTAAATAATTGATTATTGTATTTATAAATCATCACTGCCCTTGCACTATGTAATAATTGAGTCTAAATATAAATGTAAAGATTTAATGAGTAGTTAGCTGGCAGATAAGATCAGATGTGCAAATCAAAACCCATAGTGACATTTGTTTAGCAAAACACTGACCTTAGTCTAGAGTTAGAGTTTTGTCTAAAGAAGGAAATTCTGAAATGATTTCTAATGGCATCATGAGACACACAATTTGATGATATTTCAGCAGCATAATTAAAGTAATGTACGACTGAATAGCCATAGAATTACCTCTACATTTCTCTACCAATATACAGAAAAGAATCTTTCATAAAAAGTGTCCTGGTATTTCTAGAATAAAAATGAAATTAGGAATTTTAATATAAGCATATTTAAAAGTTGACAAATATTTATTTTGTCCAGACTAGGGTCAAGAAATGCACTAAGTAGGATGTGGCCAGAAACAAAGATGAATGATGTGTATGTATCTTTGTTCTCAAGGAGTTTGAAATTTAGTGAGGAAGATTGATAACTTATTAATACTTATAACAGAGAATGCAGTAAGTATTAGGATACAATGCATCATGGAGACTGAGAGTTTAGGATCAGCCTAGATACAAATTTGGGCTCTACTGTGTAATCTCTTTAAAATTACTTGCAAATTCTTCTTGAGTATTAGTTTCCAAACAAAACAAAGCAAAACAAAACAAAACAAACAAAAGAATATTTATAATACTAACATGAGTTACATTATTATTGAAGTGAATCAAGATGGTTTATAAAATGTGCTTATCATGAAATCTGGGAATTAGCAAGCACTAAAAATAAATGTTAGCAACCATCATCAAAGATACAAAGAATGGAGCCTGAGAACACAGATAAAATGTCAATTATTTCTGTGTAGGGGTACTGGGGATATTTAACAGAGGACATACTTTTGAGGTGAGCTTGCAAGCAGGATTTGAATACAGAACAATATGGGAAGGGGTGGGAAGGGGTTGTGAAGTACATTTTTGGCTGAGGGACCAAGACATGAAGAACATAAAAGCTGAGGAAAACTATGGTCATTGTAGTCAAATCATGGAATGAATGTAACTGAAATGAAACCATTAGCTAAGAGGCAAGTTGCAAAACCCAGAGAATGGAGGTGAAATAGTTAAGGATGCACATCACAAATGGAAAAAAAAAAATTCCAGTTTAAGGAAAAACCCAGGAAGATGCTGAAATTAAATCTGGAAAATCTTTTGAAAGAATAGGCAAATAAAGTGTAAAAATAATCTCCTAACATTTATTTTAATATTTCATTGGCAGGACTATCTTCAACAAAACATGATTAAATTATGGTTTGGAAATCACGATTTGATGGAGATACTAGATATCTGTCTTGTGTATTTTAACTGTTACATATCCCTTTCATTCATTTCTTAGAACATTTTTTGGAAAAATTTATCTTTAAAATATGATTTAGAAAAATAATGTGGTTCTTTTTTAGGCTATTTATGATAAATCATCAATAATTCTGTTATGTGAATTTTAAGAGCTTAGATAAATAAACTAATTTTTAACCTAAATTTGCAAACTATAGTCTTTATTTGAAAAGTCATGGACATAATAAAATATTGATCATAACTCTAAGATATACAAAAAATCCTTAAATATGTTGCATATTACTTTTTGTATGGGACTCTGATGTAACAATGCTGTTTTTTAAATTCTGATAAAGCATTGCAATAGTTACCAAAGGACCTACTCACTAACAGCTTATAAACATGACTAAAAATATTATTATGATTTAACTATGGAATGAAAAAATATCTGTACATGGTACAGCATAAGGCTTTTTGAACTTGTAAATAATAATTTTAAAAGGAAATGAAATATCTATTTTCACGCATTTATTGATTATATAAGAAAAGCCTGGCTGGAAAAGGAATGGTAGAGATGCAAGAAATGTGGTTAACCCTTGTCCAGGAACTAGTGGTGTATCTGAAACGTGTAGCTAGAATGATCTCAAGGACATAACCTAGGGGTTGAAGTTTTATGTGGCAATACTCAGGATTTAGACAGCCTGAGTGACATAATCTGTGCTCTTGCTGGTCTAAGTGCCGTAAATAATTACACAGGCGCAATTGCAAGAGTGCTATAAATTAGAACAACTCGAATTCCTGTAGGTTGAGAAATTTCTGTAGTTACAGAAGGCTCAAAGTACTCATCTCACATGGATTTGAGATCTGGCCAACTAATCATAACAATTTACGCCGGGGCCAAGATTGTCTCCTGACTCCAAGGTAGATTCAGATAAGATCAGATACAGAGAATGGCCTTCCCTAGTTTTTCTTTTGTTTTGTTTTCTTTTCTTTTTTTTTTAATTTAAGTTTTGGGATAAATGTGCAGGACGTGCAGTTTTGTTACGTAGATATAAACGTGCCATGGTGGTGTGCTGCCCTTATTGACTCCTCCTGTAAGTTCCCTCCCCTCACGCCTCACCCTCTAACATGCCCTGGTGTGTGTTGTTCCCCACCCTGGTTCCATGTGTTCTCATTGTTCAACTACTACTTATGAGTGAGAACATGTGGTATTTGGTTTTCTGTTCCTGTGTTAGTTTGTTGAGGATGATGGCTTCCAGCTTCATCCACGTCCCTGCAAAGGACATGATCTCATTTTTTTTCATGGATGCATAGTATTCCATGGTGTATATGTACCACATTTTCCTTATCCAGTCTACCATTGATGGGCATTTAGGTTAATTCCATGTCTTTGCTATGATGAATAGTGCTGCAATGAACATATGCTCACATGTATCTTTATAATAGAATGATTTATATTCCTTTGGGTATATACCCAGTAATAGGATTGCTGAGTCAAATGGTACTTCTGGTTCTAAATCTTTGAGAATTTGCCACACTGTCTTCCACAATGGTTGAACTAATTTACATTCCCACCAACAGTGTAAAAGCATTCCTATTTCTCTGCAACCTCACCAGCATCTGATGTTTCTTGACTTTTTAATAATCGCCATTCTGACTGGCATGAGATGGTTTCTCATTGTGGTTTTTATTGCATTTCTTTAATGACCAATGATATTGAGAAAACTCTCCAAAGTATATATTATGGTGTATTGTGATGGGACTATCAGGAGTTTACTTACTTATTTATAGTTGTGGAATATTAATGAAAGAAAAATAAAATGTGATTATAATTTGGGAAATGCACCTCAAAATGATCCTATTTGAAATGGCAGAAGGTGAAAGGCAGGTCTTACATGGCGGCAGGCAAGAGAGGAAATGAGAACCAAGCAAAAGGGATTTCCCCTTATAAAACCATCAAATCTTATGAGACATATTCCCTATGATGAGAACAGTATGGGGGAAATTGTCCCCATGATTCAATTATCTCCCACTAGGTGCCTCCCACAACATGTGGGAATTGTGGGAACTACAATTCAAGATGGGATTTGGATGGGGACACAGCCAAACCATATCACAGGCTAACTAGAAGACTGAGACATAATCTTAAAACTATAGAAAGCTTCTTCTACCCCCACACCTTATCACTACCTGCAGTTTCTTCTACCCAATAAAGTATGTCCCCTTTTCAATGAAAAATTACAAGACAAACTAGAAAAAAAAACACATACACAGACAATTTGAGAAGACAGAGCAAGCAAGCATGAGAACCAGAACCAGATGTTTCAGAGACGTTGGAAGCAACAGAGTGTGAATTTAAAAAAAACTACAATTAATATGGTAAAGCCTCTAGTGAAAAAATTAGACAATATACAGGAACAGATGGATAATGTGGGAATACAGCTGGAAATTCTAAAAAGGAACCAAAAATAAATTCTGAAGGTAAAAACAATAAAGAATGCCTTTTATGAGTTCCTTAGTAGACCGAACATGGCTGAGAAAAATCTTTGAGCTTGAAAGTATGTCAATAATAGCCTCCCAAACTGAAAAACAAAGAAAAAAAAGACAGAAAAGCAAAACAAACATCGTAACAGAATATTGAAGACCTGTGGGAAAACTACAAAAATTGTGATGTGCATGTAACAGAAATGCCAGAAAGAGAAGAAAGACAGAAAAGAACAGAAGAAATATTTGAAGCAATAATAGATTCTCTCAAATTAATATCAGACATCAAACCATAGACTTAGGAAGCTCAGAGAACACCAACAAGGTTAAACACTGAAAGAACTGCAAATAGGTGTATCATATTTAAACAACATAAAATCAAATGTAAAGAAAATGATCTTGATAGAAGCCAGAGGAAAAAGAAAACATTTTACTTATACAGAAACAAGAATAAGAATTACAATAGACTTCTCAGAAACCATAAAAGCAAGAAGAGCACAGAGTGACATATTTTAAATGTTGACAGAAAAAAAAACACACCAAGCTATAATTCTGTATCATGCAAAATTACCCTTCAAAAGTGAGGACCCTCAGACAAACAAATTTTGAGAGAATTTATTGCCAGTAGACTTGCCTTGAAAGAGATGTTAAAAGTTTTTGTTGAGAGAAAAAATGATAAAGTTCAAAAAGTGGGCTTTTTATAAAGAAAAAGAGAATATTAGAGAATGAATAAGTGAAGGTAACATTTAAAAAGTTTTCTTTTTCTAAATTATGAAACTGGATCATAGCCAAATTTAATTTAACCTTTAACATTTTGTTCAGAAAATAAAAAAGGAAATACCAATTTTAGTAGGGGAGATTTCTCCTGCTTTTCACAGAGTATTGCTCTTGGAGATAGCATGAGAGTATAGTTACTGATTTGCTCTCCTGTGTTTCAATACCATCTTTTTTCTTTTTTTTTTCTTTTTTCTTTTTTCTTTTTTTTTTGAGAGAATGTTGTTCTGTCTCCCAGGGTTGGGTGGGGTGCAGTGGTGCAATCTTGGCTCACTGCAACCTCTGCCTCCCAGGTTCAAGTGATTCTCGTGCCTCAGACACGTGAGTAGCTGCGATTACAGGCGTGTACCACCATGCTCGGCTAACTTTTGTGTTTTTAGTAGAGACGCGGTTTCACCATGTTGTGCAGGCTGGTCTCTAACTCCTGGCCTCAAGTGATCTACCCACCTCGGCTTCCCAGAGTGTTGGAATTACAGGCATGAGCCACTCTGTGCAGCTGAAACACCATGACATCTTTGAGAGTGTGAGTATCTGACAGTTCTTGATGTGATTCCAAAGCTTAAAGGGTAATCTTTTACAATTCACTTCTCACATTAATTCTGATTTTAGAACTCAATCTTCAAGCAAGATGCAACTGGACTATATAATTCATAAAATATTCAATATTAAGTTTTTCTTTTTTCATAATATCTATTCAATTTTATATAGCTTCCAAAAATAGGCTCCTACTTTTTTAAAAAAAAGATATTTAGTCAAACTCCTTGTGGGCAGAAATGGTTTCTTGTTCACTCTTGCATAGTTATTACTTAGCATAGTGCTTGACACATAGTAGATGTTCAATAAATACTTGCTGAACAAGTTATATGGCTGCCAGCAGTTGCATTAACTTTGTTTTTCTTAGTAGATGCCTTAAAGTTTACAATATACATTTGCAAATTAGTCCACATCCACTTTCAAATAGCACTATAGCATTTCACAACTAGTACCTTATAGTAACAAAATATTCTTAATTTCTTCCTCCTGCTTCTTGTTTCATTGTTTATTCATTCTACTTATCAATAAACTATGTTGCTGGCATACATTGTTGTTATTATTTTGAACAAATTATTATCTATTAGGTCAACTGTTAATAAGAAAAAAAGTGAAGTAAAAAATGCGAATGAAAATGCATAGAAAAAAATGCATAAAAAACAGTAACAGACATGGTAGATATTAATCCGACTATACCAATGATTTAATTTGAACTTTTGTCTCCTTGAAATCTCATGTTAAAATTTGATTCCCAGAGTTGGAGGTGGGGCCTAGCGGGAGGTGTTTGGGTATAGGGCAGATCCTTCATGAATGGCTGTGTCATTCTCATTCTCGTGAGATTCAGTGAGTTCTCATTCTTAGTTCCTGCAATATCTGGTTGTTAAAAAGAATGTGGCACCTCTCTCTCATCTCTCTTTCCTCCTTTCTTACCAAGTGAGACTTACTCCCCTTCCCCTTCCACAATGAGTGGAAGCTTCCCAAAGCTCTCACCAGAAGCAAATGTTAGCATACACCATGCTTCTTGTACAGCCTGCACAACCATGATACAAATAAACATCTTTTCTCTATAAATCATCTAGACTAAGGTATTTCTTTAGAGCAATGCAAACAGACTAAGACAATCAATCAATAACTCTTTTAAACATGAATGGTCTAAATATACCAATTAAAAGGCAGAGATTGACAAGCTAGACTGAAAAAAAAAAAAAAAACCAATAACAAGACTTGGGTATGTTTTGTTTATAAGAAACCTACTTTAAATACAAAGAATAATATAAACCAAAAGTAAAGGGATGAGAAAGATATGTTATACTAACATTAATCAAAATAAAGAGTAGAAACTATATTAATTTCAGACAGAGCAGTCTTCAGAGTAAGGAATATTATCAGCAATAAAGTGGGGCATTTCATAATGATAAAGTGGTCAAATCCCTAAGAAGACATAACAATCCTTAATGTGTTTGCACCTAATAACAGAGCATCAAAATAGATGAAGCGAAAACTGATCAAACTGCAAAGGGAAACAGATGAACTTACTATTACATGTGGATACTTTAATACCATTCTTTCAGAAGTAGACAGATCTAGCAGGCAGAAAATCAATAAGGACAAAGTTGAACTCAATAGTACCATTAATCAACAGGATATCAGATACATCCATGGACAACATCATGCAATAACAGCAGAACACACATTCTTCTTAAGCTCACATGGAACATTCACTAAGATAGACCACATTTCAGACCATAAAATTGCACCTGAACAAATTCGAATAAATAAAAATTTTATAATGTCTGCTCTAAGCCCGCAATGAAATTAAGCTGGAAATCAATAACAGAATAATAGTTAAAAAATACCACAATACTTGGAGATTTAAAAATATAGCTCTAAAAATACATGGGTCAAAGAAAAAATATTAGATAAATTTTAAAACATTTTGAACTATATGAGAGTGAAAATACAGCTTACCAAATGCGGGAAGCAGTGAAAGCCATGCTTAGATGAAAATTTATAGCATTGAATGCATATATTAGAAAAGAAAAAATATCTAAAATCAATAATACAAATGTCCACCTTAGAAAACTAGTAGAAGAAAAAAATTAAACCCAAAGTACGCATAAGAACAAAAATAATAAAAACTAGACCAGAAATCAATGAACCTGAAAGCAAGAAATCAAAAGAGAAAATTAACAAAATCAAAGGGTGGTTTTTTGAAAAGATCAATAAAATTGATGACCTTTAGTTATGCTAACAGAAAAAGAGAGAAAACACAAATTACTAATATCTCTACAGATTCCATAAAAATTAAAAGAATAATAAATAAATACTATGGAGAACTCTATGCCTACACATTTTATCATCTCAATAAAATGAACGAATTTCTTGAAAGACATTATCTGCCAAAACTCACAGAAGAAGAAATAGACAATCTGAATAGGCTTATACCTTTTAAATAAATTGAGTTAATAATTAAGCTTCTTAAAACAGGAATTACAGGCCCAGAGGTGTTTAATGATGAATTCTACAAAACATTCAAGGAGGAAATTATCCCAGTTCTCTACTATTTCTTCCAGAAAATGAAAAAATGAGAAAATACTTTCTATTTTATGAGTCCAGCATTTCCCTAGTACCAACATCAGGTGAAGACATTACAAGAAAAGAAGGTTACAAACCAGTATCTCTCGTGAGCATAGATGCAAAAATCCTCAACAAATTATGAGTAAATCACATCCAATAATGTATAAAAGAAATTAAACATCACAGTCAGTGAGATTTGTTCAGGTATACAGGATTGGTTCAACATTTGGAAATCTATTAATATAATCCATCACAACAACAGGCTAAAGAGGAAAATTACATGATCATATAAATAGATACAGAAAAATCATTTGACAAAATTCAGTACCTATTCATGATAAAAACTAAGCAAACTAGGATAGAAGAGAATTTATTTAACTTAATAAAGAGTATTTACAAAAAACCTTGCAACTAACCTCATATTTAATGGAGAGAAACTAAAATCTTCTCCACTAAGATCAGGAACACTTTACTGGAAGTCCTAGATAATGCAACAACACAGAAAGGAAAATAAAAAGTATACAGTTTTGTGAGGATGAAATAAAACTGTTTTTCTTCACAGATGACATGATTGTCTATGTAGAAAATCTACAGACAAATATCTCCTGGAACTAATAAATGACTATTGCAAAGTTAAGAACTGCAAGGTTGATATATAAAAGTTAAGCACTTTTTTATGCCAGCAATAAACAAGTGGAATTTGAAATAAAAAACACAGCACCATTTACGTTACCACCCAAAACCATAATATATCTAGGTATAAATCTAACAAAATGTATGTAAGATCTATATTTAAAAAACTATAAAGCTTTGATGAGTGAAATTTTAAAAGAGAAATAAATAAATAAATGGAGAGATATTACTTGTTCATAGATAGGAAGACTCAATATTGTCAGTTCTTCCCAAATTGATATATAAAGTCAATGCAATCCCATCTAAATCTCAAGGAGCTATTTTATATATATAGTAAAACTATTTCTAAACTTAGCATGGAGAGTAAAAAGACTCAGAATAGCCAACACAATATTGAAGGAGAAAAACAATGTCGGAAGATGGATAATATCCAACATCAAGACTTACTATAAAGCTATGGTAATCAAGGGAGTATCGTATTGGTAAAGGAATAGTCAGATAAAGCAAACATAATAGACAGCTCAGAAATAGACCCACATAAATATAGTCAGCCGATATTTGGCAAAGGACAAAGGCAATACTATGGAAAAAGATAGTCTGTTCAACAAATAGTTCTGGGAGAGAACTGGGGTAGATGAAAACAAATAGTTCAACAAAATATATAAGTTTAGACACAGACCTTACATTCTTCACCAAAGTTAATTTCAAATGGATCATAAACCTAATTGTCCAATGCAAAACTACGAAACTCCTAGAAGATAACATAGGAGAAAATCTAGATGGCCTTGGATATGGCAATGACTTTTAAAATAAAATCCCGAAGTCATGTTCCATAAAATAAATAACCAATAAGCTGAACTTCATAAGAATTAAAAATTTATCTGTGAAAGATACTTTCAAGAACATAAAAAGACAAGACACAGAATAGGAGAAAATATTTGCCAAGGACATATCTGTTTAAGAGCTGTTATCTAAAATATACAAAGAACTGTTAAAACTTGACAATTAGAAAACCGAACAACATGAAAAATGAGCAAAAGATCTAGGCAGACACTTCACCAAAAAATATATACAGATGGCAAATAAGCACATGAAAAGATGCTCCACATCATGTGTCGTTAGGGAAAGGCAAAATAAAACAATGAGATGCCACTACAGGCTGATTAGGATGGCCAAAATCCAAAACAGTGACATCAAAAGCTGGTGGAGAGGTTGACAAAGAGGAGCGCTCACTGATTGCTGGTGGTAATGTCGAATGATAGACCCATTTTGGAAGACAATTTGGCAGTTTCTTGCAAAATGAAACATACTTTTACCACATAATACAGCAGTTTGTTTCTTACTATTTACCCAAATGAATTGAAAAATTATGTTCATACACGAACAAATACACTGGTGTTAATAGCAGATTTATTCACAATTGCCAAAACTTGGAAGCAACCAAAATGTCCTTCAGTGGTTGAAAAGATAAATAAACTGTGGTATATCCAGATAATGGGATATCATTGAATACTAAAAAGAATAAGCTATCAAGCCATGAAAAGAGCGATAGCCATGAAAAGACATAGAGGAAACTTAAATGCGTATTACTAGGTGAAAGAAGCCAATATGAAAAGACTGTATACTGTGTGATTTAAACTATATGACATTCTGGAAAAGGTAAAACTGTGGAGCCAACAAGAAGATCAGTGGTTGGCAGAAGTTTAGTGTGAGAAAGGGATGAATAGGGAGAACACAGAGGATTTTTAGGGCAGTGAAACTATTCTGTGTAATACGTTAGTTGTGGATACATATTATACTTCGTGAAAACCTATATAATATACAACACCAAGACTGCACCTTAATGAAAAGTGATATCACTTTGAGTGATAATGAACTATTACAGAAAGTTCTTTGCTTTTAACAAACTTATTGTGGTATTATGGACAGTGAGGTTAGGTTGTGTGTGTGGAAGTAGGAATGTAAGGGAGGTCTATGTACTTGCTGTTCAATTTTCCTGTGAACCTTAAATTGATCTAAAAATAATGCCTATTCAATCCTGCTGTAAAATGAAATAAAAACTTTTCTGAAGTGTTTAATAATGGTGGTTCCCATGACAGACCTATTATTGCAAAAAAGGTCTGGCTAATTTTTCTGCCAGTATACTTTCATAACTCAGCTCCAGACCACAGAAAGGCAATAACTTCATTTCCACTGTACTTCTAATTACAGTTTAATTTGAGTTCTCTATGTTTTGTATGATATTATTGATGATCTAGTTTAAAAGAAAACTAATGTAGACATGTAAAGTCATGTTAAGTATTGTGGTCTACGTTGCTTATGTGTTAAAATTATAGTTTTAAACATTAACTTATTGATGTTATTTTTATTTTTAAATAGTTTGCTTTTTGTATAACATAAATACTGACCTTAAGTATTATATATAGCAACCTGACATTAATCTCTTCACCTTTCTGACACCTATTTTTATGTAAATACTAAATTTATTATTCAGTTGCAACTAATTTTTAAAATATACATTTATTGTTTTATGCCACATAAACACAAACAGAAAATCTTGCTTTAAAGTGTGAAAATTTCTGAAGCTTTTTAAATAAAGTTAATGAAAATGTGTATTGAAAATTAGATTAACAGTCCATGAATCTTACTCTTGCATTAATTATACAAAAAAAAGTACACTGGGTAATTTGGGAACGTACCAGTAAACTTAAGTTTGATTTTCCAAGAATTTCATTAATAGTTCTTGTATTAGTCAGGGTTGTCTTAGAGGGACAGAACTAATAGGAGATATATATCTATATAAATGGAGTTTATTATGTATTAATTTATGTGATCACAAGGTCCCACAATAGGCTGTCTGCAAGCTGAGAAGCAAGGAAAGCCAGTCTGAGTCCCCAAACCGAAGAATTTGGAGTCCCATATTTGAGGGCAGGAAGCATCCAGCACTGGAGACAGGTGTAGGCTGGGAGGCTAGGCCCATCTCTCATTTTCACATTTTTCTACCTGCTTTATATTTGCTGAAAGCTGATTAGATTGTGCCCACCAGATTAAGGGTGGATCTGCCTTCCCCAGACCACTGACTCAAATGTTAATCTCTTTTGGCAACACCCACACAGACAAACCCAGGATAAATACTTGGTATCACTCAATCCAATCAAGTTGACACTCGGTATTAACCATCATGGTTACTCAGTCCTTTCATGTCATAGAATTGTATATCTCAAATAAACACAAATAAGCATATTTTAAAGAAGCATAATCCTCAAAATAGCACATCAGATTACCTTTCATTTTGAGAGGTTTCATCCTGCATGAGTGGTATGCTCATAACACTATTTTACTGTTGCAGCCATGGAAGTTGCACCAAGAATCATGAAGGCAAGCAATCCAACCATGACAACTCTGAAAGCATCTAAAGTGTACAATAAAACTGGCTCTCAAGCGTAAATTAGAAAATCCAAACAAACAAAACTACAGTCTTTGAATCTGGCAATCTTTCAATGTGGAAATGCTTTGACACTTCTAAATTTAGCATGAGTGTCACTGAATGGCAGTGAGTATAAAACGAAACTAGGAAACAATATACCTTAATGCTTAAAATAACCCTAAACCTTAAACAATATCTGACTGGTAAAACTAGGCATGTTACAACAAAGAAAGGTAAATTCTTAATAGTGTGTTTTAAAATATAAATCCAGAATTTCTTAGAAGTTCTTTAAGAATTTGCTTAATATTATTCTTTTGTTTTATCATGTCTCTTTCTCAGATCTTCTATAAATTTCTTTCATTTACTGTTTTCACATTCAGATTTATCTTGTAATTTCATCAGTGAATGAAACAGTCATGCACTGGGATCCTACTGCTAAAATATATTCTCAATCTTCTGTAAGCCCGGAGAGACGTTTCTAAGATCTTCAAAGAGAACTTTTATACGATTTTAAGGTATTATGTGTATATAAAATTACTCTCTTTTTGTCGTGCTTGAGGCACATAGCAATAATCTGATCCAACTAGTTGTCAAGGTTTGGTTTTAGAATACTTGGTGTTGAAAGAATTCCCATCAGAACTTAATTCACAAAAGGAGATTTCCAATCTGGGGAGCAATATGTAAGTATAGTAGAAACCATGAACAGGAAAGAAAATGGTCTGAGACAGATGGGGAGGGTCCCGAGTAGGGATTGAATAGCTAATTGAAGAACCAAATAATTAAAGTACAAAACTAAGATAATCACTACAGCAATTCAACCTCATAATTGACTTGATTGAAAATATTTACACAAATAAATCAAAAGTATCTTTATTAGCCAGATATCTTCCATAGCTTATTAAATATGTAGACACAATCATCTTCACAAGTGAATTTAGTATTTAAGAATAAAAATAGGGGCACTATCTCGTTTATAAATAACCTTCCAATGATATGACTTGATGCTCACTTGTGACTCATTTGTCTGATTTGGACTTTGGGCTTGGGAGTGTGCAATAATGAAGTCTTTGGATTACACAGTGTTCAACTAAGATTGTATCTACAACACTAAATATCCGTAATTTCTATAACCTGCACATATATGATATAAATACTTGTGTTTATAATATGTTACTGTAATTTTATAAATATTATTTTATCTAATTATATATAAAATATGTATGATATATATTTATATCAACATATCCATATGATTATTTATATAATTAATCTACAGGCAGTGCTCTAAACACTGAGGTAATGTACATACATGAAAAACAAAGTAAAAGAGAGAATTAAAGCCAGGTCCTGGATAGTGTGGAGTAAAGGGAGTTTATGGAGTAGAAATGATCTCCAAATAGAAAACTTGATTTCTCAAATTCAACTTTCTAACATTTTCATCCATAACCCCTATTAAGCAGTAAGATTCCACTGGTAAAATCCTGCCATGTAGTTAATCTTTGAACTTTTTACCAGTGTTTTCAATAAATCTGTTCCTTTGCGTATGTAGAGTAGAAAAATACGCAGAAATCACCTGCATATTAATCACACTTTCAAAATCACTGTGTGATACAACCTTGCCTATTTTTGTGTATCAAAAATAAACCATGGCTGTGTTACAACTTTGTGAGATTCCTCATCATTGTAGTGACATACCTATCTTATTATTGTCTTCCTAATCATTACTTCAACAGTGTTTTAATTTTGCATCCTTGAAGCAGAAGTTAATAAGCCTTACCAGCTTGAAACCAAGCAGATAAAGAAATGTAGTTTTATCTTGTAATATAAATTTGAAAACTTAAAACGGTCTCAAAGTTCATGAAAAATAAAACTTTTCATATACAATTCATTTGAAAAAAAATCACTATAATAAATTACTGTAAAAATGTTACCACATATTTATAATATTATTTAAGATTTTAGTGTTTTTCCATAGATTTATTTTTTATTATTTTAATTATTATTTTTTTTTTTGAGAAGGAGTCTCGCTCTGTCACTCAGGCTGGAGTGCAGTGGCGCGGTCTTGGCTCACTGCAGCCTCCACCTCCTGGGTTCAAGCAATTCTCCTGCCTCAGCCTCCTGAGTAGCTGGGATTACAGGCATGCACCACTACACCCAGATAACTTTTGTATTTTTAGTAGAGATGGGGTTTCACCGTGTTGGCCAGGCTGGTCTTGAACTCCTGACCTAGTGATCTGCCTGCTTCAGCCTTATCAGATACATGGTTTGTAAATATTTTCTCTCAACCTGTGGGTTGTCTCTTCACTCTGTTAATTGTGTGTGTGTGTGTGTGGTTTTTTTTTTTTTTTTTTTGCTGTACAAATGCTTTTTAGTTTGATACAATCCTATTTGTCTATTTTTGCTTTTCTTGCCTGTGCTTTAGGGTTCTAATCAAGAAATCATTGCCCAGACTAATGTTGTTGAGCTTTTCCGTATGTTTTCCTATCATAGTTTTACAGATTTAAGTCTTACATCTAAGGTTTTAAATCCATTTTTGAGTTGATTTTTGTATGTGGTGTAAGAAAAGAGTACAATTTTATTGTTCTGCATGTGGATATCCAGTTTTCTCAACACCATTTATTGAAGAGATTGTCCTTTCCCCATTGTGTGTTCCTGACATATTTGTTGAAAATCAGTTGACCATAACCAGAATTATTTTTAGGCTTTTATTCTGTTCCATTGATTGATGTGTATGTTTTTACATTAATATCATACCATTTTGATTACAATAGCTCTATAATATATCTTGAAATTAGAATATATGATGCCTCTAGCATTGATCTTTTTGTTCAGCATTGTGCTATTTGCAGTCTTCTCTGACTGTATAAGAATTTGAAGATTTCTATTTCTGTGAAAAATGACATTAGAATTTTGAAAGAAATTGCATTTAATCTTTAGATCAGTTTTATATAGTATGGATATTTAAACAATATTAATTCGTCTAATCCATGAACATGGGATATCTCTTTGTTTATTCATGTCTTCCTCAATTTCTTTCATTAATGTTTTATAGTTTTCAAAGAATAGATCTTTTGCCTTCTTAGTTAAATTTACTCCTAAGTATTTTATTATTTTTTAATGTTATTGTAAAGGGGATTGTTTTCTTAATTTCCTTTTCAGATAGTTTACTCTTAGGGTAGAGAAACACTAGTAATTTTTGTACGTTAATTTTGTAACCTGCAACTTTGTTGAATTCATTTATCAATTCTAGCAGGTTTTTGGTTAAGTCTTTAGGACTTTCTATATATACGGTTATGTCATCAGCAAGGAGAGACAATTTCACTTCTTTTTTCACATAAATTTGTAAATTTCTTGTATTTGCCTAATTTGTCTAGATACTCAGTACTAATTAAATAGTAGTGGGGAGAGGTGGCATTTTTGTCTTGTTTCTAATCTTACAGAAAATGTTTTCAACTTTTGACCATTTAGCATGATGTTAGCTGTGGGCTTTTCATATATGGCTTTTATTGCATTGAGGTACATTCCTTCTATACCTGTTTTTTGAGAGTTTTTAACATTAATGGATGCTGAATTTTTTCAATTGCTTTTTCTATATCTACTGAGATGATTATATCACTTTTACACTTCATTTGGCTAATATTTTGATCACATTTATTGATTTATGTATGTTAAATCATCCTTCCATCCCTGGGATAAATACTACTTGATTATAGTGAATAATCTTTTCAATGTGCTATTAAATTTGGTTTGCAATTATCTCGTTGAGGATTTTTGCATCTGTGTTCATCTAAGATCTTGGCATACATACCTACATACACGTATATTGATATACATGTATACATATGTGTGTACACAGGCCAGTATCCTTGATGAACGCAGATGCGTTGTTCATAGCGATGAGTTGTTCATAGCAGTCTCTTATGATACTTTGTGTTTCTGTGATATTAGCTGTAATGTCTCCTCCTTCACTTCTGATTTTGTTTGAGTCTTCTCTTTTTCTCTTTGTTGATCTAGATAACTTTTGCCAATTTTATCTTTAAAAAAACTGTTTTAGTTTTGTTGATGTTTTATGTTGTTTTTCTAGTCTCTGTTTTGTTTATTGCCACTCTGTTATTTCTTTCTTTCTGGTAAATTCAGGCTTACTTTGCTTTTCTCTTTCTAGTTTCTTGAAGTGTAACATTAGATTGTTTATTTGAGATCTTTCTCTTTTTGACACACGTATTTATTGCTATAAACGTCCATGTCAAGACTGCTTTTGCTACATCCTATAAGTTTTTTGATAAGTTGCACAAACTTTTACTACTTCCCTCCACAATTTGTTTTTGTTGACACATTAAAAAAAACTTTTATTTTAGGTTCAGGGGTACATGTACAAGTTTGTTATGCAGGTAACTTACATGTCATGGGGGTTTGGTACAGATTATTTCATCACCCAGGAAATATAGTACTCTATAGGTAGTTTTCTGATCCTTATCATTCTCCCACCCTCCACCCTCAAGTAGGCCCAGTGTCTGTTGTTTCCTTCTTTGTGTCCATGTGTACTTAATGTTTAGTTTCCACTTATAAGTGAGAACATGTGGTATTTGGTTTTCTGTTGCTGCATTAGTTTGCTTAGGATACTGACCTCCAGCTTTATTCATGCTGCTGCAAATGGTGTAATCTTGTTCTTTTTTATGGCTGCATAATGTTCCATGATATGTATGTACTGCATTTTCTTGAACTAATCTATCATTGGCTGACAATTAGGTTGATTCCATATATTTGCAATTGTGAACAGTGCTGTGATGAACATACACACGCATGTGTCTTTATGTTAGAACAATTTATATTCCTTTTGGTATATACCCAACATTGGAATTGCTGGGTCAAATGGTAGTTCTTTTCATTTATTTTATTTATTTATTTATTTTTGGTTCTTTTTTGAGAGAGAGTCTTGCTCTGTGGCCAGGCTGGAGTAAAGTGGCGTGATCTCGGCTCACTGCAACCTCCACTTCCCAGGTTCAAACAGTTCTCCTGCTTCAGCCTCCCGAGTAGCTGGGACTACAGCGTGCACCACCACACCTAGCTAATTTTTGTATTTTTAGTTGAGATGAGGTTTCACCATGTTGACCAGGATGGTCTCTATCTCTTGATCTCCTGATCTGCCAGCCTTGGCCTCCCAAAGTGCTGGGATTAAAGGCATGAGCCACCACACCTGGCCTAGTTCTGTTTTAAGTTCTTTGAGAAATTGTCAAACTGCTTTCTTCAATGGCTGAACTAATTTTCATTCACATCAGCATTGTATAAGCATTCTGTTTTCTCCACAACCTTGCCAGCATGTGCTATATTTTGACTTTTTAATAATAGCCATTCTAAATCATGTGAGATGGTATCTAATTGTGGTTTTGATTTGCATTTCTCTAATGATTAGTGATGTTGAGCATTTTCTTCCTATGCCTATCTGTCTTCTTTTGAAAAGTGTCTGTTCATGCTCATTTTTATTATTTTTTTATTTTACTTTAAGTTCTGGGATACTTGTGCAGAACCCACAGGTTTTTTCCATAGGTATACATGTGCCATGGTGGTTTGTTGCACCTATCAACTCGTCATATAGGTTTTAAGCTCCACATCTTTGTCTACTTTTTAATGAGGTTGTTTGTTTTTTGCTTGTTGATTTGTTTCTTATAGATTCTATATACTAAACCTTTGTTGGATGCATAGTTTGCAAATATTTTCTCCTATTCTGTAGGTTGTCTTACTCTGTTGATAGCGTCTTTTGCTGTGCTGAAGCTCTTTAATTTAATCGGCCTCATTTGTCAATTTTTGTTTTTGTTGCAATTGCTTTTATCATCTTTGTCATGAAATATTTGCCAAAGCCTATGTTGAGAATGGTATTTCTTAGTTTATCTTCCAGGGCTTTTATAGTTTTATATTTAAGTTGTTAATCCATCTTGAGTTAATTTTTGTTAGGATGTAAGGAAGGGGTCCAGTTTCAATCTTCTACATATGGCTAGCCAGTATTTCCAATACCTTTTTTTTTTTTTTTTTTAAATAAGGAGTCTTTTTCCATTGCTTGTTTTTGCTGACTGTGACAATGATCAGATGGTTATAGGTAGGAAGCATTATTTCTGGGCTCTCTATTGTGTTCCATTGTTCTATATGTCTGTTTTTCTAACAGTATCATGTTGTTTTGGTTACTATAGTCTTATAGTATAGTTTGAAGTCAGGTAATGTACTGCCTCCAGTTTTGTTCTTTTTGCTTAGGATTGTTGGGGCTATTCTGACTCTTTTTTGTTCCATATTAATTTTAGAATAGTCTTTTCTAATTTTATAAAGAATGTCATCGATAGCTTGATAGGAATGACATTGAATTTACAAATTTCTCTGGACAGTATGGCCACTTTAACAATATTGATTCTATCCATGGAATGTTTTTCTACTCATCCGTATCATATCTGATTTCTTTGAGCAGTGTTTTATAATATTTATTGTAGAGATCTTTCACTTTCCTGGTTAGCTATATTCCTAAGTATTTTATTCTTTTTGTAGCTATTGTGAATAGGATTGAGTTCTTCATTTGGTTGTCAGCTTGGATGTTGCTGGTATATAGAACTGCTACTGATTTTGTACATTGATTTCGGATTTCTATCCTAAAACTTTGCTGAAGTTGTTTATCAGATCCAGGAGCTCTGGGGTATAGAGCCTATGAGGTTTTCTAGGTATAGAATCATATTATCTGCAAACAAATAGTTTGACTTCTTTCTTATTTGATTGTCTTTTATTTCTTTCTCTTGCCTGATTGCCCTGGCCAGAACAATGTTAAATAAGAGTGGTGAGAGTGGGCATCTATGTCTTGTGCCAGTTCTCAAGGAAAATGCTTTCACCTTTTGCCCATTCAGTATCACACTGGCTCTGGGTTTGTCGTGGATGGCTTTTATTATTTTGAGGAACATTACTTCAATGTCTAGTATACTGAGGGTTTTTTCTTTTCTTTTTTTTTTTTTTTTGAGATGGAGTCTCGCTCTGTGGCCCAGGCTGGAGTGCAGTGGCACAATCTCGGCTCACGGCAAGCTCTGCCTCATGGGTTCATGCCATTCTCCTGCCTCAGCCTCCCGAGTAGCTGGGACTAGAGGCACCCCCCACCAAGCCCGGCTAATTTTTTGTATTTTTAGTAGAGACAGGGTTTCACCGTGTTAGCCAGGATGGTCTCGATCTCCTGACCTCGTGATCCACCCGCCTCGGCCTCCCAAAGTGCTGGGATTACAGGCATGAGCCACTGCACCCAGCACTTTGGGTTTTAACATTAAGGAATGTTGAATTTTTTCAAAAGCCTTTTCTGATCATGTGGATTTTGTTTTTAGTTCTGTTTATGTGATTAATCCTTTTATTGATTTGTGTGTGTTGAATCAACCTTGCATCCCAGGGATAAAGTCTACTTGATTGTGATGGATTCGCTTTTTTTTTTTTTTTTTTTTGAGATGGAGTCTCGCTCTGTCACCCAGGCTGGAGTGCAGTGGCGCAATCTCGGCTCACTGCAAGCTCTGCCTCCCGGGTTCACGCCATTCTCCTGCCTCAGCCTCTCCGAGTAGCTGGGACTACAGGCGCCCGCCACCACGCCCGGCTAATTTTTTTGTATTTTTAGTAGAGACGGGGTTTCACTGTGGTCTCGATCTCCTGACCTCGTGATCCGCCCGCCTCGGCCTCCCAAAGTGCTGGGATTACAAGCGTGAGCCACCGCGCCTGGCCTGGATTCGCTTTTTGATGTGCTGTTTGACTTGACTTGCTAGTATTTTGTTGAGGATTTTTGCATTTATATTCATCACAGATATTGTCTGAAGTTTCCTGTCTTTTGGTTGTGTTGACACATTTGGTACTTTTATACTTTGTGTCTCTTAACAAATTCCTGTAGTTTTTAATAGTTTTGTCTTTGATTTTCATACTAAAGATATAATTAATTTTCACAGGACCATCACAGTATAAAAATGTTTTGAGGTTGACTACATACTTACTTCTATCAGTGAGTTTCATATTTTTATATATTTTTATTTTGCTGCTTAGTGATCTTATTTTTCTGCTTGAAAGACTCCTTTTAGCATTTCTTGTAAGGGAAATGTGCTGCTGATAAATACCTTCAACTTTTGTTTGTGTCAGAAAGTTTTCTATCTCCATTCAATTTTTGAGGACAGGATTACTGGCTATAGTATTCCTAGTTAGCATTATTTTTTTCTTTCAGCTTTTTGAATATATCATTGCATTCTCTGGTAGCCTGTTGTTTCTGTTGCAAAATCCACTGATAGTCTTATAGATGTCCCCTTGTATGTAGCAACTTGCTTTTCCCATGCAGCTTTCCATATTCTGTCTTTTTAACTTTTGATAATTTGATTGTATTTTGCCTTGACATAGTTCTCATTAGATTAATACTATTAGATGTCTATTGAGCTTCTTGGATTTGATTTCTATTTTCTTTCCTAGACTTGGGAAGTTTTCTGCCGCTGTTTTTTTGGCATAGGTATTGTGTTACTTTCTGTTTTCTCCTTCTGGTACATCAACAATGTGTATATATTTTTTCACTTGATGGTTTCTTGTAAGTCCTTTAGGCTGTCTTCACTCCTTTTTATTCATTTCTTTTTTGCTCCTCATCTCAAATGATTTCCAATAGTCTGTCTTCAAGTTCACTAATTTTTTTCTTCTGCTTGATCTAGTTTTCTGTTGAATGACCCTATTAAATTTCTTAGTCAAGTTATTAAATTCTTCAGCTTGATTTATATTTGGTACTTTTAAATATTTTCTTTTTATTGAAGTTCTGTTTGTTTATGCATTGTTCTCATTACCTTGATGAGCATCTTTCTGATGGTCTTTTTGAATTCTCTGCCAGGTAAATAACATGTATCAATCTTATTAGTGTTGGATTCTGGAGATTTATTTTGTTCTGTTATTTGGAACATATTTCCCATTTGTTTATTTATTTTTTACTATATTGGTGGCTTCTGCACGGTAGAGAGAAGAAACAGCTTTCACAATCTTGTTGGACCAGTCTTGTATAGGAGATGTTTCTCCCTATTTAGCCCATTCAGAGATGAGTTTAGGTGCCTCTAAGCTCTTTGTGCTTGTCTAACATGTTATTTTTGTTCTTAGTGTCCCTCAAGAAATTTGAGAGTGTCAAGTCACGCAATTGCTTTGAGAAAGATAGGAAGCTAGTCCCTTGGGATACTACTGCAAAACTTAGGGTGTTAGATGCATTTTTCAGTTCCTTCTATCCTTACAGAGAAGCTGAGAGCCAAAGTTTATATCCCACTCATTCTGCCCTACATGAAGGAGAAGGTGCAAGGCAATGCCTATAGGTTTGATAAGATTTTTAATTTGAAGCTGGAGAAATAGATGCTGAATATTTGCAAGTTTAAAAGTTATGTATTTGTTCTTTGTGGTCTAGTTGACACAGGAGTACAAAGCTTAATCAGCTCCCAGAGCCAGTTAATTTAGGAGCCATTCCCTTGGATGAAAGCTATAAACGTTGAGGTGTTTGGTTCATGCAGATATGCTTCCAGGGAGAGTCTGCAGGTTTTGGGTTTATTTCTGGAGCCAGTCCTGGAAGATAGTGTCTTCTCTCTTGTTCAAGCAAGGAGATGTCTCAAACCCTTCTATCCCAGGGAGACTTCTTGTCTAGAGTTTTCACTGAGCAAGCAAAAGAGGACAGTACGTGGAGTATCCACTTCCCCTTCCAAGCACAGATAGGTCCCCAGCCCTCCTTTAATGAGAAGTTGCTGAAATTCATCTCAAGAACAAGTCAGGAATGAAGGTTCAGGGAGTATTGTCCCTCCTGTTCTTTCAGGCAGAGGCCTCCAGCCTTTTATCATGTAGAGGTTGTAGAGGTAGAATTATTGCTACAGCAAGCTGAAGAAGGTGTGGGAATATTGTGATTTCATTTAAGCTCAATGAAATTTATTTTTTATTTGCTACACAGGCTCTCAGATACTAGCTTGTTAGAAGCCAGGCCACATAAAGCTGCTGGCAAAGCATGCATCCAAACACTTTCTAGGAGAAATTTGGAAGCTGAGCTGATCCTGGGGGCTACAGCTGCTAGAAGTGTTCATATGGTTCAAAGCGCTCCCTTATCCTTTGTGATTGAAGGAAATCCTCTGATGTCCTGTACCTGCTTTTTGTCAAGTATAGTGATTTAAAAATCAAGTTCTCTGGCAGAGACTGTAAAATTTGGATGCTATATGTGTGATACAAGCCCTTCGCCCCTCAGAAAAAGCTAACAATTGGAGTTTTCTTCTTGATTAAAAGGTATTATGAGTAGGGTGGGATTCATGTAAAAATTTACCTTTGCTTTTCCTCCCCATTTTAATGTGGATATTTTCTCAATAGTCTGATGTGTAGGAACTTTTCAACTAGATTTTGGCTATACCTTGAAGACAATTGATCCACGTGTAGGTGTTTATTTGATGTGCCTGTGGAAGGAGGGATAGTCAGGAACCTCCTATTTGCCCATGTTGCTGATGTCACTCTTACGATACTTCTAATGACAAATGAAAACTCTAAAATTCTACTACCATTGATCTAATGTCCCTATACAACACCTGGATCAATTTTGTCTTTCTACAAGAGAGTTAGATTCAACGACCAATTTATAAGAATATTAACCTCGTGTGTTTTCTTACTAAAGAAATGTAGTATGTTGACTGAGCATATGATAACATCTTATAAAAGGGCTTTGTGTTAAATGATGCGGTACCTGGAAATCATCCAAAAGACAGTCGATGTTAGAAAAAAATGTGAGGTTTCTGCTCCATAGAAATGATATAGTGCAATGTAGTTCTTTGTGGCAGACTGTTATTCTGACTATGAAAGTTAAAAAATCCAGATACCTTTTAAAAAGTTATGTTTTTAAAAGCATAGGAAAAGCCAATAAAGCAAAGGAAGTACTAAGTGTTATGATTTTGGAGAGAAAATATTTTGGGAGAAAAGCTGATGATCTATGGCTTCTTTTTCTCTGGGACAATTATCAACTCTAGACACTGGAAAAAGATTAGAAATTCAGATTTGGACCAGACAAAGTTCATTACTGGGGAAGAGATATCTGTAAAGTTTCTGATGGTCTTGCTAGGGTAGAATAGAAGACTTATAGTCTTAAACACCTCCAACACAAAGCCAAATTTGTTTCAAGATATTTGATGAATTTTGAAGCTATGCATAGAAGGTGACTAAAGGCCACTGGAAAGACTCTGAAAGTGAGAATGGAATTTCCAGATATCTTATGATACCAAAGAGAAATCTTTGTGAGAGAAGAGTTGTGATGAATAAACCAATTCTTCAGTTGAAGTTGCTCAGTAACCAACTTACCCTCTATATGACTAGGAAATAAATGGAAAAACTCTCTGGAACACTATAATATTATTTAGAGACTCTGAAATTATTTTATCATGCTGTGTGATAAATATTGTGACCAATGACCACAGATATATTAAGGAAATCAAGAAAAATAAGAAGATGTAAGTTATGACCTGGATTTTGGAGTTGTCAGAGGAAGAGTTTAAAATAATCATGGTTAATATTTAAAAGAAAATATTGGGAAAAATGGAAAAATATTGACAGGTTGTAAAATTTACTATAAAATAGAATTTTTTTTAAAAAATTAAATGAACATTCTATTACTGATTTTTAGAAATCTGAAATAAAGAACCTTATGAATCACTTTAAGAAATGTGAGAAATGCTTAAGTCTAACATATGTGTAAATGGAAGAGGAGGAGCAGAGTAATATTTGAAGAAATAGTGGCTGAGAATTTTCCAAAACCATTAGAACTGTTACCCCAGAGAAAACAATCTGTGAAAGCTAGAAACAATAAATACAAAACAAAACAAAAGGATGGGACAATACCAGTGACATCTAGGTATGTCATAACAAAAGTTTAGAAATGAAAGACAAAAACAAATCTTAAAAGTTCTGAGAGGAAATTAATATATTGCATTCCAAAAGTAAAAATAACACTGCAAACTAATTTTTCAAAAAATTATGGAAGGTAGATGGTGATAAAATGTTATCTTTAAACACATAAACACACACAAATGCACACACCTGCTAACTCTAAATTTTATACCTAGCAAAAATCCTGCAAATATATCAGCAATGTAAAGATGTTTGGCTGAAGATAAAACTAAAAAATTTTAATGCAAACACATCTGCATTAACACACACACACACACACACACACACACTCAGATATATAATTAGTAATAGAAATGCTTTGCATTACACTATAAAATTAATAATGCATTTTTAATATGGGTAACATATTATGGGTAACATAACTAATTTAATATAAGTAACATAACTAAGTAGTTAGTGGAAAAAGAGTACTCAGATTATTTGATTGATCTAAATGAATAAAAGAGGTGTTTATCAAAGAGACGGTATAGTATGAAAACAAATAGTAAAGTGATTGCTATAAAACCAAATGTACAAATATGTACACTATATATCGATGGAAAATATCCTCTAATTAAAAGACTAAGGCTTTGAAGCTGGGGAAAAGGAACATAAAACAAAAAAAGAAAACAGACAAAACGATATACTGCTTACAAGAGACACATTTTATGTAAAAGACGTAGAACTGGAAAAAGAATGCATGGCAGATATACTATGCAAATATTAAGGCAAAGACTTCTAGTTTGTTATGGGGCAATTAACCACTTCAAAATGTAAAACAAAGTTTGGCAAGATTAATGGATTAAAGAGATGAATCCATCCCAGCACTTTAGAAGGCGAAGGTGGGCAGATCACAAGGTCAAGAGATTGAGACCATCCTGGCCAACATGGTGAAACCTCATCTCTACTAAAATACAAAAAATTAGCCAAGCAGGGTAGCGTGTGCCTGTAGTTCCAGCTACCTGGGAGGCTGTGGCAGGGGAATAGCTTGAACTCAGAAGTGGGAGGTTGCAGTGAGCTAAGATTGCACCACTGCATTCCAGCCTGGTAACAGAGCAAGACTCTGTCTTTAAAAAAAAAAAAAAAGATAGAGAGATTAATCCACATTCATGCTGGGGGACTTTAGCACTTTTGTGTCAATAGTTTATAGAACAAAGGAAAAAATAATCGGTAGAAAAAGAAAGTCTGAGTCCCAAATCCAAAAAAAAAAAAAAAATTATTGACATATAAAGAACAATGAGTCCTGCTATAAGACAATACTTTTTTTTTTCAAGTCCACATGAAACATTTAGTAAAATTTACTCTCTGGGTCATAAAGCTAGCTTCAAAAAATTTTAAAAGACTTTAAATGACTCAAAGTATCCCTGAATTCCCTTAGAAATCAATAATCAAAACTATACATCTGCCTGAAAATTAAGCAATATACTTGTATATAATCATGACTAAAATAAGAATTTATGTATGAAATTATTTATGATGTTTAATTGAATGGAATTGTATATGTGTTACCTAAATTTGTGGGATGTAGATAAACAGTTTTTGGTAGAAAATATATATTTTAATGTATATTTGCAAAAAAAGTGGTGGAAAATAAATGACCTATATTTTTACTCCAATAAGTTCAAATAGAATATGAACCTGAAAAAGTGTAACATGTGGATAATAAGAGCAGAATTACCTCAGAAAAATACATCAAAGCTAAAAGTTATTTCTTTTAAAAGATTAGTAAAATTGTGCAAACAGTTTATTTAAAAATTCATCCTCACAACTAAACAGAGGGACATCACTACAGACCCTATAGACATTGGAATGAAGACAGAGATATTCATGTTCATGCCTTAGAAATGTTTAATATTGTAAATATATTAATTCAATGCAATCCAAAGTCAAAATCCCAGCATTTATCTGATAGAAATTGATAATCTAATTCTAAAAGTTAAAGTCCCAAATATAGCCAGTGAATTCTTAAATAAGAAAATAAAGATGGCGGAGGCACACTGCCATATAACCAACCTATTTGAAGGTCAAAAATTAAGAGTCCATAAATGGTACAAAGATAGAAAATAAAGCAATTGGACAGAACAGTGAGTCTAGAAGCAGATACACCCATATATCACAAGATGACACTTCAGCACAGTGGAGAAAAGTTGATATCTCCAGTAAGTTGTGGTGTCAATTAAATATTCATATCTACAAAACAAATCAAGAAATTTACTTCAGCCATGTTAAGAATCAAATTCAGAATGTTAAAAAGCATAGCAGCAAAGCTTTTTGGGACAAAAAAATGAGAATATTAATGTTGACTTGGATTAAGCAAAGCTTAAAAAAGATACAAAAAAAGGAAGAAAAAATATGCCAAAATAAAATTCAAAATTTTGTATTAAAATGTTACTGAAATAGTGAAAAAACAGGCCATATAGTAGAAGATATTTTCAACATGACTATCTGATGAATGAGGCTTATCAAAATATATAAGGAATTTCAACAAATTAATGTCAAATACAAAATACATGCCAATATAAAATGTGCAAGACTTACACAGTTACCTTACAAAAAAGAACACACACATGATCAATAAACATGAGAAAATGGTGCTACAGCTAAAGCAGTGTTCAGAGGAAAATTTATGGCACTACATGCCCACATGAGAAAGCAGGAAAGATCTAAAATTGACTCTCTAACATAACAATTAAAACAACTAGAGAAGCAAGAGCAAACAAATTCAAAAGCTAGCAGAAGACAAGAAATAACCAAGATTAGAGAAGAACTGAAGGAAACGGAGACACAAAAAACCCTTCAAAAAATCAATGAATCAAGGAGCTGGTTTTTAAAAATGATTAACAAAATAGATAGACTGCTAGCCAGGTTAATGAAGAAGAAAAGATAGAAGAATCAAATTGACACAATAAAAAATGATAAAGGGAAGATTACTACGGCTCTCACAGAAATACAAACTACCATCAGAGAATACCATAGACACCTCTACACAAATAAACTAGAAAATCTTGAAGAAATTGATAAATTACTGGACACATAAAGCTTCCCAAGACTAAACCAGGAAGAAGTCGAATCCCTGAATAGACCAATAACAAGTTCTAAAATTGAGGCAGTAATTAGTAGCCTACCAAGCAATAAAAACCCAGGACCAGACAGATTCACAGACAAATTCTACCAGAGGTACAATTAGGAGGTGGTACCATTCCTTCTGAAACTATTCCAAACAATAGAAAAAGAAGGACTCCTCCCTAACTCATTTTATGAGGCCAGCATCATCCTGATACCAAAACCTGGCAGAGACAGAACAAAAAAAGAAATTTCAGGCCAATATCCCTGCTGAACATTGATGGGAAAATCCTCAATAAAATATGGGCAAACTGAATCTAGCAGCACAGCAAAAAGCTTATCTACCACGATCAAGTTGGCTTCATCCCTGGGATGCAAGACTGGTTCAACATACGCAAATCAATAAATGTAATCCATCACAGAGATAGAACCAAAGACAAAAACCACATGATTATCTCAATAGATGCAGAAAAGGCCTTTGATAAAATTCAACATCAATTCATGCTAAAAACACTCAATAAACTAGGTATTGATGGAACATATCTCAAAATAGTAAGAACTATTTATGACAAATCCACAGCCAATATCTTACTGAATGGGCAAAAGCTGGAAGCATTCCCTTTGAAAACTGGTACAAGACAAGGATGCCCTCTCTCTCCACTCCTATTTAACATAGTATTGGAAGTTTTTGCCGGGGAAATCAGGCAAGAAAAGGAAATAAAGGGTATACAAATAGGATGGGGGAAGTCAAATTGTCTCTGTTTGCAGATGACATGATTGTATACTTAGAAAACCCCAATGTCTCAGCCCAAAACTCCTTACTCCGGTAAGCAAAGTCAGCAGAGTCTCAGGATACAAAATCAGTGTGCAAAAATCACAAGCATTGCTATACACCAAAAATAGACAAACAGAGAGCCAAATCATGAGTGAACTCCCATTCACAATTGCTACAAAGAGAATAATATCCTTAGGAATAAAACTTATAAGGAATATGAAAGACCTCTTCAAGGAGAAGCACAAACCACTGCTCAAGGAAATAAGAGAGGACACAAATGGGAAAGCATTCCATGCTCATGAATAGGAAAAATCAATATCATAAAAATAGCCATACTGCTCAAAGTAATTTATAGATTCAATGCTATTCCCATCAAGCTACCATTGACTTTCTTCAGAGAATTAGAAAAAACTACCTTAAATTTCATATGGAACCTAAGAAGGGCCCTTATAGCCAAGACAATCCTCAGCAAAAAGAACAAAGCTGGAGGCATCATGCTACCTGACTTCAAACTATACAAGTATACAGTAACCAAAACAACATGGTACTGGTACCAAAACAGATATATAGACCAATGGAACAGAACAGAGGCCTCAGAAATAACACCACACATCTACAACCATCTGATCTTCAACAAACCTGACAAAAACAAGCAATGGGGAAAGGATTCCCTATTTAATAAATGGTATTGGGAAAACTTTCTGCCATATGCAGAAAACTGAAACTGGACACCTACCTTACACCTTATACAAAATTAACTCAAGACGGATTAAAGACTTAAATGTAATACCTAAAACCATAAAAACCCTAGAAAACCTAGGCAATACCATTCAGGACATAGGCATGAGCAAAGACTTCATGACTAAAACACCAAAAGCAATTCCAACAAAAGCCAAAATTGACAAATGGGATCTAGTTAAACTAAAGAGATTCTGCACAACAAAAGAAACTATCATCAGAATGAACAGGAAACTTAAAGAATGGGAGAAAATTTTTGCAATCTATCCATCTGACAAAATGCTAGTATTCAGAATCTACGAGGAACTTAAATGTACAAGAAAAAAACAAACAACCCCATCAAAAAGTGGGTGAAGGATATGAACAGACACTTCTCAAAAGAAGACATTTATGTGGCCAACAAATACATGAAAAAAGCTCATCATCACTGGTCATTAGAGAAATGCAAATCAAAACCACAATGACATACCATCTCACGCCAGTTAGAATGGCGATCATTAAAAAGTCAGGAAACAACAGATACTGGAGAGGATGTGGAGAAATAGGAATGCTTTTACATTGTTGGTGGGAGTGTAAATTAGTTCAACCATTGTGGAAGACAGTGTGGCAATTCCTCAAGGATCTAGAACCAGAAATACCATTTGACCCAGCAATCCCATTACTGGGTATATTCCCAAAGGATTATAAATCATGCTACTCTAGAGAAACATTCACAGGTATGTTTGTTGCAGCACTATTTACAATAGCAAAGACTTGGAACCAACACAAATACTCATCAATGACAGATTGGATAAATAAAATGTGGCACATATACACTATGGAATACTATGCAGCCATAAGAAAGAATAAGTTCATGTCTTTTGCAGGGACATGGATGAAGCTGGAAACCATAATTCTCAGCAAACTAACACAGAAACAGAAAAACAAACACAGCATGTTCTCACTCATAAGTGGGAGTTGAACAATGAGAACACATGGACATGGGGAGGGGTACATCACATACCGGGGCCTGTTGGGGGGTGGGGTGCAAGGGGAGGGTTGGCGTTAGGAGAAATACCTAATGTAGATGATGGGTTGATGGGTGCAGCAAACCACCATGGCACATGTATACATATGTAACAAACCTGCACATACTGCTCATATTTCCCAGAACTTAAAGTATAATTTAAAAACAAGAAAATGATGCTAAACTTTAATAATCATCAGGAAAATGGAATTTAACACAACCCTACAATGCTAACACACATTTACATAAATATCTAACAATTGAAAAAAACTGAAAATACCTTGTGTTAATGAGGATGTGGATCAAATGGAAATATAATACATTGTTAGCGGACTTATAGAAAAATTACTCTGTATAATTATTTTGCAGTATGAATTTGTTAAATGAACAGGTAACTCAACAATTTAATTTCTAGATATATACCTAGAATATGAATATATGTTTTTGAAGAAGCATACAGGAATGTTTGTAGGCACACAATTAGTAATAGCTCCCAACTAAAAACTGCTCAATTTTTGTGGTGTATATCTAAAATTGAATAGAGAAGTATATTCTACAACAAGTCATATGCAACAACACAGTTAACACAGAAACCTAATGCTGAGCAAAAGAAGTCAGGCTCAAAAGAATGTAAACCATCTACAAGTTCAAAAACAGGCAAAACTCATTAATGGGATTAGAAGTCAGCACAGTGTTTACAATGGTTAAAGAAAGGGGCATACAGGGGACTTTGGGCTGTTGTTAATATTTTATTTCTTAGTCTGGGTGCTATACAGATGAGTTTGTTTCTTTTGTGAAAATTAATCTGTGAGTTTATGATTTGTGTACTTTTTTATATGAGGTTATTTATTTATTTAGAGACAGAGTCTCACTCTGTTGCCCAGGCTGGAGTGCAGTGGCACGGTCTCAGCTCACTGCCACCTCCACCTACTAGGTTGAAGTGATTCTCCTGCCTCAGCCTCCTGAGTACCTGGGATAACAGGCGCAGGCCACCATGCCCAGCTAATTTTTGTATTTTTAGTAGAGATAGGGTTTCGTCACATTGGTCAGGCTGGTCTCAAACTCCTGACCTCAGGTGACCCACTGGCCTTGGCCTCCCAAAGTGCTGGGATTACAGGTGTGAGCCACCATGCTTGGCCATGTAATTCAATTTAAAATTTCCCAATCCAAAAATGAAGGTAGGGATTTCTGCTTCTTTTCATGAGAGAGTAGATGGGAATGGATTTATTTTCCCATTGTAAATACGTAGAAAACTAAACAAAATATATGAAAATACTCTTTTTAGACATTGCAGAGCAGGAAATGCAAAAGTGGGAAATGTTCCTTTCAAGTGCTATGAGTCTTACAATCACCCCATCTTTTTGCCTGGAGGATCACTCCAACCTGGTCACCCATGATGTAGTCAGGGAATTCCAACGCAGAGCAGAGTGGTCTCAATGAGTTGAAGTCAGGAGACAGAGATCAGAGTTCAGGGTGGCTGAGGTGGATGAGATCTGCTGACGTGTCTACCCTGTTTTCTCATTCATCTGAGAAAAAATGTTGATTTATTTTTTAGATTACTTCATCCACTGTACATGTTGGAGCTGAGCACTCAAATTATTCTAGCTCATCTGATGTTTGCAAATTATGTATAATAAACAATAATTTTGTCAAGAAATATATAAAATAATTTAATATTAAAAACAGAATACATTTGAGACTAAAAAAGAAATGTATTTTAAGATATCTGAAACTGGCATTGAGTTTCAATAAGCTTTTTCTCTTTAGTTCTACAAAGCCCATAGACCAAACCATCTCTCCCCATCCCGTCCCCCACCTTCACTTCCCTCACATACAGTGGGCATTAGAAAGCAGTGGCTTTTCATTTAGTCTGAAGGGATCAGCGTCCTATAACATATGAGTTAGCAGAGCCTCTGAGAAACCCTATATTGACCTCAGTCATTTTGTTCAGCAATTCTTCAAAAGCAGGCCAGGGGCTCACTGGTGAACATGCTTGCAATACTGATGTTTGTGCAATGGAAAATTTTAGGAAGGGAATTCTATTTCCCCGAGCAAGTTTCCAAGCAGTAAACTCTCTTTCAAATAATAAAAGAGGTTAGAGACTAACTTAGGGAACAGATTCAATTTTTCAATGTGGCATTAATAGGGGCAAAGCAAAGAGACAGATTGTATTGACAGGGAAACAAAAATGGATAATGGATTTAATAGCTTGAGTTCTAATGGAAAAAATAACATTCTCCCTGAGATTGTCATATTTTTTTAAAAATGTGGCTACCATTAATAGTACATACATGAACAAAAAAAGCTTATGTGGTGGTATATAAATCATTAAAAAGTTTTCAGCAAAATTAAGTAGACAAGTATTTCTGTTTCCTTCTGTATAGTATCTCCTTCATTATTCATATCCTCAATAATTTCTTGTATACTTGCTTTCATTGATAGTAATATTTGCTGCATTGAAGATTAACCTGTAGTTTTTAACTTTTTGCTGGTTATAACAAAAAAAAAGTAACATGAAGCTATTTGGGATGCTAGAATAATTATCTGTATGCTTTCTTTTTGTAAGTGTATATAATGAAAATTATTAGATTCAGTATGTGATTACTTGGCCAATTGAGGGATATTTCAGTTTACAACTGTTATGTAAGCTAGTCATAAAAGTTCAAGCAACCAAAAGCTTTGAAAATTTCATGAGACTGATGGAATTTATAATAATGCACATATAACCACACCAACATTTTGCATATAATTTAAATGAGTAGAGGAAACTTTAAAATATCATATTAAACCCCTTATTTAAACTATAAGGTAATAATTAAGGAACTATATGAGATAAGAATATAATAAAATGTAGAATTAACATTTTATTTTGGTCAAATTGAAAAGAGAAAAATACCTTGAATATCATAATTGATCCTAATGCACAAAAATTCATGAGGACCCAAAAAGATAAGATCTAATAAAAAGCTGATATTTGGGAAAAATTCAGTTTTGTCAATGTGTAAACAGTAATTGTGATTATTTTACAAATGAGAAATGTGTGAGAGAGAGAGAAGGACAAAGAGGGAGAGAGGGATAAAGAAATGTGCGGGAGGGAGAAAATAGCAGATCTTGACAAACAGAAAGGGAAGCAAAAAAGTAATGTTAAAAATGCCTAATAAGGCCGGGCGCCGTGGCTCATGCTTGTAATCTCAGCACTTTGAGAGGCCAAGGCGGGCGGATCACGAGGTCAGGAGATCGAGACCACGGTGAAACCCCGTCTCTACTAAAAATACAAAAAAAAAAAAAAAAATTAGCCGGGTGTGGTGGCGGGTGCCTGTAGTCCCAGCTACTCAGAGAGGCTGAGGCAGGAGAATGGCGTGAACCCAGGAGGCGGAGCTTGCAGTGAGCCGAGATTACGCCGCTGCACTCCAGCCTGGGTGACAGAGCAAGACTCCATTCTCAAAAAACAAACAAACAATTAAAAAAAAAAAAAAATGCCTAATAAGAAGAAACAATAAAAAATTACAAATTAGCAAATTACTTCCTATCTCACTTCATACATCAGATACTTGATGAGATATGTATCAACTCTTTAGTGTTCTATTAACTGGTTTCAATGGGGGAAAAAAAGAATTCTTGATGAATCAAAACTAATGAAAGAAGCTTAGTGTGACATGAAATAAATGCAGGTCATGTTGCTGAATGGAAACTTTCAGGAAGGACAAATGAACTCGATGTTGAGATGGAAGAAGTGAAAAGGCCCGGGCAAGGATCAGACTACACCAGTCGTGGTCAAGAGATCTTTATTGGAGGTATCGAGCGGAGAAGGAAGAGAAGAGAGAGAGCTGCTGGTGTGCTGGGTTTTATATCCCTTGGGCCTACGTGGGGTGGGCCCAAGGGAAGGTGGGTGATGCTTCTTTCTGATTGGCCCTCCTTTGGTGGGTTCAGACAGTGCCCGATCAAGGAGGGGAGAAGAACCTGGAACTGGTGCCATTAAGGTACCCCTGTTGCCTAACATTCCTCCCTTTTTTGTTTTTTAAGAAGTGGGGAAATGGGTGTTGTAGTTCATCTGGCTACTTCCTGCTGAACAGGGGCATTGTAGGGGAGGAGTATGGGAGGTTGTGGACAGGGCACAGTAGGAGTATAAGGTCAAGTAGTAGGGCGCTATATATGAACACCTCCTTGGGTGTGAAGTCTATGAATGTTCCTTGTAGGAGGTCATCCAAAGCCGTGAGCCAGCCAAGGGGCAGGGAGGGGTCTGCAATGAGCCAGCTGTCTGTGTGGAGGTCGTCTAGAAACTGGGGGAACCGAGACATTGGGCATTGGACCTAGGTTTAGCCTAGAAGGAAAAGAGAATGATAGTTATTTAGGGTGTTTGGCAGACTCGACCCTGGAAATGGCTGGATGAGGGATGTTGGATGAGGGGTTGTTATGGTAGATCTTATCTGACTGGTGTCGGCTGACTGGCGTATTGGTCGTTGACGTATCAGAAGGGTGTGAGGCTGTCTCTGGAGTCCTCTGTGTCTTCACAGGTTGCTAAAAATTGGTAATTTCTGAGAAGAAGCTGGTTAAAGGTTTGGTTAGAGATGGAAACGATGAAGTTAGTAGTGGGGGCAGAGGAGTTATTGGCAGGCATTGACTTGGATAAGGGGATGGCAGCAAGAGGGGGCTTTGACTGTGAAAAGGTAATAGGGCTGTGAAGGGGGTTCGCTGGTGGAGGAAGGTGAAAAGATGTGGGAGGCGGTGAGAGGAGGTCTGTTAAGATTTGCACATAGAAGTGGAACTTGAGAGGATAAGTAGTGTATGGAGATGGTGTTGAGTGTGCGGGTGATGGTTAGGGTTTGTGCTGGGTAGGACCAGGCATTGCTTGGGTATAAACCTCCTGTGGCTGACTGGCCCCAAATGGAATTGGATGGGTCGGAGATGTGAATGGCCCGGGAGGAGGCATTGTTTTTGGTGGTATAGTATATGAAGGGGGTTTCGGGATCTATAGTGGTATATTGTTGAAGTGCCTTTGTAAGGCGGTCAAGGAAAGCAGAGGGGTTTTCATGTTTGTCCTGTATTACCTCATGAAGTTTTTCAAAATTGACTGCCTTCTGAGCTGCTTTACGCAGTCCAGCTATTAGGCAAGTGGCAAAATGGTCTCGGGCTGCTGTGTCATTTTGTGTGTTATAGTCCCAGTTGGGCTCCTGTTCTGGCACCACCTGCACCCCCAGTGGCAGGGCTGGGGCTGTTTGGTGGACCTCATCTGCAAGAGCGCGAGCATGTTCCCAAACTCGCCTATGCTCTTCAGGAAGAAGGGTGTTAGAAAGGACTGTGTAGATGTCATGGAAGGTGAGGCTATAAGCTTGGCAAAGGTACTGAAATTCTTTGATGAATGAAGAAGAGTTAGAGGTGTAAGAACCTAAACGTTTTTCGATTTGAGATAGGTCAGCTATGGAGAAAGGGACGTGGACGTGAACGATGCCCTCTGCCCCGGCCACTTCTCTGAGGGGGGTGAGAACAGGGTGGGAAGATTTTGAGTGAGTAATGGGAGGGCTAAATGATGAGGAGAGAGCGGGCAGTGAGGAGGGTGAGGAGGAAATGGGGGGAGGGGAAGCTGTTGGGTGTTGGGGTTGGGCGGCAGCCGGAAGGTGGGGTGGGGCGTGGTGGTATGGTGGAGGTTCATCGGCAGGATCAAAGTCAGGGGCAGAGGGAGGGGTTGGCAGTTTAAGGGCGGCGAGAAGTTGTTGGGGCTTGCAAGGGAGGCAAAGGTCGGGTCTGTCCCATAAGAGGAAGAAGCCATGAAGTTATGGGATCTCTACCCATTTTCCTGTCCGCACGCAATAGTTGTAGAGATCCCGAAGAAGATCAGGATCGAGAGAGCCATAAGGAGCCCATTTGTTTTGGTTGTCTAGGGGATAGGTGGGCCAATTTTGAGTGCAAAATTTAATTAGGTGTTTTGGTTTGATGTCTGAGGCGAGGCCAAGGGCTGACAAATTATTTAAAAGACATTGTAGTGGGGAGTTGGCCGGCAGGGATGCAGAGCCTCCCATAATGAGAGGAAGGAATAGACGGTGACGAGCTAGGCAGGGCGTCCCCTGCTGGCTGCTTGCTGTGGAGCGAGTCAGAGCCTCCAGATCCATCATCACTGAAAGGGAAGGACTGAGGAGCCTCTGAGAGGCGGGAGGCCATGGGTCACCTGGTACCAGGATTTTAACGAGAGAAGGAGAGGGACCCAGGACGGAGACGCGAGGAGGAGAGGGAGAAAACTCCGTTCACTGCAGTCCGAGTCTAGAGTAAGATTTACGGCGGCTGACAGCGGGCGGCTGAGAGGAGAGTTGGTCGGCTGGTGTTGAACACTAAGTGGGGCGGGCCCAAGGGAAGGAGGGAGATGCTTCTTTCTGATTGGCCCACCTTTGGCGGGTTCAGACAGTGCCCAGTCAAGGAGGGGAGAAGAACCCGGAACCGGCGCCATTACGGTACCCCTGTTGCCTAACAAGAAGACTGTCAACCATTATACTGGTGGCCTCCTGTCTGTTTCATAGAGGCAGCAGAAGGATTTGAGACAGCAATTTTGATTAAAAGCATCAAAAGCTATTGTTTCCACTCAATAGATGACCAACCATGTCAACTAGGTCCTTCTTTTCCAGCCTCGCTTAGGACAAACCATGTAGAGGAAACTGCTAATAATTGAAACTCCCATGACAAATGGCTTAGTGGGTGCCACGGCTTTTCACTTCACACTGGACATGCTCCCTGTTCCACCTGGTAGCCATGCTGCTGTTTTCTCTAGGCCCATGGGCTGACCTTGGTTGTCAAGCATTTCCTCAAGCACAGTTCCTAAGTGTTGGGAATTCACGTTAATTGTCTTGTAGTTCTTGGCTACTGCCCGAACAAAAAACAGCCCAACTTCAAACCATCTATTCTCTCCTAAAGGATACAAAACTCCCCTGTACCCTCTTACTAATTCCTCTTCTGGATTCCTGCCTATACCACACCAGCAGGTAACTATGAAGATAATTTTCAAATTTTTGCTCCAGTTTTTTATTCTTTATGCTAGATCAACTTCTGCATCCTTTGGCTTAATATTTTGCACAGCTTCAAAAAGTGCAATTTGTCTTTTCAAGTGAAATAAATGAGAACTGCTGCAGGGCACCCATGCAGTTGAGCAGATTTTAGGTTCTGCCATAACCTATTTAGAAAACAAAATTCCCAGATATATGTTCATACACCATGTTGGAATTAACAATGGGAGAGTAGTATGAGGAGTTGTACAGTTTTCCACCTAGTCATTTGCAGAAATGAAGTTTGTCTCAAAAGATTAGAGAGCTAAATAATTAGGAGTTATAGACACTGTCAAAGCTATTTTTTATATCTCTATCTAGCTATCTATACATATGCGTGTGTGTGTGTGTATATATATATATAGTTTTACTTTTTAAAACAATACCCATGCTGCTGATCTAAAGTGAGAGGGAGAGAGGGGTGGAAGACTGAGAGCAGGTAGTTATAAAGAACAAAGTACATTTTACTCAGCAAAGCTCTTTGAAGCCAGTGTGTATTATCTGAGTTTGAGATTCTGAGTGTTTTGGATATTTGCTCTATGCGGCAAAAAAAAAAAAAAAGCTCATTTTATAGTGTCACAGTATCCCCTAATAATCTGATAGAATAAGCTGATAGACATTAGGGTATATGCATCATAAGTTATATTTCTATCAACGTAAATGTTGAGCTATAGACTGCATATTTCAAATTATGCTGCTGAGTATAGAATAAATATTAAGCAACTATTCTTCCTTTGTTCTGTCTCTTCTATTTCTTTTCTGAGATGTTTGGTCAAAAGTAGCCAAAGAGGTTCTGGAGAATTTCTTGAAAGGGCTACTGTTGTCACTAATTCAAGCCAAATCATCAGAATATAGCAAAAACATTTTTTAATCTAAATAATAACATACACCTCAGCAACTTTATAAAGGCAAATCATCTTATTCAATTTTCATTTAAAATTGTTATATATTCCATAATGTTTATTTGAACCGACACATTTTAATTAGAATAGTCATATTACCATTCAATATCAAACAAGCTATACAGTACATCATTCAGGCACCTGAATAAAAATGACAGAAAGTATTAATATGGTAACCACATAGCACTCCAGATAATTTTTTTTCTATCACTACATTTTATTGCCAGTGGCCACAATGTGAAGTTGTAGAGTTTTGGAGAGACATCTGCATACTTAAAGGAGAGAGAAAGAGTATAAAACTATAGAGCTCATGATCTTCAAACAAAATGTAGAAAAACTTCGAAGTTGAGAATTAACACAGAAATGATATGAGGGAAGGACTCACATACAGAACAAAAATGAAACTTCCTAAGGACAATATTTTTTTTTTTTTTTTTTTTTGAGACGGAGTCTGCTCTGTCGCCCAGGCTGGAGTGCAGTGGCACAATCTCGGCTCACTGCAAGCTCCGCCTCCCGGGTTCACGCTGTTCTCCTGCCTCAGCCTCTCAGAGTAGCTGGGACTACAGCTGCCCGCCACCACGCCCCGCTAATTTTTTGTATTTTTTAGTAGAGATGGGGTTTCACTGTGGTCTCGATCTCCTGACCTCGTGATCCGCCCGCCTCAGCCTCCCAAAGTGCTGGGATTACAAGCGTGAGCCACCGTGCCCGGCCCCTAAGGACAATTTTTGTCTTCTCTCTTATTTTTCTGCATATGTTTGTATGTATGTATTTGCATATATATCCACATATGCAAATATATAAAAATGGTAACACTGTGGAACTTCTACCAGCTGGATGTGTATTTCAGGTTAAAATAAAGAAGGTTATGCCTACCAAAATTCAACTCCCTACTGTTAAAGTACAAAATATTTTCCTTTTCAGTTTTATCTTTTCTACCACATTTACCACCAAAATTACTTAAATGAAAATCATATTTGAACACTAATTTTTTTCTACAGTCATTTTTTAATCTTAGAGATAAAAGTTTCAGATTGGAGATTTATTTTGAATTGTCATCCTATTATTTGTGAAACATTTTAAAATGTAGGGAGAGTGTTAGAAAAGTGGTAATTGGTGAGTGATTAACAGAACACTTCGCTGTTAACTTCATTGTTGTGTACACCAGCTTGGGTTGACAAAGTTGGAATTAATAAATGATTGGGCACTGAGTGCAGTGGCTCATGCCTGTAATCCCAGTACATTGGGAGGCTGAGATGGGTGGATCACTTCAGGCCAGGAGTTTGAGACCAGCCTGCCCAACATGGCAAAACCCTGACTTTGTTAAAAATACAAATATTAGCTGGGCATGCTGGCGCACACCTGTAATTACAGCTACTCAGGAGGCTGAGGTACGAGAAACACTTGAACCTGGAAGGCAGAGGTTGCAGTGGGACCAGACTGCGCCATTGCACTCCAGCCTGGGCAACACAGCGAGATGCTGTCTCTAAATAAATAAATAAATATTTGGTAGCATGAACTAATGGCAAATCATCAGAACTGGGGATCAGGATAATGATGGCTTTGATGCTATAGCTATGACTATGGGTAAGTTAACTACCTTCATTGGTACAGTATCCTCATAGCTGTGTAATGAGATAATTATCCTATATATTCTCTAAAATGCACTTCTAGAAGTGCAAATCTACCTGATATCCTGTTTAAAAAAGATTTATTTTTAAGCAAACACTTAGCCACATATATGGCAGTTTGACTTGCTCTGTTTAATTTATATCTAGGATACCTATAAATTACTTGAATTCTAGGGCTATTAGTAATTGATCATTATAAAAAATTTACATTTGGGACAGAATATAAGAAACCGTATATATATATACACACACATATATATCCATATATATATCCATAGATACATGTATATGGATATCCATGTATATATCCATAGATATATGTATATGGATATCCATATATATCCATATGTGTATATATATATTCCCTGTGTGTATATACACACACACACTATATATTTGCCAGCAAAATAAAATGTCAAAAATGTGTAAAAGAATTACTATTGTTTTTTTAAGAAAAGAATGTATTCCAAAAGATTCCTCTGTTTAGAAAGCTACTACAACTTATTAATATAATCTGTAAAACAATTTGCAATATTCATAGTGATTTGAAACAAAATATTTAAATTTGACATAAAATAAAATTAAAGACCAGGTTTCTTTTATCTGTACTTATTCCACCAAGAACTCTCTAGACATTGATTATTCTGAGTCAAGTGAATATTATGTACAAATATGACATATACTCCATGTGAGAGGTGAAAATTAGTGAATTGTCATAATTCTGGCTGAGCCATGTTTTCATTGCCATTTTACAAATAAGCTTTTCTTGCTAATAGAGAAGCTTGACAATTCTCAGAAACCCAGACTACTTGACTGAAAATTCAATAAGTAAGTTAAGGATAGCAAATGGTAACCAGGCCTTGGGGAGGCTATACGATTTAAACACAACTTTTTTTTGACAGTTTGTAGTATAGCTCTGGTGGTTTGTTTCAAAATCTGTCAAAAAGATATAACTGGACTTAGGAGTTTAGTTTCACTGCATGAACATTCGGTCAGGGCAATCAGATAATGAAGGTATCTTCACTGATGTCAATAGGACTCAACAATAAACACATCCCCAAAGAAATGATGTTTAACAATTATGTCATTTAATGTGATGGGGGAGTCATCAACTTCCATTTGTTTCAATGGTGATTTTACTTTCATTTTCTCAACATCAGTAAAACAGTTGCACCCACATTTGTTATATTGATACTCAAGTAAAACTAAGGCCACCAGGTTGCTGTTATGAATCTATTTTTTAAAAAGGTAAAATTGGACTGGGCATAGTGGCTCACGCCTGTAATCCCAGCACTTTGGGAGGCCGAGGTGGGCGGATTAAGAAGTCGAGAGATCGAGACCATCCTGGCTAATATGGTGAAACCCTGTCTCTACTAAAAATACAAAAAAAAATTAGCCAGGCGTGGTGGCGGGCGCCTGTAGTCCCAGCCACTCGGGAGGCTAAGCCGGAGAATGGCATGAACCTGGGAGGTGGAGCTTGCAGTAAGCGGAGATTGTGCCACTGCACCCCAGCCTGGGCGACAGAGTGAGACTCCGTCTTAAAAAAAAAAAAAATGGTAAAATCGAAAAATATATTAGCATTGTGCTTAGAATTGTTTGTGACTGGATACATATTAAAAAATATAATTTATAATTGTTTAACTCAGTCACTAGACTCCAGAGTTTTAGGATGTCATAGAAGTTATACATTTTTTATTCTGCTGTTTGTATTCTGTAATATTTTAGTACTGAACATGTTAGATTTAGCCACTAAATCAACAGGATCCTAATTATTTTCGTGTTTATTTGGAGCAAATAACATCAATAGTAGGAAATATTTATTTTCCACACACTGTACTAAGTACTGTATGTGCATTTTTCATTTGACTCTAAAAACACTTGCATAAAGTAGGTACTACTAATATCTACATTTTACAGCAAGGAGATAGAGGTTTAGAGAAGCTTCATGACTTTTCCAGAGGACAAAGGCAGTAAATGGCATTCATAGATGACTCTGAATCATGGCCTACCTGGATTTATATAGCGATCTTTCTGCAGGTATTTGATTTCATTACCTAAGTAAATAAATACATAAATAAATATTTGTAGGTCTCCTACTAGATGTTATGTAAGGGATTCGAGATAGCCATCCCATTGGAAAAAACTTATTACTGGTTCAGTCTAAATTTTATAGCAATTAATTCAATGGTGCAAACAAATTATCAAGGAACTCACCTGCCTCCCACTGTGTCATAATTCATTGCACCCATGGCTATTATTTTGAAGATATATGACCCCAAAAGGTTACATTATAAGGGACTAGGTAAGATTGTGACAAATCCCAGTTGAAGGGATTAGCATGTGGAAATCAAGCCGGGAAAAGGAGTTCTAATAGAGGGCTTTGGGTGAGAAAAAGAAGAGTACTGAAAGAATGTTTAGAGTATCACTTATATAATATCTTCTATTAGTCTCTGTTTTCCAAATGACCATTTGTATACTGAGCAAATGAGGAATTTTTTGAAAGGGTCATATGTATAATGCTTACAAGACAAAGGAGTAATCATTTTCTCAGAATTCACACTTAAAATATTAATGCTGAAAATGTCAGAGCTAGGTTAAGGGGAAAACCAGAATGAAAATTGCTCAACGTTCTCTAAGCAGTTAAACACCACCAGAAATTTAAGAAGATTAAAAAAAAAAAAAGTATTCCCTAGAACTCTTCTTGTGGAAAGTTCTGTGAGTAGTTTGAAGATGGAATGTTTAAGGTGAAATTTGGCTCCCAACCCCATCTATTTATATAAACTCTCTTCTGAGGAAATTGCAGTCTTCTCCTGTATTAGTCCATTTTTCACACTGCTATAAAGACATACCTGAGAGTTGGTAATTTGTAAAGAAAAGAGGTTTAATTGACTCACAGTTCTGCATGGCTGGGGAGACCTCAGGAAACTGGCATGGTGGAAGGGGAAGAGGCACATCTTAAATGGTGGAATACAAGAGAAAGGGAGCAAGAGCAGGGAAAACTGCCTGATAAAACCATCAGGTCTCCTGAGAACTCACTATCACAAGAACAGCATGGGGGAAAACGTCCCAGTGATCCAATCACCTCTCACCTGGTCCCTCCCTCAACATGTGGGCATTATGGGGATTACAATTCAAGATGAGATTTGGGTGGGGACACAGCAAAACCATATCATTTGCTAAGTGGAAAATGCAAGTTTGGAGCTTGGAGTTTGGAGATGGCTTCTTCAAGACAATATAGTATTAACACAGCAATTCTTTATTTTCCTTTCTTCCTCTGGTGCACCCTAGCATCCTCCTTATCAAAATGTGCTTACGAGTAGTTTGACAATATATGTTTGAAGGGGTATCAGTTTATGAGACTTCTTAGGGCGCCCATGTGTCTAGTCTAGCCCTGATTATTGAAGACTGGAGGAGACAAAAATATGCCACAGTTTTACATAATTAGTTATAATAAAATGAAGAAAATCATGAAACTCCAAATCAACAATAACAAACCAACAAGAAAAGTTTATAATACATTTCTCCTTCCCTCTTTATATTGTTTCATCACTTTCATCCTTTGGTACCGGATAAACATTCACTAAATAAATCGTCACAGTGACTACACCAGGCTAGATCTAGAAAAAGTTTGTCATCTTCTCATAGTGAACTAGATATCTGCGAGAAGACTGACTGCTGTTCAGTTCATATGTTACTGCTTCTAATATTTTCTGGATAATCATGGGGATATTTACATAGCCTGGGAAATAAATTATATTTATATTTGTGCTGTGCACTATAAAGAAGATTAAGTTTAATTTATATATTTACAGTGTCAAGTAGTTAAAACATAAATCCCCAGGTAATAATTGGACTGTTTTCAAGAATCATTATAGCCACTGGGAAGAATGTTGGAGATGCAACACAAAATGTATATCCTCTTAAACTATAGGATATCCAAATTAAAGAAACAAAAACATTTCTCCAGATGGCACCAGTATAAAAGATGTTTATATCCCATCAAGTGACATGGAGGGCTATGAAATTCTGTCACTCTAACAGCAGTTTATATAAAGGCTTTCCCTAGTCACCTGCATCCCTAGTCACCTGCAATAGGCACATTGGAATTTTTGAACTTCTCAAATGTGTACTGTTGCAAGTAGAGACAGAAACAGCCAGAGCTTTGCAAACACTGTGGAAACAATATTTTAACAGTAGAAGACAAATGCTCTACTTTTAAACATTTGCAAACTTGAAAAATAATCCTCTGCAAATCCATTTTACTTGTATCATTAATGCGTGACACCGGCAGAAATCAGTTCGTAGATGATTGAGAGCCAGAATAACAGAATACACAAACTTAGCTTAGAATAAGAACAGAGACATTCTCCAGACCCATAGTTGACAGAAGAGTATATCAATTTTCATGAGAAAGATTTAGCAGTTAACATCGGAGCACTGATTGATTCCACAGTTCATATGTTCATATGTGTGTTGTATGCATAAAATTCTTTTCTATATTTATACTCAGATTTTCATATTGGCAGTGTTTTATGTTGCAATTAAATTTTTCATTAAGGACCTAAGTTAAATAAAAAGAATACCTTTACAAGTAAGTAATGGAATATTCAGATATTTAAAGGTATTATTTTTAGAAATAGGAAAATGCTTTTCAATGTAGCATAAAGAATAAGGTTGCAAGTTTCATTCACATATGAAAGATAGAAAATGTTAAATATGTTTAACTAAAATATTAAAAGATATGATATTGCTAATTTTTGAAGGATGTTATTATTATTACTTTTTTTAAAAAACAATTATCAGTTTTTTGGATGAAAATGCATTTAAAACTTTGAAAACTTAAAAAAGGTTTTCACTTTTGTGAGCAACTGGTTTAGATATTGTATTACTATGAGCGAGTGGACCAGACAACTGTACGAGTCCTTGTTCTAGTGTGGAGAGTGAGAATCCAGGTCAACAGCACCATCTAAAGAATAGTGACAAAATGGAATTTGTTTCATTTTACCATATTTAGTCTTTGATTAAGAAAACTACAGCAACAACATGAAAGTTTTTTTTTATATTTAAATATAATGTGCTTTTGTTGTTCTTATTTTTACAGAAAAAAAGTTGGCATTGATAGTGATTGTGGGCTAAGTTATAAAATTTCTCTTATCCTTTTCCTTCCATCCTGTTCCATGGGCTTCCAATTATCATTGGCATTGTAAATTTGTACTTGCCAAACACAGAGACAATCATTTATTTAAGTTAGAGATTGTGTTTACAAAAATCAGTGAGGTATTACGTTGGTTCAACCGGTATTGTCCCAAATAAAAAGCATTGCCTCTAAATTTCTAGATGGGTATAGATGGTATAATCCATTTTTGAAAATAGTGCTTGAAATGGAATTGCTTTTAGGACTACCTGCACTCCTGTAGCAACATTAAGCATATTTGGTAGTTTTTGGAAGTCATCCCATTTTACTCTAGTCCAATCAGACCTTATTAAGTTAGTCCAAGAAGTTTCCAGAAGAAAAATATATTGCCTTCAATAACTCTCCAGTCTTTATTTTTCTTACCCCCAGTTATTCTCATCCTACACATTTGTGTGTGCATGCATATGCACACACACACACAGTCATGATCACACGTTCACATGCATACACACCTAGCAGTAAATTATTTTCATCCATTTATCTGTATTTACACCTCAGTGGGTAATAGAGTTATCTTTTTGAAAAGCTGCTTTCTACTTCTTTCAATCCTGTTCAGCTCATTCTTATTTTTGACTAAGTTTACCTTCAATCAAATCCCTTACAGCCGTATTTCAGGGTAGAAGGATTCTTAACATACTACTGTCAATCACTCCTGACCCATATGAAATGATATGATTGTTTTTTTCTGCCTTTTTATTCCTCAGTTTTAATTTGCAGTTCTCCTGAATATATTACTTCCCTTTGCTTCTTCGGTCCTCCCTAATCCTCAGGATCAGGAGGAAAACACACCCCACCCCCTACTCCCACTTTCAGACCTTTGGCTGCACCATATCTCAAATGCTTTAACTCTGTTGCTATTTATAAAACATCTGCTTAACACGTATCTTCATAATTGCTTACTCTTAATATGTAAGTGAATTTATTTGGAGACTTCAGAAAAAATATTTGACTACCGATGCAGTTAACTTAATGGTTAAATGTCTATTTAGGATTACTGTATCTTATTAGATCAGTTTTTGAAAGTTACACTTTCATAGATAATTGTCTACTTAACATTGACTAACATAATATAGTTTGATGCCTTCTCAAAAATATTTTACTTTTACTGTTATGTTACTTTTTATATTTTTAATGTTTTTAATTTTATTTGCATAAACGCTTCAGTCTTTTGTCTTTTTAATTAAAGATTCATAATAAAGAACTAGCTTTAGATTTGGATAATCTTTTTGCTTCATTTTATATTTTGTCTTATATTATTTCTTTTTATGCTTTCTTCTATTTCATTATTTTAAAAATATTTTGAATAAAATGTTTTAACTGTTAATTTTTAATTTTTTGTTTTTAATAAGTATTTCAACCTGTAAATTTTTAATTTTAGCTATGTACACATGCATATAATATGTAGTGATATTATTGTCTTTTAGTCATAAATATTTTGTAATTTTCATTATGATTTTCTTTTACTCAAATGTTAATTAGAACTATGTTTTAAAAGTTTAGATTTTTTTTAAATTAAGTTTTCTAAAATGCTACATTTTAGTTTTAAATCAGTATGATCTGAAAAAAATTTGGAATAATATTTGGTATTTGTAAAATTTGCTTTGTGGGCTAATCTTAATTTGTGTAATTATCCATATAACTAGAAAAGCATATGTACTCTTTAAGTAGTGTGTTCAGAATTCTCTCTCTCTTTCTTTATATCTGTCTATCTATCTACCTAATGATGCAGGATTTTTTGCTCCATAGTTCAACTAAAATCCAGGTTCTTGTCACGTGACCAGAAAAAATTAGGCACATGGTCATATTGAAAGATGAGGAGAGCAGAATTTATTAAAAGAAAGCTCTCAGTGAATTTTAAAAGAGGTCTTGCCAACAGGCTCCCACTTCACATATTGAATACCAGGCCACCACACACGAGCTGAGAGGCCAGGCTCCTCCCTACTGCATAAGGCATGAATTCCCAGTGGCTCAACCTCACTCTATCAATATTGCAGGTGGGCCCCCAGCCTGTTGAGAACATGCTCAGACACCCTGGACAGGTGTCCTCATCTACACAAAAGTATCTGATGTAAACACTTGTGGGGCATGTTGGAGATTCTCTGGGTAGCTTCCTCTATCTGCCTCCTGCATCTAATACACACACATACATATGTATATATGCCCACATCCGTGCACACACACACACATTCAACTTAAACCCCAATTTATTGTTCAACTCTGTCATTTTTTTCACTTTTATTTCTAGTTCTTTGAATCTTGTTTTTTACTAATTATAGGCAACATGTTAAATGTATATAGATTGAGAATTAGTTATATTTTTATGGTAATTTTTTTACTTTATTATTATGCAATAATCCATGATCCTAACATTGCTTTGACCCTTAATGTACATTCAGTCTGGTGGTAATGTTGCTCACCAGTTAGTCCTTGCTTTCTTTTTACCTCTCTCTGTGTGTGTATAGAAATATTGTTAAACTTTTTTTTGAGTAAATTATGCTTTTTGTATGTTTCCCCCAATGTGGCAATTGCTGTTGCTTAAGAGAGGTATATATATATATATAGTTATAGTTATTATGACATTGACTATATTTTAATTATTTTATTAGTTACTCTTATATTTTAATTTCATCCTACATTTACTAAATTATAAATTATAAATATTGCTACCACCACCCTGAACAATACAAAGCCACATAATATCTGAAGTCAAAACAACTTCCCAATGAATTCTTTCATTTTATTGTTGTCTAGTACTTTAGTCCTACTTTGATTTTTACTTCTGCTAAAACAATCATTCCTGTTTTTGTAGTTAGTATTTATTTAGAATTTCCAATAGCCTTTCTTAAGACTTCAATTTCCTTCTTAACAAATATTTAAGAATATTAACATTTGTTTCAAGGCATGAAAGTTATGTATTGGCTCTGTTTGAAAATGTCTTTATTTTCTCATTTTTCTATGATAAGCATGTGGCTGGATAATGAATTCTAGGTTGAGAGCTTTTTCTCCAGCATTTGAAATGTTAATTTGTCTTTTGACATCTTTTTGTTTATAAGAATTATGCTTTCATCTAAATTTTAATGAGCCCTAAACATAAAATTGGGCCTTTTTTTTTCTGGTTGCACTTATCTTTGGTGTTACTATAATATACCTAAAGGTGCATTTATTTATATTTATTTCCCTTGGAATTATGTCACTTCTAAGATAGATATCACCAATTCAAAATTAGCTTATTTTCTATATGTTTATGTATTTTCATTTTTGCATTGCCTATTACGTACTTTTTTTTTAAGATAGAACTTCTTTTTAAAAGTGGTTTCTCTGAGAGCTACATATATGTCTTCCACGTTCAACAGGCAACATAGTGTTAAACTTGTACCACTTCATGTACAGTGCAATAGCTTTACAACTGTATAGGTAAATTTACATTCCCTGACTGTCCCTGCCCCGCAACAATTGTTTCTGTTGTAGCTGTTACAGGAAAGGGGTCCTGATCAAGACCCAAGAGACAGTTCCTGGATCTCACTCAGTAAAGAATTCAGTGCGACTCCACAGTGCAAAGTGAAAACAAGTTTATTAAGAAAGTAAAGGAATAAAAGAATGGCTACACCATAGACAGAGAAGCCCTGAGGCCTGCTGTTTGCCCACTTTAATGGTTATTTCTTGCTGATATGCTAAACAAGGGGTGGATTATTTATGCCTACACTTTTTAGACCACATAGGGTAATTTCCTGACATTGCCATGGCATTTGTAAACTGCTATGGTTCTGGTGGGAGTGTAGCAGTGAGGACGACCAGAGGTCACTCCTGTTGCCATTTTGGTTTTGGCGGGTTTTGGCCAGCTCCTTTACTGTAACCTGTTTAATCAGGAAGCCCTTTATAACCTGTATTTGTGCTGACCTCCTATCTCATCGTGTGACTTAGAATGCCTTAACCATCTGGGAATGCAGCCCAGTAGGCTTCAGCGTCATTTTACCCAGCTCCTATTTAAGATGGAATTGCTTTTGTACGCACACCTCTGACATTTCCCACCTCCCTTTCACAAGAGAACCCTTAATCCTAAGGGTTGCAGAGGGACAAAGATTCATCTTCTGTAACTTCTTCAGGCTGAGTAGGGGCAATGATACACCTGCCTAACTATGAGGATCTCTTGCAATGATATACCTGCTTAACTATGAGGATCTCTTGCATTCAGGGTAGAGAGAACCTCAGTCAGAAACCATCAGTATAGTAAGGTCCATTTATAACTCTTGAGTTTTGACAAAGGGTGATATCGGGAAGATTAATAAGTGTTTAAGAAAATATTCAGCAAGTTTGCCCTGTATTCCTACACAAAGAGTATAACAGCAATATATTCCACAAGAGTAAAGCAAAATAAATAAAGTTATTCCAAGTAAACTAAATTAGAAAGCTTTCCACCAACTGGGCATCTGTTGGAACCAAACTGATAAGGGGTTGCTAGATGATTCCAATACATGCATATTTATTATGCATATTGATTCAGATTTTTACATTACCCAACCCTCTTATTTCTTCTGAGTAGCCATCAGAGTTTACTAGTTGTTTCAAAGGAGCAAGCAGGATTAGCCTAAGTTGCAGAAACAAACTTAAAAACAACAAATGAGACAATAATTTAATGACAAGTGTACCATAGTTCTTGAGACATATATTTTTCTCTCCAGTTTCTCATTTTTACTTAAAACAAGTCATGGTAAGACTGATTTACTTTATTACACTTGGCCTGATTATTTGTATAAAGTGCAGCAAAAATAATTAGTTTTCATATAGGCTGTGTGTGTGTGTGTGTGTAATGCTGGTTTTTATTGGTTGGCACAAGATTACAACCTACAATTTCAATGCCTTTCCCTCCCACACAGCTCAAGTGGAAGGAAACTGATTAACACATAGAAAGGAACGGCAGGCTCACAGGTTTAAGCATCTGTTTTTACAAAAAGGAGTGAGATATGGGGGTGGTCAAGTTTTACAGATAGTAACAATATTCTCTCTAGATTGCAGGACAGAAGTCTGCCTGTACCCCATTGCTGGTACCACATACAGGACACATTAGTAAAGTAGGGAAGGGGCTATATGTGTGGCTGGCCTGTTCTTAAGAGAGGAAGGTGGGATGGTATCTGGTGTGTACCTGTCTCGGACCAAATCTTGGGCTGGACCAGTGTCCCTTTCTTCTCAGCCCTCCTCCACAGCCTGACTGTACTATCAGCTGCACCCATGGGAAGGAGGTATGAAGGAAGCCTGAGAACATCTGCCTTGAGAAAAGGAAACAGGAAAACTATTTCCTTCCACCTTCTCTGGACAAAATTCCACTCCCCTCAGCTCCAGAAAGCACTGCAAACATCTTCCTTAGGAATGCTGTGAAGACACGGGGAAGAGGCCCACCCAGACAGGTGGTCCTGAGTGGGCAAGAAGAAAAGCTTGACTTTCCATGCAGTACCAAGCAAGGTTGTTTTGGAAACAAGCAAACAAACAGAAAATGGAAACCAAGACCATATACCCATAGACTGGGTAGCTCCTAAATCCTGGAGAGCATTTGGATTGAGGGTAAGGGAAATTTTACTTCAGCTCCTTGCTTTATAACCCACACAAAGTGCCAAGAGGTTTAAGGACCACAAGTGACCTCTCTTTCCCTACAGGCACCATTTCTTGGATTCCCAGTTTTGTTGAGCTCATTTGGGGTCATTCTTGCCATCCTCTTCAAAAATGACTCAGCTTGTTGGTTGGTCCATTTTCTACCCCTTTCTACAATTATGAACACACTGTCTAAACAGGAGATCTATATATGCTGTCATCCTGCAGTCCAAGGGATTAGGTGACCTAATGATGAGAAGGCTAGCTTATTTGCTTTCCTGGGTGTTCCTGATAGAAATGAACAGCAGCAGAGTTCTGGTGGGATACAGCAGTCTAGTCTGAGCCACTGTGTGATTCCCCAGGGGACTGGTCCCTAGGTACATGGGTCCCTGGCTCTCTTTTTCAGTGCCAGAGACATTACTCAACTTGGCCATTTAAGCCTCAGCTAAAACATATGAGCATGAGGGAAAATGGAGAAGAAATACTTTTGCCCTCTGGAAAAACTTAAACCCAATACATCTTGGCTATTTTGCCTCAACCCACAGGGTTCCCTGGAAACACTTGTTGAACTTGGCCAAGAGGAGACTGTATATGGATGGCACACCTGTAAAAGGGGAGAAAGCACACTAGTTCATCTCTTTTAAAACTGGAATGGTCCCAGGGATGTTAACTTTTCTGATGCTGATGGTAGATGAGTGGAGTGGAGGTGACAATGTGAGAAAACTCCTTAAAAACCCTTAAGCTGTTTGGAGACTACACACCACAGCTGAGCGAACCAAGGTGAGGCTTCACTGCATATAGGCTTTTTTAAATTGACTTTGATGGAACTCTGTTCCATAGAAGGAATCTCAGATTAGACTTTTTAAAGCCAAGCTCAACCATGAGTTTGTACCATCAAATATCTATGAGTTGAGTAAATTCCTGTCTTCTTGGTGTCCCAAAATAACTTGGGGCTCCTGGACCTGTCAGAAAGTGACATTCTTTACTTATCACAAGTCAGAAACCCTATACAGGGACTGTTGCAGGCAAGGTCTGAGGCCAGTTCTCCAAGGATCTTCTATTGGCTTTACAAGTCAAATTTGATTCCTTAAAGGAAAGCACACCATTTCAGTTAAAGCCTTGGTAAAATAATCAATTTCCCCAATTGTGTCCTGTTACAAAAGAAAACAAATTCTTATTGCACTTATGCAATTAACTATATTGCCATTTAAGAATACTTACAAATAGTTTCCAAATGTTGGAGAAATCAGATAGAGAGAAACAAATATGCTCCAAATTTTGTTCACAGGAGTATACTTTACTCAATTGCTAAAAGCTGTAAATAGCTCAAAAGAAAAGTTTCCTTGACTCTGAAAAACAAAACAAAGGATCAGCAGCATTTTAAGCAAAATTAAAAAGATTACTTCTATTTTCTATTGGTTCAGTTAATTCAGTTAACTCCTGTTCTATTTGGTATCCAACATTCCAGCTATTCATGAGAACTCTGAAAGTTGTTTCCTCTATTCTATTGTTACAGTTTCCAAAGTTATTAGAAACCTGCATTTAAGAACACCTGCTAGAGTTCTATAGTTGATTATAAACCACCTTCTAAAGAGGATTTTAAAAAGACAACAATTGTTTGTGGATGATAAAAAGCTTTAGGACAGCCACTATTAAAGCCACAATTGATAAGGAAATTTGGTTACTTCTGTGGCACACAAAATGTTATATAATAATTATAATTATTAGTAAGGTACACTATGTCATATTACAATTATAGGAGTTTCCCATAACTTTGGAACATATACCAATAATACATTTATGCAAATATAGTCCAAAGAAAGCAAAATACCATTTGACATTTGATAATGCTTCCTGTATGATCTTTATACCAAATAAGCCAAATTATACCTTTACATTAATATATTATTAATGTTAAATCCAATTTTTAATAAAACCTTATAGACATATTTATCCAATTTTAATGTTTAAACATAAGGTAGGATCCTTATAAATCTTTTACAATCCTTTACATTTTTGTGTGTGAAAGAGCAGATCAATGCTTTAAGAAAAACCTGTTGTGCTTTTATTCCAATGTTTAATTTATGGAAAAACTGAATAATACCCCTTAACTTTAGCCAATATGTTCGCACACAGAATCTCTTACAATTAATTTTTATAAGCCTTCCATGACTTGTTTAAATCTTTAGCTTTTTCTCATACTTAAAACAATCCTTTAACACTTTAGGCAGAAAAAATCTACACTCCCATGTCTTCTTATAATCTTTCACAAAAAACACATTTTACTTTCTTTACACCACTTTGCATGTAAAATTGTTTCCTTAGTAGTGTCAATTACATGTTATATTTTATTTTTGGTGAAAACCTTGGTAACTTTGAGATTTTAATTATGTACTAGGTGTGGAGCCTAGCCTAGGACACACCAGGCAGAAGCGCAGATAAGATTTGACTCTCCAGCATAGCTAGGGGGCATGGCTAACTCCACATGTCCCCAGACCTTGCCTAGCTGTAAAGCAGGCAAGTTGTACAGTAAAAGTCATAGTGGCATTTTATGAAGCACTTAGGAGACCTAACAACTTTTGAATTGTACAATATTTCTTGCAAAAATTCCCTTTCACAAATCCTTTCACAACTTACACAGACCATCTGAGACATTCTTGGACTTTCTGACTTGCCCTAAACATCTCTCCTTTTAAACAACCAGTCATTTTACTTCAGGACAAGAATTTATCACACAACATCCTTTCTTATATAAAATCTTTTTCTTTAAAATTGTCTTTGTATAGCTAGGGGGCATGGCTAATTCCACATGTCCCCAAGCCTTATCTAGAATCTAATGGCTTTAAGGTAGGTAAGTTGAACAGTTTTTAAAAGTTAAAAAAGCAGTTTATGACCTTAAAGCATGGGTGAATCTCCATTTCCTTTCCTAGAAAGAGTCTAGAGTAGTTAATTTTGAGCTTGCAAAGGCTTGTATTTAATATGACTTTTAGAGCTAACTATGATATGAACCCTAAAATTCCTGTTCCCTGAAAGGTGGAGACCAAGATAAAGTATACCACCTGGTTAAAAGGTCAAGCTCCCAAGGACATAAAACAAGGTGGAGACTTCATCCAGTTTTTCTGGTTGTTTCAGAGACTTGCAGCCAAGTTCGTTACTGACCAGCTTGCTGGGTCAGCTTGAAAAGTGGTTTTACAGGTGTTCTAAGCCTGTGTTTTATCCTGAAGTACTCCTTGACACAGAAAAACAAATTCATAGCACAAAAGACACCACCTTAAGACTAGCCTTAGGATTCTTTTTTACATTAATTAAAACTTTACAGAGGAGATAAACACTTTTTTTTCCCCATTCATTCAACCATTTGCACAGAGAAAGAAAAACCAGAAATCTGACTGGTAAGAAATTCTTACCATTTCACCAGCATGCCAGGCTTCTGGGTTCCCTTTCCATGAGTAGCCCTAGTGATCTGACTTGTGGCACCATCACCTTGGGGGCTAAGCCACACCATAAAGGAAAATTATTATTTTTTGATATGCCCAGGGAAGAATATGTGTGATAAAACATAGACATTAGCCACTCTGCTCAGCACCCAATATCAAACTGGCAAGGCTTAAATTTGCTCCCAGATGAACCCCGTCATCTTAATCCAACCTCCAACATGGAGTTTCAACCCATGGTCTCTGGGCAAGATGGTTGTCCTGAGTAACCAAAATGATAAGAAAGGAAAAGTAGAGAAGGAAAGTATTGCCTGTGGCAGGGTGGGAAAGGTGAAGAGCTTAGGGAGGTCAGAGAAAAGACCCACTCATTGTAGCCAACAATGAAAAGTTCAAGCGGCTGCTTATTGGTAGCAAAGGGATCTTTTCCAGCAGTCCCATCAGCTCTCGAGTTTCCCCTTTTAGGGAGGAAAATGCTCCCCATGTCCCATGATCCTGTACATGCCTAACCCTATCATCCACAGCCATCAGCAAATAGTGCAAGGCAGATTAGTCCTAAGAGAATAGCAGTTAACATCCCACAGTGCCAAACCTGTTCTTAGCTGAGAGGGACTTTACTGCGAGGGGCCTCTAACCCTGTAAATCTTAGAAGTGACTCTAACCCTCCTAAGTTAGACCTCTAACCCAAGGTCAGTCAAGTGTCCTTGGCTTTTATTAAGAGTGGCTTCTAACCCACCCTGTCTTAGGAGAGGCTCTAACTCCCCTAAGTTGGGCCTCTAACCTAATCCCACTCTTTACTCAGGTATATGCACCACACTTACCCAAAGTCAGCCAATTGGTGCACACAGATGATTTTCCTTTGGGTTGGGGGTCTCTTAAGTATCATCCCTTCCATGGGGTATGTAACATCTTTCCACCAGAAATATGTTACAGGACAGTGGTCCCAATCCAGACCCCAGAGAGGGTTTTTGGATCTTGAGCAATAAAGAATTCAGTGCGACTCTGCAGGGCAAAGTGAAAGCAAGTTTATTAAGAAAGTAAAGGAATAAAAGAATGGCTACTCCATAGACAGGGAAGCCCCAAGGGGCTGCTGGTTGCCCATTTTTTATGGTTATTTCTTGATGATATGCTAAAAAATGCATGAATTATTGATACCTCCCCTTTTTACACCATATAGGGTAAATTCTTGATATTGTCATGGCATTTGTAAACTGTCATGGCACTGGTGGGAGTGTAGCAGTGAGGACTACCAGAGGTCACTCTCATTGCCATTTTGGTTTTCGTGGGTTTAGGCCAGCTCCTTTACTGCAAGCTGTTTAATCAGCAAGGTCTTTATCACCTGTATTTTGTGCTGACCTCCTATCTCATCCTGTGACTTAGAATGCATTAACCATCTGGGAATGCAGCCCAGTAGGTTTCAGCCTCATTTTACCCAGTTCCTATGTAAGATGGAGTTGCTGTGGTTCACACACCTCTGACATAACTGTCTTATGTATTATATCCCCATATGTTATAAACCCAAGAAGACGATGCTGTAATTTTTGTTCTAAATAATCATTGGGATACTTTTCCTTTATTCCAGAAGATTCGAGTTGTTTTTCAGCCTGAAAAACTACCTTTTATAGTACAGGTTTCCTGGAGATAGATTCTCTTAGTTTTCTTTATTCTTTCTTTTCTTTTTCTTTAAAGGGTTTTTTTTTTCATATTATTAGTTGTGAATATTTTATTTTATGTTAAATTCTTTGTTGGATTTTTAAAATTTTATTACTAATTTTTGGCCTTCATAGTTAATGATGAACAGTCCACGATTAATTTAATTGAAGTTTCCTTGTATGTCATCTTTCACTTTTCTCTGGCTGCTTTTAAGATTTTTTTTTTCACCTTTGGTTACCAGCAGTTTGACTATAATATGCCTACGCATGGTTTCTTTCTATTTATGGTGTTAGGGATATCTTGATGTTTTAAAAATTGTCAAATTATGTCTTTCATCAAATTTGAGACATTTGAAACCATTATCTATTCAAATATAATTTTCTGTCCCATTATATCTCTTCTCTTTTGGAAAGTCTAATTTTATTGATCTCTACCTACATATCATCTATCTGTGTATCTATTTATGTTGTATGTATGTCTCTATCTGTCTCTATTGTGAAAGAAAAATATCTTGGGCCATTTCTTTTTTTTTTTTTTTTTTTTTGAGACGGAATCTTGCTCTGTCACCCAGGCTGGAGTGCAGTGGCGCAATTTCGGCTCACTGCAATCTCCGCCTCCCGGGTTCACGCCATTCTCCTGCCTCAGCCTCTCCGAGTAGCTGGGACTACAGGCACCCGCCACCACGCCCGGCTAATTTTTTTGTATTTTTTAGTAGAGACGGGGTTTCACCGTGGTCTCAATCTCCTGACCTCGTGATCCGCCCACCTCGGCCTCCCAAAGTGCTGGGATTACAAGCGTGAGCCACCGCGCCCGGCCTATCTTGGGCCATTTCAAGCTGGGCAAATCCACCTCCTATTCTATTCGAGTCATCCCTTTGCTCACAGAGATAGATGCATATTCTGATAGCCTCCTTTGGAAGGACCTATCAGAAACTCAATAGAATGCAACCATCTGTCTCTCACCTACCTGTGACCTGGAAGCCCCCAGTGGTGGGGCCTTGTTTTTAGCTGTCTCCACCTTTCTGGACAGAACGAATGTACTTCTTACATGTTGATTGATGTTCATGTCTCCCTAAAATATGTAAAATCAAGCTGTGCCCGACCACCTTGGGCACATGTGGTCAGGACTTCTTGAGGATGTGTCATGGGTGTATCCTCAACCTTGGCAAAATAAACTTTCTAAATTAAGGGAGCTTATAGGGTTTCCATTGTGGTACTCATTGTTGATCTGATAGGTTTTCCTTTATAGGTTGCCTGGTGTTTTGTCTCACAGCTGTTAAGATTCTTTCCTTTGTCTTAACTTTAGATAACCTGATAAGAATGTGCCTAGGCAATGATCTTTTTATGATGAATTTCTCAGGTGTTCTTTGTGCTTCTTGTATTTGGATGTCTAGGTCTCTAGCAAGGCTGGGGAAGTTTTCCTTGATCATTCTCCCAAATATGTTTTCCAAACTTTTAGATTTCTCTTCTTCCTTAGGAACAGCAATTGTTTTTAGGTTTAGTCATTTAATATAATCCAGGATTTCTTGGAGGCTTTGTTCATATTTTCTTATACTTTCTTCTTTGTCTTTGTTGGATTGGGTTAATTCAAAGACCTTTTCTTTGAGCTCTGAATTTCTTTCTTCTACTTGTTAAATTGTATTGCTGAGACTTTCCAGAGTATTTTGCATTTCTGTAAGTGTGTCCAATGTGTCCTAAAGTTTTGATTATTTTTATTTATACTATTTCATTGAATATTTCTCCTTTCACTTCTTGTGCCATTTTTTTTTTTTTTTTTTTTTGTATTTCCTTGCACTGGTCTTTGCCTTTTTATGGTGCTTCCCTGATTAGCTTAAAAACTACCATCCTGAATTCTTTTTCAGGTAAATCAGGGATCTTTCTTTCTTTCTCTTTCTTTCTCCCTCTTTTTTTTTTTTTTTTTTTTGGTTTGGATCTATTGTTGGTGAGTCACTGTGATTTTTTAGGGCTGTTAAAGAGCCTTGTTGCATCATATTACCAGAGTAGACTTTCTGGTTCCTTTTCATCTGGGTAGGCTGTGTCAGAGGAAAGGGTTAGAGCTGAAGGCTGTTTTTCAGATACTTTTGTCCCTCAGGGTGTTCCCTTGATGTAGTACTCTTCCCATTTTCCTATGGATGTGGCTTCCTCAAAGCTGAGCTGTAGTGATTGTTATCTCTTTCCTGAATTTAGCTACCCAGCAAGTCTACCAGGCTCCAGGATGGTACTGGGAGCTGTCTTCAGAGAGTCCTGTGATGTGAACCATCTATGGGTGTCTCAGCCGTGGATACCAGTACAGTATTTGGGGGGTCTTCAGGGTTCTGCAGGAACAATCCACCTCCTTCAGATGGTCTGTGGGTCCTCTCAGGTTTCCTGATTTATTCCTGCAGTCATTCTGGAGCTAAAATTTATGATGCAGGCCTCCACACACTGCTCTGTCTGTTGGAGTCAGAGCTGCAATTTAGTCCTGCCTGTCATCCACCATGATGGAGTTCAGTCTGCCTTGCTTCTTTCTTATGCCAGAAAGATGGAAGGTTTTCTATAGGAGCTTGAGTCACTTTGGCCCATGTTACAATGCCAGCCTGCCCTCAGGCCAAAGCTACAAAGACAGAGGATTCTCCCTTGGACAGTTTATATTTCCAATTTTCTGCTCCCATCCAAAATAGATGGCTTTTGTGCATACTTCAAACTCCTAAAGTAGTTGTTTTATGGTATTTTGCCGAGAGTTTATAACAATAAATAGGTGTAGGAATTTCAGCCCACTGAAAACTTATTCCACTATATCAAAAGGGAAACTTTACAATATCTATTAGGCATATCTAGTACCTTCGCATTCTAGCTTTGATATCTTAAAGTCTTGTTCATTGTGGGCAGATCACGAGGTCAGGAGATCGAGACCATCCTGGCTAACACGGTGAAACCCCCGTCTCTACTAAAAATACAAAAAATTAGTCGGGCGAGGTGGTGGGCACCTGTAGTCCCAGCTACGTGGGAGGCTGAGGCAGGAGAATGGCGTGAACCCCAGGGGACAGAGCCTGCAGTGAGCCGAGATCGCGCCACTGCACTCCAGCCTGGGTGAAAGAGCGAGACTCCTTCTCAAAAAAAAAAAAAAAAAAAAGTCTTGTTCATATTTCTTAAGTTTATTTCTCTCTGTAGTGCATTCTGGGTAAATTTATTGAGTCTGTCTTCTAAATTTCAATTATCAATTCACTTTGCAAGTTAATTTGAGGTTTCTGCAATGTGGTAAGCTGAGCTAACTTGAGCAACATTCACCTTCCAAACACAGAGATATTCTGGATTATATACCTTAATTTTTAAGGAAGCATATGGCTCAGCATTGTAAAGTTCGATTTGAGTGATTTGGGATAATTTGTGAAGACAATTGTAGAAAATCAAACTCAACTTTATTCTAAAAATAATTTTATTTCTTTTTTTGTCTAAATTCAATTGTGTTTTATAAACTAATTTTTGCCTTTTATTATTTGATTAATAACTTGTTAATATTTATTCTTAGAGATAAATTATGGTTTCACTTCCCATTTACGTTAGCTAGTAGAAAATACATGATAAATTTATAAAAAGTAATAACTAAGGAAATTAATGAAGAGGTAATACCTCTTTTAAGGACAGCAATAATGGATTTATTTATATTTTGCTTTATTTCATTAACTGTACCTCTTTGGGAAATATTCTTTTTTTTCTAAGTAGATTTCTTTTATTTTTTGTGTACTCTATTCTTGACTTTCTATACCCATACCCATATATAAAATGGTATAGGATAGCATAATATATCTTTGTAAATTACTTTCAAAAATCATGATCATCTTACTAATTATATTGTCTGAAAAATTTGCATTGACTCTAGTCACATTTACACAGTAACATTTACCACAGATATAATAACTCCATTTCCTGTATCCCTGGCCAAACACCAGTTTCAGCCAAAGTCGTCTGCATCTGCCCATATAAATCATTTCATAAATTAGAGTCAGCATTCCTCACAGAACATGAATTTATTTTTGAATCCAGACAAAATAAATCATAAGGAGCCATGAGGTTGGGACTGCAGCCTAATTTTTACTAAGTCCCTTCAATTAATGCAGTTTAAAGTTTCACATTGATAATAAAAATACTCTAAAATTATGCCCATCTTAATTGTTTTTTTCTCTTCTCATATTATACAAATATACTACTTATCCAGAAGGTCTCCCTCTTTTTCTTCTCAAGATCTTTGTGCCTTTATGTGCTGCTTAATTTTATTTATGACTTTCAGATTTCTTTAGAAGGCCTTGTGGCACGTTAACAAGTGTTTTCGATATTTTGGTGTTAAAGAAGATGGACTCTGCATTTAGTAACAACATGTCACCCATCACATTTATTCATTCTTTTAATGTTTATTAATTCATTAAATATTCATAGAGTGCCTACCATGAGTCAAGTATTTGATAGCGACAAATGTTATGTTTTCTGCTCTTAATTGCACAGTCAAATGAGTGAGACAAATACTCATATATTTGAGATAAGTGCTGAAAACGGGGTATGTGCATGGAAATTACATCTTCACTGGCTGTTGCTAGCTAACAGTCTAGTGGAAACCTGTATCAGATGAAGGGCTGTCAGCATCCCTATTCATGTTACTAAAGTTATCACTTTTGTAGCTGCTCAAATTCTTTTTTTTTATTGGCTAGAAATTATGTAAATTGTTTCCTCCATATGTCTGAAATGTAAGGATGATCGTTTTTAATATAAATTTTTAAACTTGTCCAAGCCGTGTAAACAGCATAAAAGGTGAAAAGTGGGAATGTCACATGTCACACTGTATCAGGGTAATGAGATGTCTAACGTAGACCCATAGACACAACCTGAAAAGTGCTTCTTCATATTCATGTTCCTGATAATTTCCCATTTATAATATAGTATAAGCAAGGAAAACTATTTCTTTCAATAGAATCATGGGTCAACTCAAGGTAAGCCATTATTCTATAAAAACATGGTTCAGAAATAACCTAATTAGGGCTTATAACCACATTTCTAAGGGCTACTGTTCTGTTATTATGTGTAAAATATAGGAACACTTACCAATAATGTGAAAATAAGGAAAACTGATATGAAATCTACAGGAGTAAGCTAACAATTTTCCAGACAACAGAATTATATATTTTGCATTATTGTTCTGAAGAACTATAGGCTTTGATTACTTGGGACAGCTTTTTTTTTTTTTTTTTCTTACCTTTCCTAGCAGAGCTGCAGATTTAATTTTATCGGTATGAGAAATAAGAAGCTAGGGAATTTAATAATTGTTTCACTAGGTAAGGGATGAAGTAAATTCCATTGCCTTTCATTTGATTACAATCTTCCCTGCTGGTTTAATTAAAAACATCCATGTGAGGAAGAGGAAACACGGTACAGGATCTAATTGTTTTATTGTATTGAATGTAGAGTAGGAACAATGAAACCGAAAGGTTTATAGTTGTAAAACTTAAATGTTTCATGTAAATCTAAATTGCAGACACAGGTCAGCTATAGACAAATGTCAGTAGACTAGATTCAAAATGCACTGCAGGCAGAAAAGATGACATTTATCAGTCATCCATACATCAGTAACTAAAACAATTTTAGGGTTGTCTAGACAGGCATTTATTATTTCTTAAATTTGAATCTTTAGTAGAAGGAAAACAGGAGGCATGGTATCTATATTTAGTTTCACAAGAAATGAGGAAAAGGCCTAGAAAAAAATCCAAAAACACTTGCAGGAATATAAGCGTAGAAAAAGAGTCTCATTGCTGTTACTCTATACTGGAAGCAACTATATGACTAAATTAGCTTTCTCAATTACTGTGACAAAGGCCTGAAAAATTCCAATAAATTCTGGTAAACATGATTTAATTTTATGAGTTTTGGATAATTTGCCAATAACAATATTTTTAAAGTCTTTGCTAATGTTTTTACAAGTTGTTGTTCTTTTAAAAAATTGCTATAAAATTAGAAAATTGGGTTTAAACGTAAATTTTGAAAATCGTAGACTTAGGCAGCAGAATATTAAATATGCCAACATTATGAAAATGTCATTCAACATCTTTTCCAAATTCAAGGACAGCAAAAGATTGTGAGAAATAATAAAAAATATACAAGAAGATTATAAATTAACTTTCAATCTTCCAAGAGAAAACAAAATTGGGTAGAAAATTTTATTTCCTTTACATTTGAAATTATCAATATAAATTGTAGTTGACAGGGTTATGTATAAAGCAACAATATATCACAAAATTTTGAAATGAAAAGAATGGCAAAATATAACATTTTAGAAATCTGAAGAATTAAAAACAAAAGATAGAAATAAAAACAAACCATAAAAGTACAAGCAAAATAAATCTCAGCATATTAGTTGCTGGACCATTTTAAAATTGTATTTCTTTTATTTTTCTGCTGTCATTTTATTTTACTGCTTAAATGCAACTACAGTCTTCAGTAGAATGATTTTCTTATTGTTGAATATTTTTTGCGAGAATTAATATACCTTTTTGATATGTAGATATCTAGTTAATAAATTATAAATCTTCATTCCTGTTTGTCATAGGGAATCTATCAATTCTATTACTTTTTACTATACTCATTTAAAAAATTCTTTCTTTTCTTTTCTCTTTGTTTTTAATTTATGATTTTAAAGTTATCCTTAGTTTTGGGCTCAATAATTTTTAAAAACTTAAACATGGTTTAAGTTTTCATGCAATAATTCAAAGAACTTTTTTGTGTGGAGAAATCATGGTATTTTAATGCAGTCTGTTCTTTGGCTCCCCAGGAAGTGCATTTTTCACCCTTGCAAGTGCATTTTTCACCCTTGCCCAACACACACCCCATATATACATCTTTGTGATGAACATTATTGTGCTAAACATATTACATAGTGCAGATTACTTCAGTCCACTGCTTCTAGATCTTATAGCCGTAAATCACAGCTGTTAAATATTTATAACATTCCCTTGAACACTTAAGGGAGAAAGCCAAAATAAAATTTTTCATTTGCTCCTAGTGTTAAAATGCTTGCAGTGGTTAAAAAATACTACAGTTTTCTTCAAGATATTAAATTATACCCAATAATAGGTACCTAACTATTGGTATTGAATGAGTTTGCTTAAGTGTCCAGATTTTCCCTCTGATGCATCCAAATAATTGTTAAGAGAAGGTCCTTAATGCGACCCAAGGATATCTTTTTCTCTTCTTTCTATTTCTGTTTATCTGGATTTCTCTTTGGCCCTGGTGATAATTGTGAAGCTCCCTAATTTTATTTAAAATTCATATTTTTCCATCAAAGATCAACTGCAACACACAATCCAAATGTGTAGATATAAAGTTGGCATTTACTACTACTCAGTGAAAACGTCTTGCCGACAAAGGGGCAAGGATCATGTTTGTAGCAAAGAATAAGATAAACAATTGGAACTAGGGGTACCTTAGCATTTCTTAGAATCGCTTCAGACGTGATAAACCAATTTGGGGTTCATTTCCAATATTTTTATGTCAAGCCTGATTTGCTGCTTTTTATTACTTGGTGGGAATTTGTTAGCTTTTACTTCTTAACTCCTGCTTTGTCATCAGTATCCACTAGGTGGAGATATAATTTTATTTTTTCTTTGGTTTAAGACAGCTTGAACATTTATGATGCTATGAAAGGAATATTCATCTTCACAGTTTGAACATATACCTTTTAATTGGTGTTTAATAAATATTATGATGTCAAGCTATATTTTTTCTGAATATTACTCGTATCTATCTACATTTCCTTTATTGTTTGTTTGTTTTTGTGTTTTAGTATAGATTCTAAAATACAGACCATTGATTTAGTTTCATTTTTATAATTTCCTTCCAAGTGTTGGAATATACAAATGAGTGAATATTCTCAATTCCAGAGTATAGTGAAATGCAATCCCCAGCATTATGTAAAGATGCTTTGAGACTAAGTACAGGTTGTTGGCAGGGATTTAATTGGAGAGGTTAGAAAAGAGATAAGAGATTTTCCTTTTTTCTCTAAGCCAGGTGAGAATGCTCCTCTTAGCCCTATAGCTGCCAGGAAGAAAAGGATATGAAAGCAAATGAAGTGGTTTCCAGATGCTGAAAGATACTCTTTTCACAAAATCTCTCTCTTCTCTCTTCTTTTCTTCTCTTTTTTCTCTATCTCCTTCCCTTCTCTTCTCTTTTAGAAATATGCCTTGTTCTCTGTCTCTGTCTCTTGCTCATTTCTCTCTATAACTACCTATTTATCTGACATGTACATATATACATACATTTACATTAGATTTTTAAATGTAATGCAATATATACATATATATGTTATATAAACCTGCACAGTTTAGGACTGTAAAAAAGCAAGAAATGAAGTCTCCACTTTTAAGAGGACTCTATTTTTTCCGTCTTTCATGTGGGTACTTGTTTTATAAAAAAGTATTTTCTAATTACATATTTCTAGAAATCTAAGCATCACATTTCTCCTTTTCTGCTTTTTTAAAGAGGACAAAATGTTTCCTGTGACTCTTGTTTCAAGTGTCGTCCTGGAAACCAGTGACTTTAAACTCTGCAGACAATGTAAGGCAGAGATGCTCTTCCCTACTTAAGTACAGACTGAATTTAAAACAAAGGACTTGGAGGAACTGTCTTAAACCCAGGGGTGGCAAAATTTCAAGAGCAAGTTTAGTGTGCAGTTTTGAGTTAACAAGCACAGAATCTAACACTTGGTAGACAACATCTCTCACTCTCTTCCGAAGAAACGCAATCCTAATGTTCAAGGCTAAATAAAATGATGATATCTCTGATAAGACCACTTATCATCTACTGATACATGTACAAACAAGGTGTATTTGTAAATTACAGTGTCTATACCAAAGACATTTCATAAAACAAGCAAATAAAGCAAAGGAAAGTCTGGATCTCTTGGCTTTGGCAAACTGTTTAGGCCTCTTAATTACATTTGATCATATGTAAATGAACTCAGGGTCTTTGAGTTTCAAGAAAACTATTCTTCCATTCTCTGTGGTTGTCTGTGCCTGTCGTCCTTTATTTCTATATAAACATGCTCACAGTGACTTTTGCCATATTTCAAACAGCCTGCCTTTATTAAAAATAAAATAACATTTTGTATATGAAGAGTAAATGCTTTATGCTCAATGAAACAGCCTCTTTTCTAATGTAGGTATTTAACGAATTCCTGTTGCTAAAATCCTCGATATCATTGCCTTTAGATTCTAAGACTTCTTAAACCTAAAGATTCAAGGCAAGTTAAAGTTTCTCAAAATTTCCAATTGCTTCCCATTGATATCATTATTGCAATGATAATGTTTGATGGTTTTAGGCTTTTCATTTAGTTCCTCATTGGAATAGAGATAAATGTCACTAATTATGGAAATGTTACATTCTATAAACAAACAAAATAAATTATATAAAAGACAAATAATGCCAACCTTCATGAAGAAATACATGACAAGATAACCTCATACTACTGCTGTTTTCAAGGGCAGGTGCATGTGCTTAATTATAAGCATTTCTTTACCTTTTTTTTCATCAATTTTGGTGCAATCTTTTTAAGACATACAAATAATCAAAGAAAAAAGTAAACTAACTGGGCAATGCACTTTTCCTTATAATTTGGATGCTCTGTAACATCTTTTATGTACTAATGCTAACTAATGTTCTGATACTGATTCCACTACTGGTATTATTGTTACTGGCTGCAACATTTCCGTTGCCATCAGTGTTCATCTGTCTCAGAAATGATAAGCTCAAAGGAATGGCCCTTTCATTTACCTTATGGGGACAAAACTCATAATGAACTTTCACATCTTTTTCTCAACTCTTCCTTCTGCTACATGCTGACTTCCCATCTCACAGTATCTCTCCCTCTCTCTCCATATTTAAAAAGATGAGATTAATAAAAAGTTTCGGTATTAAATTTTCTCTTTGTAACTGTTGCAGATATCAGAGCCTAGAGTAACTATTATAATTACATTATGTTTTTTGTTATTCAACACCTATTGTAAGCTAGGTAGTTTATATTTGTCATCTCTGATTATGAACTGAAAATGTGAATCGAAATGATGGCTAAGTTACTAACTAATGTGACTTTGAACAAATTATTTAACCTTTTTCTCAATTCACCTCACCCCTAAAATTAAAAAGATATATACCTGATTTCGGTATTAATTGAATCAATGTATGTAGTCCTTACAAAAATATCCGAAAGCCAAATGTAAAATGTTACATATTGCTATTATAGTTATTAGAAATACATGAAGTTTAGTAATGTTTAAGCATTTCTTCGTATTATTTCTTGGTATTTATTTTAAAATATTTCTGAATAGTATTTGGCAGTTTTATATTGGCATTTATTTCTTTCTCTAAGGAACAAAGATTTTTTTGTTTGTTTCCTAGAGATAGCGAAAGCTATGGCTAAAAGAGATAATGTCACCTTCCCAAAGGTTTAATCCTATGCATAAAATAGAGCTTAGATTATGGAAACCAATGTGTTGCACACCAGGGTTCTTCACCACATATTCTACCTAAAAATCGCTGTGCAATGAGAATGAGAATTGTCTCTATTAATAATTTTTTAAAAAATAATAATACTATTATAATCATTACTATCTGTGTGGAGTGACTCTAAATTTACAAATTTTTTTACTTAACTTTGTTTCATTTGAACCCACAATAACTGTGTAAAGAAGGCATCATTAGTCTCAAATAAAAAAAAAAAATAAGGCAATGGAGGCTCAGAGACTTAAATAACTTGCCAAGACTCACTTAGCACGAAATAGTGGAACTATATCTAGGAGGCAGGTTTTCTATCTCCAGAGCTCTCTCTCCTAAATAGATCATTAGCACTTAAATGGACCTTCACATTTTCTAGTCTAAATCGTTATTTATTCAATGAGAAGATGGAGGACAGGGAAGAAAAGGACCTGGACAATGTGACATAGAGACAGATTTAAGACTAAGGCTCTTTTTTTGTGATTTCTAATTCATTGATCTTTTTTCTATACCACAATATCCTGTAATCAGCATTTTAAATAGTTTTTTTCCTACAGTTTGAGATTGTCTGAAATTGTTTAAAAATTCCAATATTGGCTGGGCGCGGTGGCTCACGCTTGTAATCCCAGCACTTTGGGAAGCCGAGGCGGGCGGATCACGAGGTCAGGAGATCGAGACCATGGTGAAACCCCGTCTCTACTAAAAATACAAAAATTAGCCGGGCGTGGTGGCGGGCGCCTGTAGTCCCAGCTACTCGGAGACGCTGAGGCAGGAGAATGGCGTGAACCCGGGAGGCGGAGCTTGCAGTGAGCCGAGATTGCGCCACTGCACTCTAGCCTGGGCGACAGAGCGAGACTCCGTCTCAAAAAAAAAAAAAAAAATTCCAATATTTATAATAATTATTTCACAGTTTACCCAACCCTGGGATTCAGAGACAAGAAAATGGTTTATATAGGCTGCCCTATTGAGAAAGACAGAGCTTTATCACCCAAGATCGCCAATTCTATTATCTGTACGGTGGGGGGGAGTAAACATGGTTAATATCACCTATGATAGCAGTTCTCTCAATTGTGTATCTCTCCCAGAACCAGTCAGAGGTCATGCATTCCTCTTTACGTGAAGACTAGCTTTGTGTTTGTTTGTTTTTCCAAACTCCAGGGGAATCTGGACTCTAAAAGAAAACAGTAGAGGGAATACAAAAAAAGGCAAAACTTCCTCAAGCTGTGATGAAGATAAGGCATTCCATGACAATGCCTGCGTTCCCAATTACTACCTAGGAATTAATTTCTAGACCCTCTATAAATGAGCAGAGTAGAATAATATTGTCTTAGCAGCATCTTCATTTGTATGCCAAATTTATATGGGCAGCACTGAATTTGAAAGTACTACAATTTATCTCTACTTTCTGAAGTGCCATAAGATTTTATTTAAAAAAGGGTTTTAAAGACAAAAAATGTCAAGTAGGTACAAAGAGAAAAGTTCCAGAGAATGAACACAGTCCTCTATGATTGAATTCAGTGTGGTCTTCTGCAAAACTTAGATTTCATTCATTCACTCATTCATTTGTATTCATTTATCTAACAATACACTACTGTGACAAATACTTATTAAGAGTCTAATAAATGTCCAGTCTGTGCTAAGTGCAATTATGGAGCAATCAAACAAACCAAGCAAAAAGATATAGTCTGTCCTCAAAGCACCTAGGAGGAAATTAAGTTTTAATACAAATAATGACATTACCAAGTTGAGACCAGTAAGGGTCATAAGTGTTTATTATAGACATGATGCATTGGAGATGTTAAGAAAGAGGTATGTCCTCATGGAATGAATAATTAGAGAATGATTCATGAAGGAGAAAGATTTTAGTTAACTGAAAAGAGGGAAACTTGATTTTGTGGAAGTGGTGGTGGCAGCAACGGCATTTGAAAAGAAGGGCACAAAATGAATGTTAGCAGAAAGGCAGGGAAATAGAGGGTAGTGAGGATTAGTGACCAATTTATTTGGCTGGAGCATAGAGTCATTCAGTAACACACTGAAAGAAAAGATTAGAAAGAAGCTCTGTGTGTTCTGTTTTCAAACAAGCAGTTTTATGCCTAGAAATTTATCTCACATATATATGCTCAGGTGAGCAATGACACGTATACAGAACAACCATTAGGGTATTATAACATCAAATATTTGAAACACCTGAGTGCTCAAGAGGTAAATAAATTATGGCATCCCCATGCCGTGCCTACTGGGCAGGTATGAAAACAAACAAGCAAACCAACAAATGAAAGAAACAACAAAAATAGAGCTGGGATGTCTCATATGTACTGATATTCTCCAGCCTCCAAGATATAATGTCAGGTGGAAAAATTAACACATGGAACAGTGTGCATTGTATATAATCAATTGTATAAGCAGGATATAAACATATATGCTTAAATATGCTTAGGCTGTCTGGAAGAACATACAGTAATAAAAATGATTGCATCTGGGAAAGGGAGCTGGGCTTCTGATGGAAGCCAGGAAGGAAGAGGTATTTTTCACTGAGTACCATTTAATGCACTTCAAATTTTATCTATAATCAAGTACTTAGAGCATACATTACTTAAAGTTTATCTAAAGACAGATTGTGAAAAATTCAAATTTAAAAAATATAATGGGAGGAAAAATAAAATACATACTACTTGGAAGCTGCAGTGTTGAATTTTTGATATTTTTTTTCTTTTAATAGTAAATGTCCTGGCTATGCTCGAAGGCAGGAATGAGGAGATGGATGAATGGAGGGGAAATGAAATAGAAGGTAAGTGAAAACTATAGGATTTAGGGCAGAAGTGGAAAGACTGGTATCTTAGAAGACAAATGTCCTTTCTATGAGATGTCTAAACAAAGCCACTGAATCACATATTTTGGACAAAAGCTGATGGGTTATTCTTTTGTTTGTGTTTGTATCAATAAGAACTATTGGGAGACATGTAATATGAGCTGAGTAATTTAACAGTTACAGAGGTCAAGACAGAGTCCTCACCACAGGGGTCCTGAGCAATGCAGATTGCTTTAGGGTAATGGTCGGATGGTTGAGATTTATAATTTAACAACTGTTTCCCTAGCTACTAATTCCTTATTGTAAGACTTGTCCGTGGCCAACTAGGAGATGAGACATGTAACCAAGGTGGGAGAGACTGAGATGAAGATTTAGAAATAAGCATGTTTGTCATTCTTAAGGGCTGCAGGCTTCTTCTCATAGCTCATTGATGAATTGGGTGCAAAGACAAAATCTACCCAGTTGATCTGTTTGTTGTGAAGATAAAGTTAGGTAACTAACATATAAATAATATTTTGGAAAAAATAGTATGAAATGTTACTCAAAGACAAAAAGAAACATAGATGAAATTTGCTTAGCTATTTTAATCTCTTCTTTGAAATAAATTATACCAATGGCAAACTTTGAAGTTGGGCTGTTGTCTATTGAGTCAATACAAGATAAATATTTTTATATTTAGTATAAATGCTGATGTCTTACTGCATTCACTCCAAAGAGAGACAAATAAAAAACAATATTCAATTTTGTTCTACACCAAGATTCATTTTGCTTTTATCTATATGAATCATAGCAGAATGTTTGATGCATATGCGTTGAATAAATGAATAACTCTGCTAATGTTCAGAGGCATTCAGAAGGGTTGTTTGAATCTTAACCCTGTCCTCTCCTAAATTTTGGAACCAGTCGAAGTATAACTGACAAAGTATCCAAAAACCATTAAATAATAAAATTCCAGTACAGTGTCATGAAAGGTCAGTTTTAGTCATGATTTCTGAAATTTGGGGGCCAGGAAATAAGAATCTTGGATTAAAAAACTAAGGAAAAGGTAAAAAGAATGCCTCTTTGAGGAAGTGCTTAGCCTAAGATTTGTTATGCTCTTAATTTCAAATTTACAGTAGTCAACAGAAGTTGATTTACTGTAGAAGAGCATAGAAGATGCATTTTGAAAGTGGGAATATTGAAGACAATGCACCAAAACAGTACTGAAGTTGAAGGTGTCACTCTCTCTCTACCTAGCTCTATACCTCTATCTATCTATCTGTCTGTCTATCTATCATCTATCTATCTATCTATCTATCTATCTATCTATCTATCTATCTATCTATCATCTATCTATCTATCTATCTATCTATCTATCTATCTATCTATCTATCATCTATCTATCTATCTATCATCTATCTATCTATCATCTATCTATCTATCATCTATCTATTTATCTATCATCTATCTATCTATAGTCTATGTCAGTCTGTCTGTCTTCTGTCTGTCTGCCTGCCTATATATCTATCTGCCTGTTTACCTACCTACCTACTTATCTATCTACCTACCTGCCTACCTACCTACTTACCAATCCATGCGTGTGCACAAATATACGAAGTATCAAATAAGAAAAGAAATAACTAGGGCAGTAGAACTTTCCCCAAAAGAGTCAGTATTAAACTTTGAACAGTTAGTGAAATGGAGAGTCACAATTAATTGAAATTAGTATATCAGCTCTGATAAAAGAAACTTAACAGTCCAACTGGCAGTAGCATATATTTTCAAGAAATTTATAAAAGTTTGAGATAAACAAAACAGGCCCTGGATTATAATAAACGTTCTCTGAGACATTTTTTAAATTAAATACTTCACCCTTACCCTAGGGAAATATTTCAAAAGTTTCATTCAATCCATCAAATACCATCTTCATAATTCTTGCCATTTCTGTTGGCCATCTATATTACTGACTTCTTAATGTGTGTGTGTATATATATACACACATATATATATATTTTCTCTGTCTCTCTCTCATATATATATATATGTATTTACTTGACTTTGACACGGGGCTTTGCTCCATCACCCAGGCTGGAGTCAAGTGGTGCGATCTTGACTCACTACAGCCTCCACCTCCCAGGCTTAAGGATCCTCCCACCTCAGCCTCCTGAGTAGCTCGACTACAGGTGCGCACTACCACATCTGGCTATTTTGCTGAGATGGGGTTTCAGCAAGTTGCCCACACTCCTGAACTCAAGTGATGCTCCTGCTTTGGCTTCCCAAAGTGCTGGGATTACAGGAGCAAGTCACCACACCTGCCCATTCTTTATAATATTTCTATTTATATCAACTTTAATTTGAATCAGAATTCGTTAAAGCAGTCTCTTTTTACACAATTTCTTTAAAACTTTGAATTTAATATTATAGTTATGTTGCTTCTCCTACAGATAAACTGTTTATAACTAATTAAATAATATTCACCTATCTCATAATTTTGTGTTGAATGCCATAATGTAACCACATCTATTTACTCTGGCATGGTGAGAATAACTAAGTAATTGCAAAAAAAATTAATACGGTAGTTACTAATCTATTTAGATAAATAAACAGTACACAGTATATGCAAGGTAAATGGTATATGTCTATGTAATGAAATGGCACCAGAATTTTTCTTAACCCGAGAATAAAATACCTTGCATTGCCTTTAGGGGAGATAATGAAACTCTGAGGGTCCAAGCAACAAGTCATTTGTTTTTCAAAGAGGGGGAGTAAAGAGAGGAGAGATAAAGATGGGTTGGAGCATGAAAGACAGCTTACTTCAGGGGATGGATTTAAGGTAAGGCCAGGGTAGAATCTACTATAGTGGAGAGAATGTTTTATAATGCATAGAATATAGTGGCCAGATAATATTTTGACAATGGATTGGCTAATGCTTTACCGCAGAAGAATGGCTCTCCTTTCTGTTACTATACAAACTACTTCTGGCTTTCCAACCTCCCCAGTTTTCAGTAAAGTCAGTTACACTTACTGCTAATTAGTGTGAGTGGGAATTGTGTTTAAGTTAAAGAGGCATGCCTAGTAGCATGGTCCTGGAAGCAAAGGTGACAATGAGAATTCACATTCTTCCCTGAAAATTTCAGGACATTTGATAAGGACTTTGAACTGTTTCAGCATGGAATCCAGAGATATAAGATGACTTGAAACTCAAGTGTCAGTCATATTATTAGTGTCTCTTTTATATATAGTGTGGATTCAGTTTTCATCTAGTTCATTTTTTTAATATTTTCATAATGTTGCCAAAAAAGAAATCTTTTAAGATTTTTAGGAAAATGTGATGAAGGCAAGTGGAACTCATACAACTGCAGTTCAAAGCCTGGACTTTAAAAGTAGCTTGATCAAGACAATAGCATCCCTGAGGAAACTCCATGTGTGTGCATGACAATCTACACAGGCTTTCTCCTGCCCACTCTAATAAGTTGCAAGTATCTTAGGCTGGTTTCTCCTAGAAGCAGACTTTGAGAAAAAGCTTCAAGCTCAAGTAGTTTGTTTGGAAAGTACAGGGACACCACAAGGAAAGTAAGGAAGGGAGCTTAATCCCTCAAGGAAATTCTGAGAAATGTCCTTATCTCAGAATTATCCTACCTAAGGGCAAGTGAACTGGGGGATTTATACCCAACTCTCAAGGGTAATTTCTTGAAGGATCCTGGGGGTTATATAGATTCCACCAGCACTTCCAGCCTGCTGCACGTGGACCAAGTGGCTAGATAAAAAGCCCCTCAGGCATACTTAGCCCACACACAGCTGGCTGGCAACTGCAAGTTGGCAGGAGTACACTGAATCAGTAAGGTCTGCAGGATGTGAGCAGGGAAACTGACAGCATCTGCCACAGTAACTAAATGGGCAAGGTTTTATTTCTCAATCTGCCATAAGGCTAAGCAGGAAAGGGATCAGAAACCCAGTGGACTTGTTTTCTGAGGCTGCTTTCTATGCTAAAGTGCTTCAGCGTTGTTGTGGTATTATTATAGCATGCAAATGAATATTGATAATGGTCTAATTAGTTGGTCTGGTTTTTAGGTTTCCTTTAATGATGATCATAATAATTTCCTGCCACACACACTAAAAGGCTACCATCTAGAGGTACTGTTCTAAACTTTTTATGTAAGATAACTTATTTCATCTTTGCATCATTTTAGCAATGTAATGTCACTATACTCAACTTTAGATGAGAAGGCTAATGCTCGGGAAAGTATAAAAATTACTCCAGGAAGCACAGTAGCAGAACCTGGATGTGACGACAGATAGCAAGGCCACAATTCTTTCCACTTTTAAAAGGCCACTAACTTTAAAAGACTGAAATCCATGTCCCTATGTGGGCTAAAGACAGAAGAAACTTTAGTGACCCAAGGATGTAATATACATAAAATATAAGTTAAGAATAAGTAAAGCAATGTAAGAAGCAATTTGCAAAAATATATTCCGCAGGATGTTAGTAGATATTATCTGCAGTGGGGATCAACTTTGGAAGCCAAATAAATTAGGAATATTTGAGATTAAACAGTTATTTTGGTTAATACATATATTTTAACCTTTCAATTTGCTTTACTTTAGGACATTTTAGAATTTTTAATATGTTAAATTATATGGTGACTATCCAAGAATTATATTTCACCATATAATTTAGTCACCAAGAATAGAGAAAAGTATATATGTTTTCTCAAATTATTTGATGTGGACTTGTAGTTTTCATGGGACAGATTCTGGGTAGAGAGAATGGATTCTGTGATATTTTATACTAGACATCTTCCTCCCAATTAAATATCATTCAAGTTAATATGTTAATATATTTGACATTTTAAAGTTCCTAAACTAAGTGGTGCTAGGTTAAGCATTCGAAATATTTATGTTTTCTTTTGTAGAAATTATGTCAGGTGAACACATGGTGAAAGATAACTGTAAATGTCAGAGATGGGCTCATCTGAGGATCTAGTTAGTGATCAAGGCCCCAAACTGCCCCCTATCATTTTTCACACTTACAATTACTCATAATTTTAGACTTGCCTTAACAAGAACAATTAAATCTCCTTTGAAAAATGGAGGAGGAAGACTGCCTCACTCAGTTACAGTTCAGAAGAAAATCCCTATTTTTAAAACTCACATGACTATTTCCTTTTAGGTCTACACCTTATTACACCTTATTTATTTTTTGGTAAATCACCTTCTACTGTACCTTATTTTTATTTCAAATTAATAAAGTTCTGGAGTGAATTCTTTTTCAGTTTCTTCAGAATTCCCTTGAATGGGAATTTTTCAAACACAATAAAATATTTTTAAGGCCTTTATTCTCTCTCTAAGACTTCAGTGACACTATGAAGTTTCACATAATTTCTAGTCTGCATCTCATCAAATACTGGCAAAATTTATTCAATTCAAATTAAGTAGATGTAGCACAGCGTAATCTTTCTCTATTAAATATGTCACTTTTTGCAATTGTTTCTTAATATCCCTCACAGCTTCCATCTAAGATTAGCACTTTCTTTGCTGCCAGAGTTTCACTAACCTACTGAATTATTCACTGAAGCATAACCTTCAGATATCAGGTTAGAAAGACCTTGATTATGGCAGGAAGTGAACTGTATAAACCATTTTTCTTTAAAAGAAAATTTCTCAGTATAGCAAAGTCTGAAATGAGATAAGCATTAAATGTGTATAAAAATTAAGTTCATAATTGATATGAATTTAGCCAACTGTGACATTCCTGCATTTTGTTTATTATAATGTATAATACCTTCCTAAGTACTACAAAGCAGCATAAAAACGTGCATTGCCATAGTGCTTATTTAACCTGAGAAGACAGCTGCCTGGCTGCATATTTAACAAACAAAATTGTTGAATGCTAAATTATACAATGTTTTACACAAGCTTCTGAATATTCAGATTTTTAACATAATTGTACTTTCTCTTTATTTTCTATTCACTTTTGCTTCCTTTACTATACCTTTATTTCAGTGTCACATAGCACTGGAGTTCATGGTAAAGTCAGCAATTCACCATGGGCCTCCCTGCAGCAAATTCTATTAGTAGCATCCATTGCTTTATCTCAATTCAGTGTTGAAAGGTCATTAGAATACCAACTGAGGAGACGACACTCTTGAAACACCTTTGCTAGTGTTGAAATCAGAAAACTCACCACTCACAAATCAGTCCCTTCATGACATACCCACTGGATACCCAATAGCTAAAGTGCAGCCCTAATACACAGCAGGATGTATGTCTTATTTTTCTACCAGAAGAGAAGAAAATGCACAGAGACAAATAGCATCCATACTGATCCACATTCATTCCATAAACTGTTGGCAGAGATGTTTTTTAACATATATTTGACCTCAGACACCATTCAAGTGACTTTCCACATACTCACGTGGAGAATATATATTTTAAATATCAGTCCGCTTACGAATGTTAGCCTTCTCCTACCTTACAATCAGTGTTGTAAAAGTTAACACAACTTAAAAATGTCAATAATGAGAGATGACGCACTATTAAAGAGTGTTCTTTGATCAGATTTTCTATATAGATTTGCTGCTCAGATGAAGGCAATAAACTGAGAAATAGTTTTCACCATGAGTCAGTGTAAGTGGTATAGCCAACATTAATAATTTTCTTTAAATATTGCCCACCCTACCCTCAGCAAAAGTACAAATTGTATTCTCTTCTAAAATTTTAATCTGGGTGAATAATTATTTGAAAGGCTTTTTATAAGCACCTAGGGAAGTGCCAAATAATCATGTGAAATGACAAGGTGCTCAGAACAAACAGTGCACTAGGGGAGAAAGACCCAGAAAATGTGCTAGTAAAGAGAAAACTGAAAAAATGCCTTTTCCTTAAGAAACAAAGAAAAATCTTATTAGAATAAACATCACAACAATTTGTTCAGGTGAAAAACTCAGTGATCGTATGCTCATATCAATAAAATATTTTTATTTCAGAGAGAAGTATAAGAATTTGGGGAGGTTGGCTGGGTGTGGTGGCTCACGCCTGTAATCCCAGCACTTTGGGAGGCCGAGGTGGGTGGATCATCTGAGGTCAGGAGTTTGAGACCAGTCTGGCCAATATGGCGAAACCCCATCTCTACTAAAAATACAAAGACTAGCTGGATGCAGTGGCACATGCCTGTAGTCCCAGCTACTCGGGAGGCTGAGGCAGGAGAATCACTTGAACCTGGGAGGCAGAGGCTGCAGTGAGCCGAGATAGCGCCACTGCACACGAGCCTGGGTGACAGAGCTAGACTTTGTCTCAAAAAAAAAAAAAAATTTGGGGGGTGTTTATAATGAGTTGCACATGGTTTATTAGAGTACTAATGTATATATTTTTTATTTCTCTTTATTCCATGAATTTTTATCCTATAAGTACTTGGATTGTTGAGACCATGTCACCAAAAAAGTAGAAGAAAAAATGTACCCCTTTTATTACATGTTTGTCATATCTTGCCAATTTGGTATACTTTAATTTTCTTGTATTTAGCACTGCCATCTTTTCTGGGTGGAGTATAAATTTAGAAGATAATAGTATCAAAATACCAGTGCAACTAAAGACATCATATAAACTAGGAAGGCACAATTTGATCATGTGGTAATGAGCAGAGTGGTATGTCTCGTTTTCTGAGAAAATTCCCAACAATTCCTCTTTCATTTATTAAAAAAAGTGGGATAGATTTTAATCACAAAGATTTTTCCTAGTGATAATTCTCAGTGGAGGGAGTCTATATAAAATTTTTCTCTCATGTACAATTATTAGCCTCTAAATAAGTGCCAGAAATGAATAGGACAATGTTTAGCTCTCAGGAAACTCACAGCCTTGTAGTGGAGTTCTCAGTCTCGTCACAGAGGATGTGCTCCAGCTGTCACAGGAATGACAAATAGGAGTGAGTCCTCCCCTTCTTATTTTCAGGTCAGATATTGTCATGGGTACTTTTTCTTTCTGATCTCAGATGTGACTTCAGAATCGTTCTCAACAAAGCGTAGTTTGGCATTTGTGCTGAAACTACTACATCCCTGATTTAGTGGGCAGTTCTAGGCTATGGTTTTTGTTTTTCTGTTTGTTTTTTTGTTTTTACTATGGTTTAGGTTATGCTTTGAGGATTTACATGAATGGGAACAAAGAGTGCAAGCGTTGGGCACAACGGGGAAATGCCTAAGTAGATTGTCTTGAAGAAAAAGACTAATCATGCTAATTTATCTGAAAGTCAGGAAATATCTTAGGGTAAATCAGAATTCAAGAGAGGGTCTGGGATTAGTTTTCCCAGAGGTCTTCTACACATTAACATAGACCATGACTTGTTTGATATTTCTGAGGGTAGCTATAGTAAGCTCCAGAATCATTCTGTGCACTGTAACTGCCATCAAATTGCATTGTAATTTTTTAATATAATGCGTGCTTCCACATTAGACTATGCATTGTCTGAGGGAATAGAACATGTCTGTCTTGCTGACTACTCCATATCTTGTATATCATAAGGGGATCCCTGATATAGCACATATGTTCAGTAAAATATTTAATAAATTAATTGATTATCTGAGAGTGTTTGATATATGAAAGTGCAGGCAGCCTGGGCAACATGGCAAAATCCCAGCCTTACAAAAAAAATGAAAAAATTAGCCAGGCGTGGTGGCCTGTGTTTATAGTCCCAGCTACTAGGGAGGCTGAAGTGGGAGGATTGCTTGAGCCTGAGAGGTCAAAGCTGCAATGAGCCATGATCACACCATTGCACTCCAGCCTGGGCTACAGAGCAAGATATTGTATTAAAAAAAAAAAAAAAAAAAGAAGGAAGAAAAAGCAAAGCAAGGAGGG
>NW_026652284.1:55988853-56161286 GCF_009828535.3 Hylobates moloch
AAGAATACGGGGATAAATGGGACAATTTGAGATTTAATTAAATATTGAAATTGATCTACACTTGTTTAATATGTTTAAACCAACAAGTTTAATATATATGTGTGTGTGTGTGTGTGTGTGTGTGTTTGCGTGTATATATATATAGATGTATAATTGGTTATCTACTGAGGGAACGAATTCATTATCTTGAAAACTGGCTAAATCAGAGAAAATAAATATTTGACATGCCTTTCTATATGAACACTGCATCACAGAATAAAAAACTAATAGGTTTGTGTGGGGTATCTCTGGAAATATTTCTTAATTTTGGCTATTTGAAAAGACTCATAAGATTCCACAGAGTATATTCATTTAAGACAATTATTTAAAGTCAAAGGGGATGGTACATCAAAAGAAAGAGTTCAGACAGGCATTTGGGGATCCATGAGACTTTCAGATGAAACCTCTATATGGTTCTTATTCAAACACAGATATACACCTCTTATTCAAGCATCAAGAACTGTGCAAATAATTTTGGCTTTAGAAGAGCTCGAGGCAGAAGTTTCTAGAACATCTTTTATGGCCCTCTGGTCACACAATCATCCAGGCTGTGTAACCCATTGTGTTAGTTGAAAATCTTCAGTAAACAAACCAGCCCTGGAGCTTTGGGGTTACCCATGGGAGTTTTGGAGTTTAAATGGAACATCCTAACTGCCACTGTACTTACCTTGGTCAAGAGTTAAAGGCAGGCATCCAGGCTTCCCTAGAGAAAAAAAGACAGTTTTCTGAGGCTAGCTGTAGGTAAACTCCATTCTATAAAACCTATTTGTAAAATTATTTCAGCTAATTAATGAAAAGAAAATGACAGAATTAGGAAATCACTATTTCACAATCAGCAATGAATGAATGGATTTAAGCATTTTGCATTCCAGCTGCGAATATCAATAAAAGAGAAAAGACATGCCTCTTAATAAAGAAAACATCTTGAAAGGGATTATTTCTGAGATTGATGAAGTCTCTGGATACAAATTCTAATTTTTAGGAAATATAGGAGACCGAAGAACACATTAAATTGCACCATGGGTATGCTATCAGTTAATCTAGACTGACAAACTCCAGTCAAACGTTTGTAGTTTCTTTAAAAGACTATGAGTTGTATATTCTTGACCTGAAAAATTGTATGGAAAAGAAATGGAGCAGGGGAATCTAAAACTTTTTTCTTTTAAGATTTAAAAGATGCACCAAGTTAAACCCGTGGTAAGTCTATATCATGGTGACTAGGGCTGCATGCACAGTTAGATGATCAAAGCATAAACAAAATGCGAGGAGAGTGGGCCTCCATTGGAATGGAGCACATGGAGGGGCTTCTGACATGGTTTTACAAATCTGTGTTTTATTTTATAATAAAAAGTTTTAAAAGATTAGAGACAGTGGAATGTTGAGTGGTAAGATAAGGAGTTGGAATTACATTTGATAATATGCAATTATGTATTGATTATCTTTAGTAGAATCAGGTTTTGGAAATGTAAGCTTAAGACTGAATCCCACAGGGTAATTTGAGAATAGCTGAATGAATAGAAACACCATTATTATGGACATCTAGCAGTACTACTTGGCTATTCTTTAGGGCTCTAGATCATATTGAAATAAGAAACTCTTTTTAGGCATTATAAACACTGTGGTGTAACATCTGTGATGGCTTCACAAAAAGAGCCAACTGGCTTAGGAAAGAGGGAGAATCTATGCATACCAGGTCTGTTGTAATTTAATGCCAGTGTATCTTTTGGGTTCTTGTATTTGCATAATGCAACAGCAGATAGTAGATAACGATATCTTTACCCCAACAGTATGTTTAATTCTTAAAAGAATTTCTGATCTTATTTCCGTTTACTGCTACTCTCATATAACAGATAAAGACCTTGGTTTCAAGTGGGAGGTTTGCTGTCATTAAAATGGTTGAATTAGCAGTAAAGCAAAATTACTCTAGCCTTCAATGAATTTTTTGAGAAAGAAACTTAGACTTGAATATTAAAGTATACAGTTTATAATAGGTTATCAAAGGTTTTTCTGTGGTTTTAAATGGAAAGAGTAAGCTGAGGGTAAGGAGCAACAGAGTTGAGAAGCAACCATTACTATAGAGATAAAAATAGATTTTCTTTGAATACTGGAGGGAGGGTAGATATTTGAGATAATATGATATATGAATATCTTAACTTTTTAGCTAGGAAAAGAAGAGAAATGTGGTGTGATGGTAGTATTTATTCATGTGAGAATACTGGGGAGAAAGTATGAAGGGAAGGAAGGAGGGGGGAAAAGGTAGATTTTGTGTGAAGATGAAGTGTCCTTAACTTTCCAATTTTGAGTTTTTGATAATGACAATTCTTCTACTCAAAATAATCTACAGATAATTTAAGCACTAGCATTCTTAAAATGGGGAGTGCTGTGTACACTTAATAACTCTCATTCTGTATTTTTGATATAGCAGAACATATTGTTTCTTTTTCTTGAAATGATGTCTAATTTCTAAAGTAACAAGAGAAGCAAATAAACCATAGTAAGCCATATGTTGCAAAGGTCTACAATATTTCTGCACCATAGCAGGGAAGACACACACACACACACACACACACACACACACACAGAGTTCTGTGTGAGTGGTAAAATTTTAGTAACTTGCATTATTACATTTTGGTAATATCTCAGGCTGGAGTAAAGATGGTCATACCCAGCACAGATGAAAATGAAAAAAAAAAAAAAAAACCTAAATACCAGCCAAGATATGCTTGTGATATGCTAAAAATGAATTTCAACTACTGAAAGCACCACATAAGAGGAAACTATCAAAAAACTGCCAGGTTTGAGATTTAGAAATGTCACTCACTGGTGCTGTTTCCAAACAAAAAGCTTTTATTCTTGTGGCAGGTTTTCACAGCTTAACAGATAAGCTTGTGTTAGGTGTTTACATGTTGCTTTTTAGAGAGGTATTTTATAAAACAAGGACGACAGTGTGTCTGAGAAAAGAAGGAGTTAATGGGTTAAAAACTGTGTAAATGTTACTCCAGTAAAATTACAGCTTGTTGTTCAGATGAATACTCTCCACTTCTCATATAGCTTTAAATTATGGACAAATGCTTGCAATTGTGAACTCCCTACATTGTGGCTGCCTGTTCCCAGGCTTCATCAACCAGGGTTGTCCAATGGGATTACTGTAAGCCTTCACGGCAGTCTGCCAGCCACTGATGAGAAACTCATATCCCTGGATGTTAGATTGCTCTCTTTATTCTATCCTCGTGACGGCTGTGATTGCTGTCATGGTGTTAGGTTAGAAATTAGCATTTTGTGGCCCTAATTTTGCCGTCCAGAACATACTCAGAAAAAGAAAGACTCAAAGAATAGTAATTTCTTCTGTCAAAAAAGGAACACAGAGCCACCATGATACAGATGTCTACAAAACTTAGGTCAAGAAATAGTGTATGATCCTGGTTGGCGAAGCGCATGCGGTGGGAGTTTTACTCTGATCACAGACCTCTGCTTAGAAATTAATGGTTTTCATTTTATAAAACCAGGACTGAATGAAGAAACTAGAATGAGTCCTTAAAAATGTTCCATTTTTTTATTTTGCTAGGCCAAAAGCCCAATTTTTAGCATAATTTCAGTTCTTATATCTAGAAACAATGACAATATATATGTATTTTCTTGTAATGGTCTCTTTCTGATAGATAGGTCTAAGAATACTATGAAAAAATGCAAGATAAAGGTGTTGTGAAAAATAAAGTGGTAAATATCATTAGGTTTTTTTGGTGTGTTTTTTCCCTAAATCATTATGGAGAAATGGTTACAGCAGTACTATTATGACAATGTTTTGTGACATCAATGATTCTGTAAATGTCCTTGCATTACTTTTTTCTCTCTATCCTATATTTGCTGATGTCTGTGTACTTACTAGACAACTATTAAATAACTACTGACTTTTAAAATTTTATATGACCTACACTGTGGTTAGAACTTACATAAATTTAATTTCTACTCTCTATGCTGGAGATTAATTACAGTAAAAAAAGAAAGCTATTTAAATTTTGGTAAAAAGAATGATATAGTTTCCTTATCTTCTGATTCTTCCTAGGCTATCCACAGACATGCTAATTTTTCCTGTCATTAACAGTGAGCAAGCTAGAAGGATTCTGACATGTGAGGTGCACAGATTCTGTTTAGGAGCCTTGATTTTTATCCACCCAAGCTTATCTGTCATCTTTAATCATGCAAAAGGCAGAATTACTTAATCATTTCATTTTATTGAAAAGAAAAAGAAAGATTTACATTAAAATGATGACATGCAAGAAAAAATAAATTGAAAATGATTATGAGGAGAGGGTAATGTGGAGACAAAAGCTCCATTGGTTTTGTGATGCTCATTTAAAGCAATGATCTAGTGAAGCCGAGACATTAAAGCACTGATGATGTTGGCTGTTGGGGTATATCTTATCTTTGCATTTTAACTGGCATTCCTAGACTGCATTCTTAGCAAATTTTGTGGGGGATGCGATGTCAGGCCAAATAATTAAATATTAGACCTAATCGTGCACCTCTCCCTACCTTTACTCTCGGCTGGATTGTACTCTTATGATAATCTTATACAGAGGACCATGACTCCAAAATTTAAATTTTCAAGTCCTTGAAGATCTTTACAAAAAATACTCATTTTTAAATTCCACAGTGCAAAATAAGCCAAATTACTCAGACTCTAATAATTATCAAGTTCAGCTATATACATTAATGTAAGCTTATTTTTCTCAAGCAAACGAGTTATTTTTCTTTTTGATATCTATTATTAGTGTTCTTTACTTTTATTGACAATAATACATGTTTTATATAAGCAGTGGCTTTTATGCACTGCTCCATATTAGAGAGTTGGATTAGGGTATTATAAATAGTTGTCTGGAACATTTTCAAGGCCCTTTGCCCATGCTTTCTATTTATTTTATTTGTTTCTATTTTTAGTTGAAATATAATATTACTTTCCAAAAATGAGGTATTTTTAAAAGTTTGTGAAGATATCAGTTGACAATAATTTTTATTTTTTTTTGTATTATGTAAAACAAGGATTTTTGAAACTATAGTCAGGTCTTTTATGATTTTTTTTCTTTACCTCAAAATGCATATTGTCTTATAAAGAGTCAGTTAACATATTTCTGAAAATTGTGTTTAAAATAATCAGTTGCACCAAATAAGAGTAATTATACATGAGGAAAATTAAGAAAAAATGTTTTTGTTCTTTCTAAGGCCAACTTTTAATCAGATTTATTCTTTTCCTCTTATAAATAATTATTTAACATGTACTATGTGCCAAGAACTGTGCTAAACAGTGTGGATATAGCTGTGGACAAAATTCCTAGTCTCTAAGATACTTTGTTACATTTTTCCCACAGCACAAATAAAGATCCAGGAATGAAAAAACAATGTATTTTCTGCTATCCTAAATATGTAATTAGCCATATTGTCACTAAACTTGAATGTCTTCATATGCACAACTATACAAGCATTTAGTCACTCGGTGATATTAAACTACTTCAATATTGGTCAGCATACTTAGACTTTACATGGCACTCATAATGCTTATTTTGAATTTAAATAGCACAATTTGAGATGATCTTAAGATATTACTATTTCTAATATAAACAAATGCAATCAACAAAACAGTTCAGTGGGATTTAACATAAAAATTAAAAGATATAATTGAAAGATTGAAATGACTTTTGTGTTTAAGTTACAATGATTTTATACAACCTACAGTAATTATAATTTGAAAAACCATATAATCTATATAATTAGGTTTTAGAAATTCATGATTTTTGATATCATCCCTAAGGACAGGGAGGCATATATTAAAAATCAACTCTTCTTTTGCTAACCTAAAGTATCTTTAAATTCCAAACTCTACAATTGTTACTTTATATCACAATCCTTTTAAGGAGATAAAGAAAATTCTGCCTTTCTTGTACTTCATTGGAGACTTTGCTGCTGGTTAATTCAAGAACTTTCCTTTACATTTTTAGACAGCCTCATCACTTACAAAGCCATATGCAGTTATTTCTACATACAATAAAGGATAGAAAATATCACAATATAAAATTAAGAACTGTAATTTTATATGACTAAATTATCCAGTAGTCTTTCAAAATTAGTTAAGTAAATTAACATATTTTATTCATATACATATTAAAAACTTGGTTACATTAAAAATTCATATATAATATTTTATTGAAAACAGATGTTTGATATTAATTTATATGAATATATGCTTATAGCAAATTTTGAACTCTATTATTACAAAATAGAAACAAAATATGCAACTATTGCAATTTAAAGACAGCACTGTTATGTAAAACCAAGTTAATATTATAATCAACTTTTTAAAAGAAATTCACGATTTACATCACAGAAAAAAATGGATTTTCTTTTTTTAATAATCTATTTTTAAATATTTTAGTATTATTTGTCAAAGGTGAAATAAAACATTCTTTATGCTAGATAATAATATAAAATTTAATTAAAACTATAAATTTCCTGCATACTTTACTGTAATGCTGGTTTTCAAAAACAAACAAAAAAGGAGATCTAAATTATTTTATATTTATGTTGCTTCTTCAAACATAGTATGTTTAAACTTTTCAATAAAATTTCTTTTTAAATATAGTTTTTATTAATGCATTCATATATTTAAAGCACTTGAAATTATCTATTTCTTTGCAATTAAAATGAAAACTTAGACAGAAGGAGTCAGAAAAATAAGAATTATAGGATCAAACAAGAGGGGAATGATCACATATTGGGCTACTTTAACTTTATAGCAATAGGTGGCACTGTTACCTAAATACTCTTTGATTTGAATTGAAGAACTGGAAAAGAGTTGTCTCTGTGTATAATTTCATATAGTAAACAAATGAGAACACAGACAAAAACTTCAAAAATTCCAGGGATATTTTGTTATCATTATCATTTACTTAGTATTATATTTATTTATACAGCCAGCAGTATGTCAAATAATGGAAATGCAGATTAAAATTTATGGCAATAAATATGATTAAACGTGAACACATTTAGTATTATTCATGAAAGTGCTTACTTTTTAATATGAATAGAAATAATATTAATGTTTTCCTGCAAAATTTTACTTTATACATTCTTAATTTTATGGATTTCAGTATTGGAAATTTTAAAGTGTTCTAAAAACCAAACAATAATTCAGAGTGCTTAAGTTGATTAATATATTTATTTTCACTATCATATTTCTTCTAGTTTGTTTTGTGTAGTGGCACAAATAAGTCCATTACATGATTCATATATATATATATATATATGTATGTTAAATATAGTGATTCTTTACAATATACAACCCATTAGGCTGATAGCACAGAGATGGAATTCTTTCACCACTGCCAACATGATCATTGTTAGCATCTGAAAGAGAAAGAGGAATTAAATGGGGTATACATGTGTTCAGTGTTCAGATGAAAGTGAAAATAAGCAATAAGGACCAAGCCCTTGCTAGAATACACAGCACCTTTATACAAGCTAGAAAATGCTGCCTCTGTAGCAGCCAGATTGCAGTAAGCAACCCCTTCTGCTGTGCAGACACAGATTGTCACCAGGACAAGGCTTGCTAAGTTGAACATAGGCTCAAATTTGGTCCTTACTGCTCCCTGCCCCTTTGTAATGTGGCCTGATGCAAGCCACAGTTTTCACTAAGACTAGCAAATTGATTGTTACACTATTTAATGGCTGATGTTACTTTTTTTCTCAGAATTCTCAGAAATTATGGCTGAAAATATGATTTGATGGTCTTTTGACTATGCTGTCTTGTGCTTAGACAATCCCTAAGAGAGAACAACAGCAATGATAGAGTGATCTAGGTTAAGAGATTGGCTATCAGCGTGCCAGCCACTGTCCTAATAAGCTTGAGGTCACTACAAAGTGAGATCTAGCTCTGCATATTGACTCACTATGGTAGATGCTGTGATGCATGCCCCTAGCTCCTTCACGTTTTTCCTTTCCTGCTGCAAATGCTGCCTGGGACAGGCTTCAGTGCCAGCCCACAAAGGAGATTGCTTGTGCTAAAAAGAGGCTCCTGGCCCAAGGCCACATTTCCTTTCTGGGGAGATAGAGGTCTAATAAGTAACATAGGGGAAACTTAGCCCCCATCTAAGACAACTCAAGTTTTATCTCTGCTCCAGAACTTCTCATACAACTAGTTGAGACCTCCACTGAGACTGCATCACAGCTCATATTCTCCCTCTCGCAGGGCTGCTTCCTTCCTTTCTTTCTAATTTTTTAATTTTTTAAATTTCAATAGCTTTAGGGCTATAAGTGGTTTTTGGTTACATGGATGAATTGTATAGTGGTGAAGTCTGGGCTTTCACTATACACATCACTCAAATATAGCGTATATTGCATCCAATAGGTAATTTTTTATCTCTCTACCTCTCCTAACCTCCCCGCTTCTGAGTCTCCAATACTTTTTCTGCATCTCTAATACTTTTTGAAGATCTACAAAGAAGCTAATTTATTTATATAATCCCACAGTAGTAAAAACAAGACATGTGGGCTACTACTGCTTCCACTTTCTTCCATGGCATCCGTCTCCCTAGAGCCAGATGGAGAGGGATTCCAATAACAAGTCTTAGAGCAGGGCTCCAGGAAGTTACCATTAACTGTTTAGGGTTGGCATTGGGCCTGATGCGGTTTGGCTCTGGGTCCCCAACCAAATCTCATGTCGAATTGTAATCCTTAGGAGTCAAGGGAGAGGCCTGGTGGGAGGTGATTGGATCGTGGGGGAGGATTTCCGTTCTTTCTGTTCTCATGATAGTGAGTGAGTTCTCATGAAATCTGATTATTTAAAAGTGTGTGGCACCTCTCCCTTCTCTCTCTCTCACCTGTGTTGCCATGGGAAGATGTGTCTTGCTTCCCATTCGCCCTCTGCCACGATTGTAAGTTTCCTGAGGCCTCCCCAGCCATGCAGAACTGTGAGTCAATTAAAACTCTTTTCTTCATAAATTACCCAGTCTCAGATAGTTCTTTATAGCAGTGTGAAAACGGACTAATACAGGGCCCTATTTGCTATTCAAGCCTAGCCAAATCACCTTGTTTTATGGTAGAAAGCGCTAAGTTGAGATTTAGAAAAATGAATTTCTTGCCAAGAAAAATAAGATATGACTGGTTATAATATTCTAATCTTCCAGTGTAGTTTCCTCTTTATACCACTTTTTGGGAAAATATATGTGCTCCTATGCTATAAACCATGGCATTTCCAATTTCTTTTAATGAAAATTAAAGCTAGTTTATAAATTGTTTTTTATTGCACCATGTTCCTAGTTTATTCTTTGAGCCAAATTGTTTGGCACTAGAATAATCGTATTCCAGATTGTGCTAATCAATCATATGAAATCTACAACAAAATTCAAGGCAGCACTTTTTGAAGTTTTTATAATAGTAAGTCAATTACCAAAAGCCAGTAGCCAATTTCAAGCTATCATCAAATGATTGCATAAGGCATTATTAACATTTCTAATGACTTAAATTCAAGAATCAGTTAAAGAAAACTTAAACATCACAGTTTTCTGGCTGAGAGTGTCTTTCTTGTTTTGATATAAAACATATATCTATTTTTGGGGGAAAACGTAGGCATATGACCTGCAATTCACCTTGCCACATTTTGTAGTTGAATATTGTCTTATAGTAATGCTAATTATTAGTATCATTATATCAAGTTCATGTTCCCTTCATGGTGGCATGATACTTGGCAAAACAAACAAAACCCTGTTCACTCCACTCACTACAAGTGGAAATTTTAATAATCTATAAATTAAAGCAATAATATGCAATAAAATGTAAAAAAGGAAATCCAGAAGATGAACAGAAAGAAGACACAGAGCAGCAGTTTTATCAATACCTTAAAACACAGACACTGCAAATAGTAAAAGCATCTCATCATTGATGTTTGTAAGTTCCAGGCTTGGTTTTAAGTGTTTTATGAGTATTTCTTCATGCTTAACATGCTTATGATTGCTATTATTCATGGCTGGAAGACACGGTACTGAGGCACTGATAAGTGAAGAGACTTACCAATTAACCTAGTAACTGGGAGAGATGAGATCCAAATCCAGGTAGTCTGTTGGGGCTCTGTGTCATTGTACCATAGCTGTCTCTTTATAGTTTCAAATAAATATTAATGATGAGTACTTAAAAATTATTTATTTACATAGGGTAATTCTACATATTCTTTTAAATAGTAACAATGGCATCTAAAACAAATCTACAAAGACAATAAGGTCACTGAATCACAGCATTGCTGCCCTTAGTACCTAAAACTGTGTCCTGTGTGTGACTAATACTGATAATAAGGTATGCCTGGAATCAAAAGCAGTGAATTTTGAGATATATTATTTAACTTAGCCTTCAAAAATGGAAAATTTCAATTCTAAAAATGAGATTATAGTTAAAAAATTGGAAGGAGTATTGGATTTAATATTTTGAAGGCAGCAGCTGCAGAGTTTTGTGATTAGCCTCCAGAGCCATATTGAGTCCCTGCAGCATGCAAAATCCTACATGTGTGTGCTGATGGGCTTACCTGTGGGGGGTGGATTTGAAGAATTCATGACATTCTCAGAGTTCAGATTGTGATACAAAACTTTCACAATGACTTTCTTAGAACATTATTTCTCTTTAGTCACAAACATGTACATGTATATATAATAGACGAGTCTGCATATAAATATACACAAACACACATACAGATCTCTAATAAATGTTACTTTGCACATTTAGTAGGAGTCAACAATGTTTTATGCTTCGAGTTGCTCTTTAACCTACCTTTCATCCAAAGTACTTTTATCACAAGGGAGAACAGGCTTACCTCAAAAGGTTGTGTCAGTGCACATCATTTTACAAGAAATGTTTTATGTTTTTATTTGCTTTTTTTTTTTTTTTTTTTTGAGAAACAGGGTCTCACTCTGCTCACTCTGTCACCCAGCAGGCTGGAATGCAGTGGCATGATCTCGGCTAACTGCAACCTCCTCCTTCCGGGCTTAAGTGATTCTTGTGCCTCAGCCTCCAGAGTAGCTTGGATTACAGGTACACACCATCAGGCCTGGCTAATTTTTTTGTAGTTTTATTAGAGACAGGGTTTCACCATGTTGGCCAGGCTGATCTCAAACTCCTGACCTCAAGTGATCCACTCTCCTTGGCCTCTCAAAGTGATGGGATTATAGGCATGAACCAACTTGCCTGGTCTGTTTTTATTTACTTTAATTTAAAGACTTTGCTTTAAAAGGGGTTGGAAAACTGTGATCACCTGTTGATTATGTAAAAGTCTACTGAGGCAAAGGCTAAGAGGCATTTGTGTGTATGTGTGGTGTGGTTTATACTTACTGTATACGTAGGTAATAAGGACAAGCTTTGAAAAATTTGGATCTAAATGTCAAAAACCAAAAAGAACTCTATCTTGTGTGTTATTAATATGTTTCACTATCTAAAAGAATATTCCATCATGTAGTAGGAATGTCACATTACCATAATTTTCTTATATCGAATGCATGCATTTAGCAAGTACATTATGATAGTGTCTGCCCTGAAAGAAGAAAATCCGTTTTGTACTGAGCTTCATGATGCTGAGCTGTCTAATTTACTTTAAAAATAGATCGATATTTTAGAAGCAATTTTTGTGTTCTTTGTTTAGCATTTTAATACATTTAAATAAACTAGCCTTGTTTCCACAAAGTATAAAGAGAGTTTGGTAATTATCTTATTAATAGGATCAATGTAGACACAATGTTAAGTGGACAAAGTTGTATTTCTTTGTTTTTCTACTTGTTAAATTGTGTAGTTTGACAAAATTGTCAGATAATTATCACATTTTCGTTTTATTTTGTTCTATAATACAATAACTATTGTATGACTTTTTCACATGCTTACAAATTAAATACAATTTATTTTGCAGAAAATTCTATTTTGTTCAGATTCAAGTACTAGTTGCAAAAAGAGTATCTGTAAATCAAATAAAATAAAACCAGGAAGTTTCCACTGGCTTATTATAACATTTTAATTTGAATTTTAAAATGTAGAAATCTGTAAGGATATATATTTAAATTACAGGGGGAGCCAAGTAAAATTGCCAATATTTGACTATTTAGCATCTTCAAATTTTCACCTGATTCAACCTAACATTTCAGGAGATAATGGTGCCATTGCTATCTCATGACATACTTATTAAAGTAAAGAGTTTTTGGAAATCAATATAGTATTTATTTCAATTACATATTTTACAGTGATGGTTACAATATTAGGTTATCTGCCTCACATGGAAAACCATGTATTATACATTCAAATTTGATAATTTTTCATGTTTTCATTAGAAGCTCCAAGTTCCATAGCTAGAATGCAATATACCACACTAACTTTGCAAAATCATGTATACTACAGTAAATCATCTGTTATCTTCCTAGGTAGGCATCTCTGTGCTAGCAGAGACCAGGAGCTTGTCAGAGTTTCTATTGTAAACTATTTGTTCAGAGGTTTGTTTGTTCAGCACGTGGCATCATGATCATCACAAAACACATATTGAGTATTGCCTTGCATTGATTGTGACACATCTTCTCATTTCTCTATACGTGCTCTCCCTTAGAGGTTCCAACTTGTCATCTTGGAGTTTCAAATAGCACCCTATGCTGTCACTCCAAAACACATACCTATAGACCCTGCGTGTCTCCTAAACTCTGGACCTGCACTTCTAAATTTTTCACATATTACATTTCACACTGAATATCTATAATTACTTAAGGCTCTATTCGTGTTTTTCCTCCAAATGGCTCTGCAAAACCAGCCCCAAAGACCACTATCATCCTCCCAACTCAAAAGTCTTAGGATCATTTTTAACTCCCATGTTTCTTCTTCTTTTGGGATGAATAAATTAAATTATAATTGATTATTACTTGAAAATAGCTCATTTTTCTCTTCCCACTGCTGCTATGTTGGTCCTAGAAGTTATCACTGCACCCTAGAATTCAATGCATGCAGTAGCCTCCCAGCTTGCCTCCCTGTTAGTTTTACGCTGTTCTTTATACCATCACTAGATTAATAATCATAGTACTATCTATTTCTAAGATGTTCCGTGGCTTTTAATTGCCTGTAAGATGAAGGTAAGATGGCTTGTTATTTAAGGTCCTGAATAATTTGGACCTTGTATTCATTCCAGCCTCACTCCAGCTTTTTTCTTCAACAAGTGATTTTTTTTCAGTAAAGATGTGACTCACATGGTGGTCCCTTCGCTCATCTCTCTCATGACTTGCACTTGTAATATTACATGTACTAGGATATTCTTTTCCCTGCCTACCTACCATCTATGCTTATCTAAATGATCAAAACAGTTATTCTCTAATTCATTGAAGAGATTACTTTGTAGAGCCTTTTGATAATTTCTAGTATTATCTTAAATACAAATGATAAATTTTTATTTATTTTCGTGTTTTCTTTCCTCAATTAGATTATTAACTTTTTTTTTTTTTTGAGACAGAGTTTCTCTCCGTCACCCAGGCTGGAGTGCAATGGTGCAATCTCAGCTCACTGCAACCTCTGCCTCCCAGGTTCAAGCGATTCTCCTGCCTCAGCCTCCCAAGTAGCTGAGATTACAGGTAACCACCACCACGCCCAGGTAATTTTTTGTATTTTTAGTAGAGATGGGTTTTCGCCATGTTGGCCAGGCTGGCCTCAACTTCCTGACCTCAGGTAATCCACCCGCCGTGGCTTCCCAAAGTGCTAGGATTATAGGCATGAGCCACCCCGCCTGGCCAGATTATGAGCTTCTTGAAGACAGATTATGACCTAATGTTTTTCACCTTTCCATTGCAACTCAGTGGTTAGCATAATTTCTAGTGCTTAATGTGTGTTCCAAAAACATTTTTTAAATTTTACAGAGTATGAAATATTAAAAAAAATGCTAATTCTTATTTGTGGAAAAAATAAAAAATATTTCTGGAAACAGTAAGAACTCCCTGCATGGAGCAAAGGGTAGATATGAACAAAGGCTCCATAATTCAGTGGGGTCAAGGGAAGGGAGATGCAGAGAGCAGAGCACAGATCATGCATTAGGTGCCAATGGAGGTGAATGGCCAGGTGATGGGAGGGAAGTGATTTATGATAACAAGCATTAAAACAGCTTAAAAGAGAACCCATATGAAAGTTCCTGAATGTGTGGTTTTACAATCATATTCTCAATTCATTTAAAGACTGTTCCTATATCAGTTATGGTATCTGATTTTTCAAACGTTTTTTCCCTCCAAGTTTTATTTTAGGTTCAGGGAGTGATGTGTGGGTTTGTTTCATGGGTAAACTGCATGTTGCTGCGGTTTGGTGTACAAATGACTTCATCAGCCAAGCAGTGAGCATAATACCTGATAAGTAGTTTTTTGGTCCTTACCCTCCTCCATCTCTATACTCTCAATTTGGCTCTGTGTCTATTGTTCCCTTCTCAGTGTCCATGTGTACTCTTTGTTTAGTTCCCACTTGTAAGTGAGAAATGTAATGTTTGTTTTCCTGTTTTTGCATTAATTTGCTTAGGACAATGGCCTCCAGCTCCATCCATGTTGATGCAAAGGATATGATTTCATTCTTTTTTATAACTGCATAGTATTCCTGGGTGTATATGCACTTCATTTTCTTTATCCATTCCACCGTTGAAGGGCATTTAGGTTGATTCCATGTCTTTGCTATTATGAAAAGTGCTGTGATGAACATACACAAGCATGTGTCATTTTATGATAAAATGATTTATACTCCTTCAGCTATATACCTAGTAGTGGGATTGCTAGGTCAAATGGGAATTCTGTTTTAAGTTCTTTGAGAAATCACCAAACTGCTTTCCACAGTGGCTGAACTAATTTACATTCCCACCAGCAGTGTATTAAGTGTTCCCTTTTCTCTGCAACATCACCAGCATCTGTTATTTTTTGACTTTTTAGTAATAGCCATCCTGATTGGTATGAGATGATATCACATTGTGGTTTTGATTTGTATCTCTCTAGTAATTAGTGACGAGCATTTTTTCGTATGCTTGTTGGCTGCATGTATGTCTTCTTTCGAGAAATGTCTTTTCATGACTTCTGCTCATTTTTTAATGGGGTATTTGTTTTTTTTCTTTTTGATTTAAGTTTCTTATAGATTCTGGATAATAAGACCTTTGTCAGATGCATAGTTTGTGAATATTTTCTCTCATTCTATAGGTTGTCTGTTTACTCTGTTGAGTTTCTCTTGCTGTGCAGAAGAGTTTTAGTTCAATTAGGTCCCAATTGTCAATTTTTGTTTTTGTCGCAATTGTTTTTGTAGTCTTCATCATGAAATCTTTATCAAGGCCTATGTCCAGAATGGTATTTCCTAGATTTTCTCCTGGGGTTTTTATAGTTTTAGGTTTTACATTTAAATGTTTAATCAATCTTAAGTTGATTTTTGTATATTATAAAATGAAGGAGTCCAGTTTTAATGTTCTGCATATGGCTAGCTAGTTATCCCACCACCATTTATTCAGTAAATCCTCTCTCCATTTCTTGTCATTGTTGATTCTGTCAAAGGTCAGATGATTATAGGTGCATGGCTTTATTTCTGGGTTCACTAACCTGTTCCATTGATCTGTGTGTCTGTTTCTGTACCAGCAGCTTGCTGTTTTGATTACTGTAGCCTTGTAGTATAGTTTGAAATCAGGTAGTGTGATATCTCCTGCTTTGTTCTTTTTGCTTAAGATTGCCTTGGTCATTTGAGTTCTTTTTTGATTCCACATAAATATAGAATTTTTTTTCCACTTTTTTGCATTTATAAACACTATCAAGTCTGATATAGTGCTTAATGTTTTCATAATTTGAACAAGACAAGTTGGGAACTATGATGCAGAGGGAAGCCAAAATCATGCAGAAAGCGGTACTGGGGAAATGGACCTAATCACTGAGTCTTCATCAACCAGCAGTTAAAAGCACACAGCCCAATTTTTGTTGTTGTTGTTGTTAAATTTCTACAGAATAAAGGGCACAACACCCTCAGGAGGCAGTCCTGTGCAAGGCATGAAAGAGGGATATCTAAGCTGAAATTTGGTCCTAGTGCTAGTGATGGCAATAATGAATAAAATGTGGAAAATAGCATGAGCGTGGTGTTGACAAGAACGTTGGTGTTGTGTTTTAGCTCTAGATGATGTTAATTTGTCAAATGTTATATATATAAGGAATTCAAGATAGAATGCCAGTTTTTCAAGACTGGACTGAACAGTAGGGGGTAAGAACTGCTGCACTATGGGCACTGTTGGCTCAGCCTTCATGGAAATAATAAATCTTGCAGCCCCAAATCATCTCAAAAATAACGTGTATTATAAATAAATTACTGGTGTGATGGCTCACACCTGTAATCTCAGCAATTTGGGAGGCCAACGTGGGCAGATTGCTTGAGTCCAAGAGTTTGAGACCAGCCAGGGCAACATGGAAACACGCTGTCTCTACAAAAAACACAAAAATTAGCCATGCTTGGTGGCGTGTGCCTGTAGTCTCAGCTACTAGGGAGGCTGAGGTGGGAGAATCACTTGAGCCTGGGAAGGTCAAGGCCTCAGTGAGCAGAGATCGCATCTCTGCACTCTAGCCTGGGCAACAGAGCAAGACTCTGTCTCAAAATAAACAAACATACTAATTAATTAAAATGAATATACTATATAATTTCTGATCTGTGCTAGTCAATGCTGCTTCTAAAGTGTTACATACTCCAAGGTCATTATTTTGTTCAGTATAGTGCCCCTCTATTGAAGTTATGTAATATTATATCCCTGGCTGGGCCTTGTTTATCCATACATGTAGGTATTGGTCCAGCAGAGATTTTGATTATCAGTTTACTATCTCATTTGATCAAGATCAAATTGCTCAGATGAATTTTGTTTGCTTTTTTAGGTTCCAGGAATTCAAACTTTTGAGAATTAAAATTTATGCAAATATTTATTATTAAAAATGTGTCAAGACCTGGCATGGTGGCTCATACCTGTAATCCCAGCACTTTGCGGGGCCAAGGTGGATGGATTGTTTGAACCCAGGAGTTCAAGATCAGCCTGGGCAACATGGCGAAACTCTGTATCTACAAAAAAAAATAAAAGAAAAGAAAGAAAACAAAAAAATTAGCTGAGCCTGGTGGCATACACCTGTGGTCCCAGCTCCTTTGGGGGCTAAGCCAGGAGGATTGCTTGAGCCCAGGAGATGGAGGTTGCAGTAAGTCAAAATCGTGCCACTGTGCTCCAGCCTGGGCAACGGAGCAAGACTTTGTCTCGGAAAAAAAATGTCAAAGAGCACATGTCTGTATTTTTCCAACTAAGCAAATTGAGACAAACAATAACATGAAATAAAACCAACAAACACAGTAAATGCGGTGCTTGTCAAAAGATCAATGATTTATTTCGAGTTTTATTATATTGGCAACTTAATAATCCCAGTTGATCATACATATAAATTTGATTTGTATATGTCAGATGGCAACTCTTTAAAATCATCATAATGAGGAAAAAGTTATGATGCTTTCTAGGAAATGCTATTTCTAATGAAAGAAAATGTATTTACATCTGAGAGCTCATTTTTATGCTAGGCTAAAATAATCTAGATTGTTTGAAATATTTTCTCTCTTTTTTTTTTTAAGTAATGAGACCTTCCACGTGATCTTTTGGATTTTCTAAAAGTTATGAAAAAAGTATCCTAGAAGCTGCAATAAACTGGGACATACTGTCAATAAGAGCACCTACAGAATAAAAAGCCTCTTGTTGCTTATATACCAATACATTCTGTGAGTTTGATAGCTTACAGAAAAAAATTCCAAGGAGGTAAAAAAACTAACAAAGCATGTTTAAATGTGGATAACAGAAGCTGAATTTTCTGTTAACATTTACTTGACACTGTTGAAAGATAATTTATTGACAAATGCAGACATCTTTCTCTTGCAACTATAAGTTAGTCTCTACCTGTAAGAGGTCCTCAAGTGACAAATAATGTCTTTTTTTATTGATGTGTCATAGAAAAATAGCACAGGGTCTAGTTCAAACTGAATGTTGATGATATGGCTAATGAATAGATGAGTGAATGATATTACAAATGAAAACTGAAAGAGAAAATATGAATAATATAAGCCATGTAAACAATATGAGTATAGTATGCAAAATCTTTGCCCTGCATCTGGTACATAATACACACTCAGTAGGCGTAAACTTTTGCTGTCTTCCAAGAGTTACATGAGTGTGCTTATGAGTGTAAATGATGGAGTCATTGATGGCCTGTTGTCTGTCAAGTGGTGACAAAGTTGTGCTTCCTTCTACTAATTCCATCTATAGATCATTTTTCATCTTCCTCATTATTTTGTTTCCAACACCAGGTGTTCAATATTTACTTTCATTTTTATATTCACCCTTCAAAGTTAAAATTAGGAAAATTTTAAAATTCTTTGCTCAACAATGCAACAATTTTGCATATATCTTTATGAAAGAAAACTGCATGTCAGAAAAGAAAGTGGATTGGCCTAATCTCCAAAACTACTAAGTGGCAGAGTCAGCATTTGCTGCCATCTGCTCTATTGTATATTAGAACTCACATTCATCAAGAAGTGGTATTGGGCCAGGCACCGTGGCTCACACCTGTAATCCTAGCACTTTGGAAGACCGAGGTGGGTGGATTGCCCGAGCTCAGGAGTTCAAGACAAGTCTGGACAACATGGTGAAACCCTGTCTTTACTAAAAATACAAAAATTATCCGGGTGTAGTGGCATGTGCCTGTAATCGCAGCTACTCGGGGGCTGAGGCACGAGAATCACTGAGAATCACTTGAGCCTGGGAAGTGGAGGCTGCAGTGAGCTGAGATGGTGCCACTGAACTCCAGCCCAAGTGGCAGAGCTAGACTTAGTCTCAAACAAACAAGCAAAAAAAAAAACCAGAAGTGATATTGTGCTGGTGATTCTGTCTCCCCTTCTTGGACCTCTAAGTTCTGTCTTCACTCTTCCCTAGTGTGTGTTGTTCCCTGGGAGTATGACACCTTTTGTGTCACCAGTTTATATTACCTCCTGGATTGTGGTTGTTTTCAGCTAACAGGAGGTACCAGCAAGAGATGAGAGCAGGAGAGGGTCTAGGGAGAGGCCAAGTACTTTTCCTCTGCCCCCTCCTGCCTGGGCTGCAGGTTCTGGTATTGACTGTCCCTCCATGACTGCAGGGCTGCAGTGCCTCCTAAGCAGCCCCTCCTCCATGCTTCCCATTCCCATGGGGCTCCAGTAACTCTTTCCTCCCCTTGCCTTTTCAGGTCTAGGCTGGCTTAACAGCACTTCTTTGTTCTCCTACACTCAACCACATCTCCATTAATGGGTCCTTCTTTAAAGTGTCTTTGATTGTCTGATTTGGATTCTCTTTTCTACCAGGATGCTGGTAATCCCAGTGCACCGAGACCATAAATGGACCAAGAAAGGAACAATAGATAAAACAATCATTTTTAAAATAAGTAGTCATTTGGATTCAGGTTGAAAGTTTAAATTCCATTGTTTAAGTCTATTTTTCATTCATGTTTGTTAATTTTATTTTGTATTTTCCTAAATATAAATTAAACTGAAATGCACACTTCTATTTACTCTTTTAAGATGGAAGGAAGGGGTGTGTTTTTTAAAAATTATTTTCCATGAATTAAACAAAAAACATTCCTGGAATTATTATTTTTATTTCTTTTGAAGCATTAAAGTACTTCTGGTACATAGTAGCTTTTGCCCTATTTATTTAAATGTCAGTGAGGTTGTTGAAAAGTCTTGGGGCAATGATAAGATATTTGAATTAAATATAGATTTGGGGTTCTGAATCTGCCGAGTTGTGTGCTGAAAACATGAACGGAGCAATCTCAACAAACTGGAATGATGGTCATTTCATTGAATCGGTTGCCACTTGTTTGTTTTGTAGACAAATGATTTAACTTTTTTTAAACCCAAGTCTAAATAAGATCCTTTAATCTTATCAGGATTGGATGACTTAGTCAGTATTTGCTTCAAATGCAATAAAAAACTTTTGTCATTGCTACTTGCTTTTCTTCTGGGTTTTGTAGCACAACGAACCAAGCTGTATTCTATGTGTATTTTTAGTGCTGTCTTTGCCAAGTCCCAAACAAATGTTGTCAGTCCATACAACTACTTCCAGTCTTTAAAGTTGCCCATCAAAACTTTATGGTTTGCCTGGACTGTGTGTTTAGAGACTCTGGTCTTATATACCTCAAGGACACATTGAGTTTTGTCACATCTAAACAGCTATAAATTTTTGGCAGAATAATCTAGCCCATGTGTGTCAACCCTCTCAAATTTAAAGCACTTTTTTTCTTATAGCTCTTCTTTGTCAATCATTGATAACTCACAAAGCCATACTTTTATCTAGCACTTCATAAAATTTAAATAGGTAGATAGTTAAAAAAAGAGACATAGTCTTTGTCTATGGTTCATTTATTTTACAATAGGAAGTTAAGTATGCCACAAAAAGACTATGACACAAGGCATGAATTTAGATAGGTAAGTACAAACAAAGTGACTTGAGAATTCAGGAGAAATGGATTATTATTACTTTTTGAAACTAATAAAGTTGCTTAATTTGTAAGGGTATTATACAAAGTCTTTAGCTAGACTAAAAGTTCTTTGAGGGTGGTAGAGGCCAGTTAGGTGTTTGTATCTCTTCAGATACAAAGCATGACTTCCTGTTATATGAGTTTAATAACTTGTATTGATCATTTAAATGACAGTGATATTCTGGCATGAGACACTTCAAAATGGCCTGAAACTTCTTGATCAAATATTCTCAGAAGAAACAATGTTTAGGGAAAGGATCATTTAAAAAACATGAACATAGAAGGTGGAACTTTGCCTTTCCACACCCCAGGCACCTAAACAATAGATAATCCTAGTATATAAAGACCATGAGGATCTCTTAATTTCCCTGACAATTGATATTTTCTGTCACCAATTCTCAAGACCTAGGACAACAGGCAGTAACTGATCTTAACAAAGCCACTGAACCTCCTGTATGTGCCATAGTGAAATTCTAAGAATCCTGAGTATCCACTTCATTCATCTTCAATGACTTTTTGCCTTACTACACTGTTGCTACGTATCTGATGACCAAACTCTACTTTGCCTTTACCTGAAACCACTGTGCCTCTGAAATCAGATTCCCCACATCCCACTGTCTGACCTTCTAGCTCATACTTCTGCTACATTGGTTTTTAGCTCCTTTTGGAGAGTTCTAATCCATTGATTGCTGCAATAGCTAAGATATATTGAATGTTTTGTAAGTACAAGGCCCTGTAGATAGCATTAGTTCATGGTTTCTCCTTCACACTAAGCAGGAAAATCCCCAGTTCTGTCTCAATCCAAGTATTTGTCCTTTCCACATTGACACCCAGCCTGTTTCGCACTTTTGGGGGATTAAAACAAAAGCAAGTTGTTGTCACTTGTATTCATATGGAACCCTGCTGGGAAAATCCAGCTCTTACTCTCATTCATCCATTTCTCTTTTTTTAATGGCAATTATTTCAAATATTTTCTTTTTTAAAACTAACCATTCTTCTTTCAATTCTGAGGAAAAATTGAATTCTCTTCAATTCTTCAGGTAAAATGGAGGTGCTCAAACAAATCCTTCCTCAGCTTGTCACAATAAAGTCTACAAAAATGCTGGCCAGTGCACCACCCTTTCTTTCTTCCTTCCTGCTATAATGGGAAGTGAATTAATTCTCCCATCCAAAGACAGTCCTCCAACCACACACTAGTGCCTACAGAACTTTCATCATCCATCCATCGTGCCTTCGCTTCCATGTATTTGATCCCTTCTCATTTTACGCACATTCCAGAGCGCTACGACCTTCCTCACAGGCTCTCCACATACAATCTAAATGGTCCTTTCAGATCTTTTCTCATCCTCCCACACTCTTTGCAGTCAGTTGTCTGCTTCCTACCCCTCCTTCGAAGTCATATGTCTCAATTAGTTTCATACTTTTGAAGTCTCCTATGACTTTGGCTTTTTACCTTAAACACTACCACCTCCTTTACAATCACCACTAAACTAGCTATCTCTTAATTCAAGAGATAACAATTACTGTCTTACCTCTAAAGCACATTTTTATAATATAGTAATTACCCAAGTAATAAATGTGAAAAGTAACACGGTTTTCCACACTAATATCCTGCAAGCTGGCTTCCAAGAAAGGAATATGACCTTTTACAAAACTTTATGAAAGCTAGTTACATCTCAGTATTTAAGGCAATCAAACATCATCAACCTTGAGGGTTGTATCACAGCTTCTTCATCATGCCAGGAAAGGAGCTGTTGCTTCTCTGAGTAAGATTACTGATAGGCAAATAGTGCAATTAGCTATTCACATCATTTAGCTGCAGCAGCAAGACTTCGACCCTAGCCCCTTCATCATCATAAGGAGGAGCTGGGGGTACCCCAAACTGCAATCAATTAGCAACTATGGAATGAACTAGAATGAAAGTTCTGCTAGGTCACATTTCTATTTTTTTCCCAGTTTCTAAGTGAGCAGGTGCGGATGGAGATTTTCCTAACCTTACAACTAAAAAGTCACCCAGTCCAAGCATCAGGGTGCCTCACCTAGAGTCTGACGTATAGCCTCAGTGGAGTGCCATGTGCTGCCCAAGAAGAAATTGTCATGTTATCCATGGAAGGCTGCTATAGCAGGCAGGCAATATGCATTTTTTCATTATTTGCCCGTGTTTGCAGCACAATTTTTAGCCATTATCTTTTTCAAAATTCAAACACAATGAAATTTATAAAGCAAAGAGATAAAGTTGTTTTTCTCTCTTCCTCCCCAATCTGCTCATTGCCCCAGGAATAACCACTATTAACTTGTTAACCACTGGGTATATATACAGTCAGACTTTTTCTACGGAAGTAGCATATATAAATATAATATAGTAAACATACAGAGACAGGGAAATAGAGGTTGAAAGGGAAATACGTAACAGTATTTTTAAAAGGCAAATGTAGTCATTTACATTTTAGTTCTGCAACTTGCCCTTTTCACTAGATAATATGATTTGGGGGTTTTCCCCTGCCATTATTCATAGCTCTGCCTCATGCATTATAACAGAAACTTACTATTCTGTAATATAGGTAAACCATAACTTGATAAACGATTTCCATATTGATGGACATTTCCGTACACTCTAGTTTATTATTATTAGAAGTCATACTGCAATGGACATTCTTATAAATCCTTGTTTATGAGCACTTACAATTATTTTTTAAGGTTTATGTATTAGAATGTAAGCTACATGAAGATAGACACCTTACATGTTTTATTAAGTGTATTCTCAGTACCTAAAACAGTTTCTAAAAACAGTTGTTGTTCAATAAATAGCTGTTAAATGAAGGACTGACTACCTATGAGCTGATTTGTGCATTTGAAATTTTGATACAAATAAGCCAATTGCTTTTCAAAAGGCTCTACCAGTTTACTTTCTACTATGAAAATATCTGTGTCCTCACACTCATGTCAACACTGACTGTTATAAATGTACTTATATATTTTAGTTTTTGCAAATCTAATGAATAAAAACAAAACAAATAGAAACCTCTGTTACTTAAATAACAATTATGCTAATTAATGAAGCCATTTACAGGATTTAAAATATTTATTATTATATTTTCAATAAAATTTCTGCTTTTTATTTTTGTTTGAATTTATTCAATTATAAAAGTATATTATAAATTTTGTACAGTAATGCTTTTTCTAATATATAACAATTATTTGTCATAAACTTTGAATGCTACCTTTTACTGTATGAAAATTTAAAATATCACAAAATTTATCAATATTCTTCTTTATGTTTTCTGTTTTTTAATATGTTACTTAAGAAGGCATCATGTGCTCCTCAGGTTGCATAAATATTTTTCCATTTCTCTTAACATTTGTTAAATTCACATACTTATTTTTCTTCCAGATACAATCTTTTTCTGAGAGTTAAGCTAAAGTCTTCAACTATGATTTAGTAAATATTAACTTCTCCAGTTTGCATTTGTAACATTTCTTGTTTTACAATTTTGAAGGTATGCATTTTTTGACTCAGGAAATTTTTCTTCTGTCATGGTTGATTATTCTTCCCTATTTTTGAGGTTCTAAATTTCTGAACTCATTAGAGGATGGTCAACATCCTGGACTGATAGTATATGTTCCTTTACATTCTAAAATATTTTTTATCTCTGTTTCTTTTTATTTTTCTACAATATGGGAATTTCTTTGACTTTATCTTGAAAATTATTAACTTGGTTCTTAGTTAGATAGCATTGTATTATTAAGCCCATATATTTGGGTTTTTTATTTTCATAATTTTGAGAGTCTTATTTTTCTTTTTCAAAGCCTAAGTTTTGTCCTCTATTTGGTCCTTTTACATAGCAGTTCATCATTACTGTTTTATAAAAAAAATTTTCATGAATTTCTCTGAGGACATGGATTAGAATTCATCTTTGTTCCCTGACTAATCTCTGTTTTTTCTGAAATCAAGTATTTTGTGTGTTTATTCAGTACCGCTACTTTATAAGACATATTTTCCTCAATTGTCTATATATATGTGTGTGTGTGTCATTCTTATCTGTGGGTATTGTGTGTAGTTAGCAGGATTTCAGCATGCTGAGATACTGAACAGAGAACCTAGCTAAACAGTACTCACAGAAACTATGAGATAATACATTTGTGTTGTGTTAAGCTACTCAATTTGTGGTAATTTGTTATGCAGAAGTTAAAAACTAATACAATGGCTTTCGCCTTACTGTGCCTTACAAATATGTATGTATGCATGTATTTGGTAGAATCATAGTTTAAGAAGTCTTGATACAGTCCTTGGCTCTCTAGTCCTTGTGGTATCGGAAAATATATAAAAAGAAGAGAGAATAGAGTCCAAGTAACAATAGACAATTATCCACAGATAATGTCTGATTATTTCAAAGGAAACATTGTGTTTTAGAGAAGAAATGTGTGGTTATATTCTACTGACTCAAAAGCATATAATAATCCAAAATCAGTATACTCTGTATATCTAGTTTTGTAGTTAAAATAATGTAATTTATAAGACAGCAATAGTGCTGAGTTCAGTGTTATCCAACCTGGTACAGGCCTTTTTACACTCCCTCCTCCAATGTGAAGATAATAACAGGTGTGTATACCCTTGTTAAATTATTTGAGGTCTAAAGGTTTGATTAAAACACACCCACGCATGTATAGGATAAATATTGGTTTGTATCCACATGCAGTCAGAATTCATATTTAGAAAGTAAATAAATCTATATGTTTTACATAATCAAGTTTTGTATTTTCCAAAGAAGAGTATTTTCAGCTCCTTAGAATTGTGGGTCTTCAACTTATTTTGTTATTGTTTTTGATTGTGGTCTCTGGTTTTCCTTTGCAAAATTAGGATTTATTTTGTGAATTCTCTGGAAAATTTGAAAATGTTATCTCAATATGTAAGAGTTAGGAATGTGGGTGCAGCTTAGCTAGTGGCTCTGGCTCAGAGTGTCTCATGAGGTTGCAGTCTCTGGAGACTTGGCTGGGGCTGGGGAATCTCTTTCCAAGCTTACTCATACAGCTGCTGGCAGGAGGCATCAGTTACTCACCATGAAGCCTCTCCATGGTGCTGTTCATGGCAGGGATTTCTAAGAATGAATGATGAGAGAGCTAGAGAGCGAGCAAAAGAACAACCAAACCAGAAGCTTCTGTGCTTTTGTTCTTACTTAATCTTAGAAGTGATATAGCATCACTTCTGCCATTCTTTATTGGCCATAAATGAGTCATGATTCCATGTCCAGCCTTCACTCAATGGGAGGAGAATACACAAGAGTGTAAATATCACAAGGTGGGGACCATTGAGGCTCATTTTGGAGGCTGCTTCCCAATATGTGATATTCTTCATAAAAACTTATCAGGAGATTAAAAGAGAGGAGGAAAGCTAGCCTTGTATTTCAAGGCTGATGAAGCTGGTTGCATTATAGTGAAATCTGATGTGTATTAGGTCCTTCTTTCAAGTTTATTAAATATGTGCCAGGACTGCAATTTGTCTACACCTTTCATTCTCTCCGTCTTAGATAGTAATTGAACCTTAGGTTTTTAGCGTTGTATATGGCTATTCAGAAAGCAGACAATATTTTTCAATCTCTCCTGGAACTAAGTATATAGCATTTGACATGGGCGAAGAGCTATGGACAGTTTCTGAGTCACGCCCTTTTATTTGCAGGTTTTTACTTGAAAAAGTGTCTTGCTCTGTTGCCCAGGCTGGAGTCCAGTGGCATCATCATGATTAACTGTGGCCTCGAACTTCCAGGCTCAAGTGATCCTCCTACCTCATGGGCCTGAGTAGTTGGGACCACAGGTGTGTGCCGACACACCTGGCAAATTAAATTAATTAATTAATTTATTTTTAAAGATAGGGTTTCACTGTGCTGCCCAGGCTGGCTTTTTTTTCTCTTTGAATTACTAAAATGTGGGACATGGAAGTAAGCCTTCTTGGATCACATGGATGAGGGGACTCGTCTAGGACAACAAGGCAGGTGGAGCACAGGCACTGATCCCGTAGAGATGCCAGCCTAGTCGATTTATATCAGGATCTCTAGATGAGAGAAAAATCATCTAAATGATAAGTTTTGTCTAAACCAAATTAGTTGTAGAGTCTGGTGGAGTAGCCAGACTCATATTCCAACTGTTTTTTCAAGGTTTTTTGACCAATACTCTCAGTTAAAAATACAATGTAAGGCTAGGTGCGGTGGCTCACACCTGTAATCCCAGCACTTTGGGAGGCTGGGGCAGGCTGATCATGAGGTCAGGAGATCGAGACCATCCTGGCTAACACAGTGAAACCCCATCTCTACTAAAAATACAAAAAATTAGCCGGGTATGGTGGCGGGCCCCTGTAGTCCCAGCTACTAGGGAGGCTGAGGCAGGAGAATGGCGTGAACCCGGGAGGCAGAGCCTGCAGTGAGCCGAGATCGTGCCACTTGCACTCCAGTCTGGGAGACAGAGTGACACTCCATCTCAAAAAAAAAAACAAAAAAGAAAACATTTTAAACTGCAGCACAGTATATACACAAATATATAGTTAATTACAAGTTTTTTATAAAATGGTAATTATTTTGACTACATAGACTCTAATTATTATTCTATTCATTTCTATCCTGTTTTATTCCATTTCAAACCATTTTATTAAGACAAATAATGCTGTTCAGTGGTGACTTAATCATTTTCATGACCTGCTAATGGCTCACAAGCCATAGGTTGAGAAACATTGTCTAAGCTATTACAATATGTAGAAGTGATTTGCCTGTATTATGTATTCTATGACAGAGCTTTTTTTTTCCCCTTCTTACACAAAATCCTGTGAATCTTAGAAGTGGCAAACTTAAAATTGTTATTACCTCTCATATGTTAAGTTTGCCAGCAGTTTGTCATGCCTTCAATTTAAATTCAAATTTCCTTTTTTTCATTTTATTCATTCTACAGAGTATACTGAGTATCTTGTATTGAATAAGATCTGTACTAGATGAATAAGAAATTAGTTCCCTCAAAAAGCTATAGTCTATCAGAACAGATAGGGATGTAAACAGATAGATTAAAATAGAATGTGATTGCTACTATTGTAACTCAAACATAGTGGTCTTGAGATGATCAAGCAGTAAAACCTTAGGTGTTTGCAGCCAAGATGTTGAGAGTAAAACACATGAGGTACCATAAAAACAAAGGTGAAAGGACATTCACCACTACAGGTCAAGTATAACTTACCAGAAAGTTTGGGGCCAGAAGTGATTGAGAATTCAAATTTTTTTAGGATTTTGGATATTTTGATTATATACTTACCAGATGAATGCCCCTAACCTTAAGATCAGAAATCTGAAATGCTCCCATCGTCATGTTCTTTTAAGTGTCATTTAAGCACTCAAGTTTTGGAGTTTGGAGTATTTCGGATTTCAGGTTTCCAAATTTGGGATACTCAACCTGTATCTGGAATTTCTTTCTTTTCCACTGCATGGACTGGAATAGTACCCTTCTGGATTTTGGGACTGAAAAAAGGTCATTTCAAATTCTCACCCTTTTTCAAGTACACGGAATGTGGGTTTTATATGAAACAACCATGTGTACATGGAGGACTAGGTGACATACATCCTAAAACCTGTTTCAATTTTGCCCGTGTTTATTGACACTTATAACAATGAGAAAACATTTATAGCTTTAATATTCAAAATCCTTTTGTCACTTTCAGTTTCTTTGACATTTTAAAGTGACTGATCTATCACGCTTTCAAACTAAAATCTTACAAACTTATTTGCTTGTCTATTTGAGTTAACCTGACTATAGCTGGGGAGAATCTCCTTATCTCAAAAGTGGCAGGAATGTGCCCTTGCTACAAATATACTAGAGGTAGGACAGTTCAGAGAGTATGAAACTATTTCTTATTTGAGTGGAGAGTGTTTGATGATTTGTGAGTGATTTGATGCCAATGTAAGATCCAGAGTTGTGAATTATAGTAATAATTCAATGAGTTTAAGCTAAAGAAATGAAGAGACATCAGTATGTTGTAAAGGGAAAGGGGGAAGTATAAAACTCGGAATTCCTTTGTGTTCTGTATTAATTACAGTTCCTTTTAGTATGTATCTCCTTGGAAATGGAAGCACAACACATTTGGAATATCTTATACAGGATGGCAGAGAACAAGCTACTTAAGTAGTGGCCAAGAACAACCTGATGTTCTGAGCTACAAATTGAAAGTGAAGGTTACTTTCTTGTAGACTTTATCTTAAAGCAGTAAAACGGGTAACTGCAGCTACAACTGAAAGTATTGATTTTGTAATTTCAGCAAATTAAGAACAAGACAGAAAACCTATTAAACCTGTCCACTGATTGCCAGGGTACCTTTTGGTGATTCTGAGGGTGACATTGAAATTACATACACCTGTCCCTTTAAAGTAAAACATATACATTATATAGAATATTCTAAATGTAATTTTGGTAATTATGTGTGTTTTCACATTTTAAATGTGAAACTTGTAAAACCAGATACTATGAATGTCAAGCAGCATATCTAATTTTCATAAATTGGGGTTAAATTTGGATGTACATTTATTACATTTTAAAAAGTTAAATTTTTCACAGACCCAGAAAATTTTGTAATAAAAATGGAGAAACTCCAATAATATAATACATCAGAACATTATGAGTAATGATTACCTAAAAATTCATTGCAAAGTAGCTGAATAAATGATCAAATTATGTTCTTTGTGTACAAGAGTAAGACAAACCAATTTTATAGTTTTATGGAACACATCAAACTTTTAAAAATGTAATTTTAAAATTTTTAAGTGAATATATTAAAATTTACATTCATCACAATGTCAAAGAGAAAACTGGTGATAAAAAATGATAATAAGACTGATAGTCTACAGTCAAAATAAATTTAGGAAATTTATCTTTTCATACTAAACTCAACCCCCAGATATCATATTTTTAGTAGATAAAAAAAAATTAGGGAAAATAAAATTTGAAAAAAACATTGGGATGGCATTTTTTTGCAATTGAAGAAAAACTGCAACAAAAATCTCATAAACCATAAGAAAAATGTAACAAATTGGAGTAATTTCAGGTTAATTGACTCGTTGATTCAACCATACATGGCTTTATTTATTTATTTATTTATTTTTATCTTTTAGCTTTGCGTATTCAATATATCAGTTTTGTCTTAATGCTTGTGATACAGTGCTAATATTTACATATAGGCACAAAGATCTTCATCTGAAGAAAAGAATCATTTCTGCCTGTGCACCTCTTTTTAAGAACAAGAAAACCTTTCCCAGAATCACTCTAGAGTAATTTTCTTCCGGACTCATTGAGCAAGATTTCATCAAATTCTTACAACATCACTGTTGTCTGGTAAGGTGAATGGAATAATCACAATTAACTTAGAATCCAATCATGATTAACACAGGTTTAGGATGAAGATATTCCCTAGGGATACATGATTCTATGAATGGAGTGTCTTCCTAAACCAAATCCAGGCTCTTCAGACTCCAGAGAGAAAAACATATTGATTTGGCGTAGTCAACCCCAGAGTCTGCCAAAATGTTCACCATACATTAAGCCTGACTCATTTATAATAATATGCAATACTTCGGGAAGTTATCTATAGTTGCAGTAGTGTAATCTAGACTTTACATTCATACACTAAAAGCTGTAAGAAAATTATCTAAAGTATCTGAAGAAACATAGATAGAATTCTACCCATCTTTCAAAGAATAAATGTAAATAATATAGTACACCAACAGTTTATATAATTATTTGAATACTTTTGAAGCGTAAGAAAAATGGTATTCTAAAAATTTTACGTAACTTATAAGAAGATCTAAATAAATCACATGGACATGTGTTTTGCAGTTCTTAAAAAACTCAAACACTTGACTTTTATTTACTCTTCTTATTTTTAGTCTACTATATTGACAGTTTCTCAAAAGTTTGTGAACCTACTGCTAGCTGCAGAATATAAGAATGTTCAGTTTTATTGCTACACAGAAAAATATAATAAAGTTTCTGTAAATGGCAAGAGAGATTCTTCAGTGTTGAACTATTTTTGAAAAGGGAATGGTATAATCAATGATGTTTTCCTCCCAGTTAAGAAGGTCAGATAGCACTAGACAGTATATTTGCAAATAAACCCATGCATGATACTGAAACATAATATTTTTAAACTTCCCTAACACCCATAAATTTAGTAGTTTCTTTTTTTATTTTCCAGAAGGGGAGTGAATTGGGAGGACTTAGAATTTCAGCCAGTACGTTACTTTGATCTATGACAGTCATGATTGGGATCCATTAGAATCAGCATTTTTGATAAGGCAGGAGCTTTATCTCACTTTGATTCATTTCTTTTTTACTTCATGAGTAAATATTTATCTACTAGTTATTATGTGTCCAGTACTGAAATAAGCATTTCGAAAGACACAAAGATGAATTAAATAACTTTTCCTGCCTTTATAGATACTAGCGTCTACTACACGAGATGAGATATAAATACAGTAAACAGTATGTAGTTCCCAGGAAGAGGAACAGTTAAGAAGAGTTATGGAAAGAGAGGTTTGTATCACAGTGGAGGATGAGAAATTGCCTTGTGGAAATAGGCCTGTTACTTCCATAACTGACCGACAATCGGTGTTTCTCTGCTCCCTCATTCCCTTTAAACAATTGTCTACAATATGAGGCAATAAAACATATAATTTAAGAACATGATGTGAAGTAAAGCTTTTTTTCATCATGTAGGGGAATTTTATAAATTTAAGTAAAATAAAAATTTTACTTAAATATATAAAAGAGTATCAAAGAATACGTGTGCAAAAAGACAGACAAATGTCCATTCCTCAAAATACAAACAGTAGCCTTAGAATAGTAAAAATAGTTTCCAAAAATTGTTTTACTACGTCTCAAGAAATCATTTGTAAATGTTAGATTCAACAGTTAGGTGATTTTTATCTGAGAGATCATTTCCTTATCAAACAATGGTCCCAGAATTTCCTTGTTATAAATGATATGCTAAATGTTATTAAATCATCACAACAAAAAAAAGGAAGTTTTGGTGTCAAAATATTATCTAAATAGAATTGTTTTTAGTTATGGATTTTTGTGAAATAGTAGTGTGAACCTTTCTGGTGGATCTTATATAATTATCGTTTGATAAATTCAACCTGAAAATAACCCTTAGCTATCTGATGGGAGAAAACATTTTGTTAAGTGCCCTTGATAAGATTGTGATAAAAGGCAGGTTGTTAATTCTTGTAGATTCTTATATTGAATAATATCACCTCTGATCTACCTGAATAATATCACCTCTGATCTGCCTGATATTATATTGAATAATATCACCTCAAGTTAAATATTAATTGGTACAAAGATACACAATATATTCTAAATAAATGATGTAAAATATCATGTACAGACATAGAAAAGAGAATAAAAATTAAAATATGATCTCAATAAACTGTTTCTGAAACATTCATATCAAAAGACTTCTAATCTGTAGACACAAATACAACCCAGATGGCACCTGATGTCACTATATTCAGCAAGTTATTTAATTTAAAGACACATGTTTGAGACAGTCAGATAGGACTAAATTCATTTTGGGATTTGTAAATGCAAAATAAGTCTCCATTTTTTATGAGACAATAGGAGAAACTAGATCATTGGCTAGTAGAAAAGGTTTTGACAGCCTAACTAACCAGCATTTCATTTATATTACTAAACATAACATTTTCAAGGCACCACAGAATGTAAATTGTGATCATTGACCCAAAAGGGAAAAAGTGCTCAATTCAAACCCTATGCATTGGTCTATGTTAGATTATTGCTAGTATGTACAAGAAACTTGTGTCATATTTTTCTAAACTTTCAGCATTGCATGGATGCTACTTAAACTGCATGTAGTCAAGGAAGTAAAGAGAAAAAAGAAGAAAGAAAAAATCAAACTCTCATTTTTATGTCTTCAGATTTTCCTTTGATGTATTCTGGTGCATTTTAATATAAAAATATTTCTAATTAACAGCACCAACAACAAAAAATCCTCTTCTATTTCTAGACAGAACAGCATGTACAATAATTATTTAAGGTTTTATCACAAAATGGAAAGTTCTCCAGGTAGACTCATTAAGATCAAGTTGTCAAATATGTGAATATCGGAAATAGCACTCTTACCAATGTTCTTGATAGATATCATTAAAAAAGTAATCAGAGAAGAGGTCCAACTAAGCAATCAGAGGAGCGTTTCTAGTTGAAGCCAAATATGTCTCCAGAATTGTTTTCAACACAATACTCCAAACATTCATTACAATTCTATTACATTATTTAAAATTTATCATCCTAAAATTATGGCAAATATTAGTCCTACAAGTGTTTAAAGTATTGTTTTCGTGAATCTGTTGTTGTTTTTTATGTTTTGAATATTTAAAAACTTCCCATGTACATTTGCAAGTTAATTTTAGTAGGCTGTTGCAAAGAGTGAGAAGAATTAAAATTTGCACAAAAATTAAAAAGCCTATTTGGAAGACAGACTATTAAAATAACTGTTAACTATATCATTATATAAATTGTACTTAAAAGTAATATATATTGGAAAACATTTAAAAATAAGAATGAACCAACAAAATGTTAATTATTTGGTATAGTATGAGAACAGGTTAATCAATCCTTTTGGGTGTGAGGGCTGTAATGTTAAATCATGGGTCTGAATTAACAAAGCTGCCTGACTGACTTAAAAAAGCCACTGTGATTTGCTAGACAGCATGAAGTCTTTTAGAACCTTGGCAATTTTTTTTCTCACTAGAGTTTAGTAGGTCTGTAGAGCCATCTTTTGATTAATTCCCTAGTTCCTGAACGTACAAATGGAATAGACATAATTGGCAACTGGTAACATCTCCACAATGGTCCCCTGACTCAGGGAATGAGGGTGGTTATGGGAGAAAGGACTAACCTGGAAGCTCCTTTAAATCCCACCCTTTTTCTCCTACTACCTGTTTGCTTTCCTCTCCTCCTACACTGTATAATAGTAAACCAAAAGTAATTTCTTGAGAAAATCATTGAGAATAATACCACCATTAAAAACCAAAGATGCCAAACATGATGATACCTGTCACATGTCCACTTAACTCTCCTTTTGGTCAGTGCAAAATCCAGATGAGTATTGGCAATGATTGCAGATTACCATTAACTTTAATAAGGACAATCAGAAGAACATGGATGGTGGGATGCTAGTATATTATCCTATTTTAAATTATTTATATCAACTCTGCTTTTTGTCATAATATAATTGATAGGAACCTTGAACCTCTTGATATTCCACAAAACTTCACAATGGTCCCTTTCTTTTATGACAATATGCTAATTGGACTTGAGAAGCAAGAACTAATAAGTACACTAGTTATTTAGAAATGTATCAGCATGCTGGAGAGTGGGATAGTAAGCCAGCTGAATGTGCAAGCTCCTGCCATGTCCCTAAAATGCGATTCACTTTTCTGGGACTCCTTGGAATAGAGTTTCCAAAGGTAAAGGCAGTTAATGCAGTTTATGCTGCTCACCATAAAGAGTAAGACACAATGCTTGGTGATAATTTTAACTTTGGAAGCAATATGTACTACACTTAGGTATACTGTTCTGACCCTTGTTTCAAGTAACTTATGAAGCTTTCATTTTGAAGTAGGACACAGAAAAAAGACAGAGCTCTTTATATCCAGGCTGTTGTGTAGGTTCTAGGCTGTGTGAGACTTGGGGCTTAGGACCGATGATACTTCAAGTGTCTTTTGCATAGAGGGATGCTTTATAGAGACTCTGATAACTCCAATAGGAGAAACATTGGGAAGATCCATATTTTGGAGCAAAGACTTGTCATCCTCTGTCAATAACAATTTTCTGTTTGTACAATGGTTATTTAAGGTTTTATCACAAAATGGATAAGCAGCTCCTGGTTAATGGTCCCTGTTAAAGACTGAACATATGACCATAGGGCGAATGAATATAAAATCTAAGTTTCCTATCAAAAACTTGATGTTTTCTATTCCAATGAATTATTAAGTTGGCATGCAGCACCACTAAATTGGAATGGAATGTGAGGGACGGGGTCCACATCTCTCCAGAAGTTACATGTAAGTTACACAAGCATTAGGCTCAGACATTCATGATACTTTCCCTTATTGCTTCATTACTTCATTGTCTGACTTCTTTTTTGACATTTGGACAATTTTTATGACAAAGTAGCAAAAAAGGAACATTTGAAAGCCAGGTTTACAGATGTGTCTGCATGGAACGTTGGCACTAGTCAGAATCTGATGTCTACTCTCCATGTTGTCCAACAGCTCCACCTCAGGGTAACCCTGAAAGATAGTTATGAAGGTACCTCTTCCTAGGGGCAGAGTTTTAAATAGTATATGTGAAGTGGGGTTTTCCCACAGGATGTGGTATATGCTTCATACCAGAAACCAATGGTGGTGCCATTTCCACCATAGCCATACTCCACAATGCTGGAAATTAAGGAATGGAGGTGCGAGTGGAATTGGAACTGGTAGCAACAGAGGCCTTTGTTTCCAAAGGAGGAAGTTTCCCTGAAGGAACACAGCCATAGTGCCACTAAACTGGTGTTTGAGGCTGTTTCCTGTCCATTTGTGGTTCCTCATGCCTATAAATCAGTAGAGAACAGGGTTACTAAGTTGGCCAGTGTAATCAAACATGATTATTTGCTTATTAACATTAACATAAAATGTGCCACCTCAATAATGAATGAATGACTGAAGATCTAGATTCTTTGGAAATAACTATTTGAGTCACTCTACCAGGTAAAAAAACACAGATGAATCAAGGTGTTGGCAGAGGTTAAGGGAAATGTGAGATGTAAGGAAGCTGTAATTATCAACTCCACCCTTGACACCAGCTACTGAAGGAAAGACTAGTAGCTATGTCAAAATGTATGTTAAAAGTATTTTTTATGTTAAAAGATACATTTTTTTTTTTTTTTTTTTTTTTTTGAGACGGAGTCTTGCTCTGTCGCCCAGGCTGGAGTGCAGTGGCGCAGTCTCGGCTCACTGCAAGCTCCGCCTCCCGGGTTCACGCCATTCTCCTGCCTCAGCCTCTCCGAGTAGCTGGGACTACAGGCGCCCGCCACTACGCCCGGCTAATTTTTTTGTATTTTTAGTAGAGACGGGGTCTCACCGTGGTCTCGATCTGCTGACCTCGTGATCCACCCGCCTCGGCCTCCCAAAGTGCTGGGATTACAAGCGTGAGCCACCGCGCCCGGCCAAAAGATACATTATTTTTAAACTCAGAGGAATTTTAACACATTAATTTAAAAATACAGGAACTGAAGCTAAGTAATATAAAGTAACCAATTTGTGGTCATACAACCAGTTGATGCCAGAACCGACATTTGCTGGCCTTTTGGCCCCTTTGTACCACATTATGCTGCTACACTGAGAGTGACTGTTGAAGGAAGATGAAAGAAGGGCCCTTCATGGCATGGGGCCACCAGCGAGGACACTGGTTGCCTGGTCTAGAGACAATAAAGCATCCTGAATCTTTCTCCAGTGTGAGCTGCCGTTAGTTTGACCATCTCTCCTGAAGTGCTTGACTTAAGGTCAAGCCTGAGAAAGAAACATGTTGAATACGTTAAGAAGCAGGACAAACTTACATCTCATCTGAATTTCTGTATTCAAGTTAATAAGGACTTTATTATTCACCCCAAAGATAATCGTTGGTTATTTGCTTACCATTTCTATAACTTGAGAGCCTATTCTAGTGATTTTTATTCTCTACAAGGGAAATGATGTCTTCAGTAACAGTGTCTGAATAACACTTCTTTGGCTTAAAAAGTAATGTTTTCATCACCCAGTCCTCTCCCCTTTTTAATACAGAATGGTAGAACAAGCTAAGTCAGACCATAATGTTCAAACATAAGAAATTACTATCCATTTCTTTTTGTGTTGTTATATTCATTTTAATGGCTGCAAAATACTATAGAGATTTGTCATATATTAACCAATTTCTTATTAATAGATATTTAATTTATTTTTAATAATTTCACTATTATAAGATTCACAGTAGGTGGACTGAGCATGGTGGTTCACACCAGTAATCCCAGACATTTGAGAGACTGAGGCAGGAGTTCGAGACCAACCTGGGCAGCATACCAAGACCCCCACCTTTACAAAAAAAAAAAAAAATCAGTCAGGTGTGGCAGTGCATGCTTGTAGTTCCAGCTACATGGGAGGCAGAGGTGGGAGGATCACTTGAGCCCTGGAAGTCAAGGCTGCAGTGAGCTGTGATCATACTGCTGTACTTCAGCTTGGCCTACAGAACAAGACCCTGTCCCCTTCACCACCAAAAACATCACAATAAGCGTATCTGCATCTGCGTCTTTATGCAAATTAATAAGTAGCACCTAAGAATAAAAACTTCAAAGTAAATTGTTAAGTAAAGAAATAATATATTTAAATGCTTGCATTAAATGTGTATTAATATTGATAAAAGATCCCTTTATATTAAGAAATATACCTATTCAATAATGTAGCTTGTCTTTCTATTTATTCAGTCATTCTTTTATGTCCTCCGTAATGCCCTCTAATTCTTTTGTATGTAAATTCTGTATACCCCTTGTTAAGTTTATTCCTAAAAATGTCACATTTTTATTGCTATCCTGAATGGAGTTTCTGTTTTATTATATGTTCAAATTAGTTATTGCTGGCATAAAGAAAAGCTATTGATTTTACATATTTATTTGAAAACAGACACCTTATTAAGCTATCTTACTATAATATTAGACTTTTATTTAAGCAAGGGTATAAAGGTGTACAAGTTGTATTTTGAATCTCAGGAGATTTTGGTATATAATTTTTTTAAGAAAATAAAATACATGAAAAATAACTTGCCAGGTCACAAAATTTTCCTCAGAATCTGGTTTAATTGGATTTAGGTCACATATTATTTTCAGGTCTACTCTTTAAAGACAGTTTAATTTTCACATGTACTATACAATTTTATAATTTGAATGGATTTCATTTAGCACTCCTTTGCCTTCTTGTGATAACTTTCTCTCCTGCCCTAATAGTCTGATTTTTTGCTCATTGTAACTTCTGAAGTTCACTGTTAACTTCAATTCACAGCATACCTTGCTTTCAGGGAATTCTCTGTGTATGGCGTCTATCCTAGGGATATATACACCCCTGAACTCACTATGCCCTTACAATGGCTGCCTGTTCTACATGCTTAATTCTTTTTAGGAAAATGCTTTTCTTAAGTGTCAAAATAGGTAACCAGAGCATATGGAAACATAACTCTGGTTAATTCACAGATTTGTACCTGCAGCATTAAGGTAAAATAGTCCAGTTTCTGTTACACACAAAGGCTGCTAGGTATCTGGGTTTTAAGACAGAAAGGAAGGTGAAAGAACATTTCCAACTTTATGACCTAATCTATTTTATGGATATCGCATGAGGTAGAATTTTAACAGATTTTTTTCCATTGAGTGAAGGAATCCCCATTTCACTACAAGGCAGATGGAAATTTCCAACATTCTGGTACATGATTGTCTGACAGTGAGATTTCTTCTTTTTCAGTCTATTCCTACGGATATTCGTGAAAAGTAAAAGAAACAGTATTTAAGATTGCTCTGCAGATGTCAGTTTTGTTTTGTTTTGTTTTTTTTTTTTGAGACAGAGTCTTGCTCTGTCGCCCAGGCTGGAGTGCAGTGGCGTGATCTCGGCTCACTGCAAGCTCCACCCCCCCGGTTTCAGGCCATTCTCCTGCCTCAGCCTCCCCAGCAGCTGGGACTACAGGCACCCACCACCACGCCCGGCCAATTTTCTGTATTTTTAGTAGAGATGGGGTTTCACCGTGTTAGCCAGGATGGTCTCGATCTCCTAACCTCGTGATCTGCTCGCCTTAGCTGGGATTACAGGTGTGAGCCACCGCGCCCGGCCAGATGTCAGTTTTAAACTGTTGGTAGTAATGTAAATTAGTATAGACATTATGGAAAACAGTATGGAAGTTCCTCAAAAAACTGAAAATAGACCTGCCATATAATCTAGCAATTCCATTTCTAGGTACATAGCCAATGGAATTGAAATCTGCATGTCGAAGATATATCTGCACTTCCATGTTCATTGCAGCACTATTCAAAACAGTCAAGATACGAATTCAACTTAAGTGTCTACGAATGGATGCATAAATACAGAAAATGTGGTATATATACACAATTGAATACTATTCAGCCTTTAAAAAGAAGAGAATCCTGTTATTTGCAACAACATGAATGAACTTGGAGAGCATTATGCTAAATGAGATTAGCCAAACACAGAAAGAAAAATGCCTTTCTTATTTAAAGCAATTCCATTTTAAGTAGTAAATACTTGCAGAATTATATGATTTTGTGTTTCAAAAAAAAAAGATGCTGAAGTGCCTTAAAATTGAATTAATGACTGGAATAAAAATGTCAGAATTATTACAAATATGTCCTAGAAATTACAATGCAAAATGTCATGGTTCATAAGAAATTTTATCCTCTTAAATAATCATTGTTTCTAAATTTTTTTCTCAGTTCTTTAGAAACTCAGCATTTGAAACTTTTTTTCATTTACAAACTTTCTCTTCTTTCCACTTTTTTCATTTTCTTGTTTTCCTTCCTACCTGGTCATATGATCTCTGTGTTCTCTAGCATATAACATATAATACTTAGGCAGAAATTTGCATTTTAGTGGCTTTTCTTTTGTTTTACATATTTGCTATATTTTATCTTGTTTTTCTTGACTCTTCTAAACTATACACCTCATTGGTTAGTTCTTAGATAATATAACTGGTCTTGCCGAGTCTGTCAGAGAAAAAAAATATGCTGAAGTGTGTGTGTGTGTGTGTGTGTGTGTGTGTGTGTGTGTAACTCTCAGTCTTTGACAAAAGGTTACATTGCTATGCTACATGAAAAATATTATGCTGTTGTTTCCCCTCTTGCATCTATTATCTGGATAAATATTGGAACTAGAACTTTTAACCTGATAGCAGAACATACATTAGAAGCTAAATAAAAAGGTAAATCACAAAAACAAGTTTCACAACTATATATTGATCCCTACTCCTTAAATTTATTGTAATGCATTGGGCATATGGGTGATTGGAAGATAAAAAGGATAAATAATTAAACAAACTTAAGAAATGAAAATATTTTTACAAGTAAGTGAGAGAGGTATGCTACACTTCTCTCGGTGGAGTTCCATGACTTACTAAATTCAAATCAAATGGAGAAAAATATATTCATTTGGCAAATTCATTTTTCATTAAATATATACATTTCTTGAATTTCCTTGCATTTTATATTTAAAAGGAGTTTGTTTTGTTTCTGATTTTTTTTTCTTTTTACCTAGTTCTAGTTTTTGTTACTGCTTAAAACAAACATTCTATTTCAAAGGCAACAGTGGAAGTTCTCTAGGGATTGGTGTTGCTCTATTGAGTGATCTTTGATTAGATTGTAATGGAAAAATCCCTGCAGGTGATATAAAATGTGTACATATATTTAAATATATAAAATATGTGCTTTTTCATTTCTCTCGTTCTTGACACTTCTGAGTATGGACTTATTTAGTATGCTGGCCTCAGAATGATAGGATCATCTTGGCGGTAGATTTCAAAGGAGTGACAGTTTTGGAACTTGATGATGAAAATAATTGGATTTATAAACTCTTTGGTAACCAGGAAGTAAATCTCAACAACAACAGTAAAACCTGCTAGAATATAGAGTATATAGAAATGTAGAAGAATTTAGAAACCTAATCCAAAAGATATACAATATCCATTTTCCATTAAATGTGTTTTTAATATTACAAAGCATGATGACATTCACAAGCTTGGGTGGCTTAAAATATTGAAGACAGTACTAATAATACTCCTTTATTTAGGAAACAGATAATTTGTTTGTAAAATAAATAGGTAATATTTTATTGACATTTATAAGTTCAAAGATCCTGGATTTTATGTATATATTACATAAAATTAGGTTTTAAACTCACGTTAGGTTTTCAAAGAAAAACAAGGAAACTAAAAATTAGGGTTATCTATTTAAATATCACTAATTAAATTATCTTTTTATTTTTCTGAGGCCACATTTACCCTTAGATTGCATTACATTGTTAGACAGAAAGTGCTGAGAAACCATCTCTAGTATTTGGTACAATTGCAAGTAGTCATACTGCAGCAAACAATTAGAAAGAACGAACTGCTTCAGAGTAATTTCCCTCTGTTTATTTGTGAAGACAGAAGTTAAGAGCTTAAAACACCCTCTTTCACTTATTTTACATTAATAAATATGTAAAATATATTTTGAATTATATCCTAGACTCTCAATATTTATTGAGCGTCATGTAAGACATTGAGTAGATATGAAGGTATGTAAGGACTTGATCTGACCCTTAAAGTTATTATTAAAATAAATACACAATAAAAAAAGAGTGCCAAATATTATATCTCACTTCACATGTATGTCCAATTTTCTGCTTTAGGAGGCTAGGAAGTCATGGATATTTGACAAATATATCTCTCCTTAGTTAGAAATCTACCATATTCATAATAAACACTTCAGACATGATGCTATTTTTAACATATTTTGAAACAGATGACTTAAATGTTTGTCAAGATTTTCCTTGCATTTTCTTAGAAACTACTGCTGTCTTTGACTCACTAATAGTATATATCCCTTTGCCCCACCTTCCAAATCTACTTTATCACTATTCTCTTAAGTCTGAAAAATGCCCAAAGTCATTTATCAAATTTTCTTGTTTGCTTTGAATATGTTTTAATATTTTATCACTTATAACAGATAAAAGCATAGTTTTAGAATATTGGTAATAAATCTTGTTATTAATATGTAACATCCAATAAAATATTTTTAAATTAAAAGAGAAACATTAAAATGAGAGTATAAAAATCTCTTTTCCTATTAGCAGAGATACTAACTTCATTTTGAAATTATTATTTTTTAATGTAAATAGTATTTTACAATGCATGCATACATATTTCAAATTTTATTCTCAAGGAAACTGATTTCAATTTACTTCTTTATGCTATTTTTATTTTTGTAATTGTGAGATTATGCTAAGAAAATGTTTCGGTATTGTTGTTTTTATGTGCATTCATCCATGGCATTACATTTGTTAATCCTCACTTTTAATGCCTAAATTACATGAATATATCATCATTTATGTAACTATTGCAATAGTCTAGAATATATGATTCCAACATTTCACTGTTAAAAATACATCTGACATGAAAATTCTTATATGTAAATCTTATCTGATTATTTCTTTTGATTGGGTTACAAGAGCTAAAATTTCTGTGTCAATGGTGTGAATGTTATTAAAACCTTGATGCATACGGCCAACATACTTTTCAGAAAATTTTTGCAACTTGTAATTTCACCAAAATCTCAGAATATGCTCTTTTTAATGTCATCTTTATCAATACAACTATTACCCTTGTATTAATTCTTTGTCAATTGTGTAAAAATACATTCTTTGCATTAATATGCACTTTTGTTATTATTTAGACATGAGAACACTTTCATATACCAATCAATCACTTTATTTTTCTTCAATGTTCTTCTTTTTTCCACTTACTGTCATGATAATGTTAGGAAGCATACTAGAAAGGGAATTTGAGGAATGTGGTTTATCCCAGCCAAGTCGTCACACAACAAAGCCATCAGTCAGTAACACAGTGTTCATACATAATTTTCCTAATACAGTTGGATATATGGGAGAACACTTCTCCTCTCATTTATCTCCCTTTTCCCAAATTTCATAACTATTTTGACTTGTTTTTTTTCCAGAGGTCTTTATGAAATTTAATCCCTCAAAAAATCTCATTAAAAATTTTTTTAAGATTGCTATAATATGTAACTTGTTGAAGTAAGATATGTTACCTTCACAGTATTCACTAACTTATTTCCAAAACACAGTGTTGATAATGACAGGTAACAGACAAATCCTGTTGTCCTAATAGGGGTGAGTCCTCAGTGAAACCCCATCTATAAGCTAAAAACAGCCTGAAACCCACTGCCCAGAATGGGGATCCTATTCCTGTTTGCCCACTCTTTCCTGATTGGTTCTTTCCGAATAATGTTTTTTAACCAATCACATGTTACCTTTTCCAATACTACCTACTGCCCGCCCCTCCCCATTCTGTACCCATAAACGCCCCAGATCCAGCCATACTGGGAGAGAAACCACCTGAATTTGGGTGGTTGATCACCCGCGTGTCTCCTCTCCACTGAGAGCTGTTTCATTGATCAATAGCATTCTTCTCCTCCTTCCTCACTCTTCAAATGTCAGCATATCCTCATTCTTCTTGCATATGGGACAAGAGCTTGGGATCCACTGAATGTGGGTACAGAGAAGGCTGTAACGTCGTGGCCCTCTGCCCTCCGCTGGCAGAGGGCAGCTGCCTCTTGTAACAGCAGCAGCAGTGGGGCTGAGCTAGCCCCAGAGCCCTGTGCTGGAGCAGGACAAGGGGCTGACAGAGCTGCTTACATGCCCCCATTCATTGGGCTGCAGAGGGCAGGACAAAGAAGGCTAATTAACATGCTGTTACATCCCCTCTGGAGCTTGAGGTTGCAAGCACCCCTGCCTGGGCATCACCACATCCCTCTCATCTGGACGACAGAGTCTGCCACAGGAGTGACATGTGACATAACTGTTCCAGCCACAAGCACCGCACAGGGCCTACTTCTGTGCTGGCACTTAGAACAGCAGGCCAGGCACCACATTCATTCGCTCACATGCCCGCTCCAGCCAGGGGCTGAGCACGCAGTCACAGTGGCTGCAAGATCTGTGCTGGATTGCCACATGTGCAGCCTGGTGGACCGAGTGGACAGGGCATCTCCTCTGGCAAACCCAGGCCCAAGTAAGGCCTGGGCAAGGACATTTCCAGCCAGGGGTCACCAGCTGGCAAGTGACTGAGAAAAACCTTGTGTTAGTGTTTTTTCTCATTTATTATTTTCTCAGCTCTACTGGCAATTCTGTGATAAAACTGTTGTGCAAGTGGCTGTGATCCACCCAAGAGGCCTCAGGAGCATTGATATTAGGTGGCATGATTAGGCAGAAAAGGGGTATATTTTGCATTCACTAACCTCCACTCAATACTTTTGTGTGGCATGGATATCCAATTAAAAGCCAATAAATTTGACTCAGGGATCACTGAGGTAGAGAGAAATGTCCCACCACAGAGGCTGAATTGGCCACTGTGATCACAAAGCTGTTTAGAATGTGTTAGAGACTCAAGAGACCTCTACAGTAATCAAAAGCTCTCTGGAGATGTTTTTAGAAAGTAGGTGCTGCCAAGCCTTCCTCAAGCTAAGGAAGAAGACAACTCAAAGGAAAATAATGAAAGACTGCATCAGTGGATACCAGCAGAATGCAAGAGATGAAATGCAGTAGGCACTAATCTAACTTGCAAGTATCTGAGATGAGTGAGGATTTTGTGAAGAAACCAGGTGAATCAGAATACCCCTTCATTGCACTGCTGTGAGGTTTGCTAAGCTGCTTCCAACACAAGCCCAGATGTAATTTTGAATAGGATAAGGAAAAGGAGTACCTGTAGTTAGAGGAATTACCTATTTGATAACTAAAGAGGTAACTTGATTTATCTGTGTTAGGCTCAGTACTATTAACCAGAACTGACTATATTATATTAGAGTGATTATAGCTTGGGATTTGAGATCATACCATCTAGGATTAAAATTTGGCTCTGTCACTTACTAATTGGTGACATTGAACCATACACTTAATATTAGGAGCTCATAATTTTCATTTTGCAGATGAAAACAATAATACATATCTCATAGTGTTTTGTGAGACTTAAAGTAGGGTGTACATATAAACATTTTAGAAAAGTATATAGTACAGAGTAAATTTTATTATCATTATCACCACCAAATTAATGGCGGTTCATTGAAAAAGTCAGAACACTTAAAAACAAAATTTAAAAGTAGTTCCATTTTCCTTATACATCTAAGTGTTAAAGTGAGTAAATTTGGACTACATTGCCTTATACTCCAACTTTATTTATGTTACATGATGACATCCCTTGCTTATTTTCAAATTAAGACATTGGCAACAGTGGTTGACATTTAAGAAGCATGATCCAATCAAGTAGTGTATTCATCTGTTCTCACACTGCTAATAAAGACATACCTGAGACTGTGTAATTTATAAATTTAAAATTTTAATTGACTCACAGTTTTACATGTCTGGAGAGGCCTCAAAATCATGGCAAAAGGTGAGGGAGGAGCAAAGTCACGTCTTACATGGCAGCAGGCAAGAGAACATGTGCAGGGGAACTCCCCTTTATAAAACCATCAGATATTGTGAGACTTATTCACTATCACAAGAACAGCATGGGAAAGACCCACCCCCATGATTCAATTACCTCCCACTGGGTCCCTCCCATGACATGTGGGAATTATGGGAGCTACAATTCAAGATGAGGTTTGGGTGGGGACACAGCAAAACCATATCAAGTAGGTTTTAGATAAGATGTACATAGGACATGTGTTACTTTTTCATGCCTCATAACTAATCAAGTCACACCAAAAATAGGCAAATAAAAAACCACCACCAATAATACAATGTGAATAAAAATACTTGAAATTACATTTCAGAGCTTGGACTTAGGGAAATCCGAAAAATGAGGAAGCAGTGTTACTCCATAAATGACACAGTGTGTTGGGAATTCCTAAACACCTTCAGGTTCAGTGATTCACTAGATAGATTCACATAACTAAGAAAAGCTGTCATACTCATGGTTAAGGTTTATTACCATGAAATTGTACCGATCAAGTTAGCAAAAGAAAGAGTTTAGAGAGCAGACACGAGCTTCCAGTTGTCTTCTCCCAATATAGTCACATGGATCACACTCGTGCAACTAGCAGCAATGCATGACAACACATGTGAAGTATTGCCAACTGGGGAAATACACACAAACCCTGGTGTCCAAAATTTTTATTGGGGGCAGACATGGAGTAACCACATGGCTGATCTTAGTTACTGAGTCTCCAGCTGTTCCAGAGGACAAACTGATTTTGTGTGGCCCAAGGCCCTCACCATAAATTACATTGTTAACATAAACTCTATGGTGTGTCCCAAGGCCCTAGGTAAACAAAGATGTTGTTATCAAGTGGAATATTCCAAAGGCTTAAAGGTTATCTCCTAGGTATAGGTCAAGGGCCAAATCTTTCTTTGGAATGTGTAGGACTGGAATATCCCAGAACTGCTAGTCAACTCTTTACTGCACAGTGTATACAATTGTTTAAAAAAGGAATAGTTTTAATATCTATAAGATATTTTCTCATATTAGTTTATTTCAATCCATGTTCACATGCTCTATATCCAACACTGATTGGTATACAAACCTAGAAAATGTGATACCGGACCAGAAACAATCGTCCTAAAGAAAAAGGACACATATTTACTGATTGTTGCAATGGTACAGACACACTGCAGCATCATTTGTATGTCATTTTATGTAACACTCAGAACAACCCTGTAATATATGTGTTGATTTTTTTATTTCTTACAAATGAGAAAACCAAGGCTCAAAGTGATAAACTCATTTTCCCTAGGTTGTTTATTCATTCACCCTTTCAATATCAAATATTTGCCATGTCCCGGTTAGTAGATGATACTACAAACATAATAAAATCAAAATAGACATGCTCTAGATTGTCACAGTGCTCATAGTCAAGGGAGACATAGAGAAGTAAACAAACAACCATCACCTGTTTGAAGTAATACAAAGTTTATACTTGGGTCCTCTTTCCATTATATACTCTCTTCTGTAAATGATCTTGTTCGTACTCAGAGTTTCAGGGATATTTTCAACTCAGACATTTTCTCAGTATTCCAGACACATATGCTGAGTTGTCACCTTTTCTTAGCTTTCTCAAGGACACATCAAACTTAGTTGAAACCTAAACACATGCTCTTCACCTGAAAACAGCCTCCCCTGACACATATAACAGGTCTGCTTTTGCATCTCAGAGACTGGCACTTTCTATCCTGTTGTGAAATCTGAGCATCATTCCTGACATTTGTGTTTCCTTCACCACATCAAGCCCCACTGGTGGTTTCTGTTAGGATGCTTTCAAATCTATTTACTTCTTCATCTCTCTACCCCATCTCCATAGCACAAGATACCATCAACTCACCTATAATATTGACATCACCTCCTTACCGATCTATCTGCATCTACATTGATTTCCTGCCAACCATTTCCCACAATGCAGTCAGGGTGTTACATTGAAATGGCAAGTCTGATCATGTTACTGCCTCTGCTTAACACTCTTCCATTATTTCCTATTGCTACTAGAATAAAGAACAAAATACTCCACACATTCATACATACCTGAATGACCTGGCTCTAAAACTTGGTTCTCCTGATCCCTCTTACCCACTTTCTCTGTATGCTCCACTACCTTTAGCTTTTCATAGATATGTACTGTGCACTTTCCCTCACAAGACAATAGAGCAATTCCTGCATATGGGGGTAATGGCTACTCATCCTTCAGATTTTGCCCCAGTTGCCACAACCCCAGAGAAGGCTTCCTTCACTATCTTAAGTTATATTTCTGCTATTTATACACTTTTACTTGTATACAGATGGGCCTGACTTACTATGGTTCAAATTATGCTCTTTTTACTTTACAATGGTGCAAAAGTGATACACATTCAGTAGAAACAGTACTGCAATTACCTATCTACCCATTCTGTTTTTCTCTTCAGTATTTAATAAGTTACATGAAATATTTAACATTTGATTATAAAACAGGCTATGTGCTAGATGATTTTGTCCAACTGAAGGAGAAGTGTTCTGAGTGCACAGGGTAGGCTAGTCTAAGTTACGATGTTCAGTATGTTAGGTGTATTAATGATACAGACAAGAGGCAGGGAAATCCTGGGTAGATGAGGGTGATCCCCAGTGAGGGCCACGCTTTCAGGCCTGGACCCATGGCCCAAAGTGAGAACATGCATTCCTGTTATCCCACTTGAATGTTGCCTTTTCCAAAACCACCCTGGCCTGCTCTGCCCCCCATTTTGTATTCATAAAAACCCCAGGCTCCACTGGTGGAGCAGCAGAGCAGCAGAGGGAGAGAAGAGAACTAGCCAGACGTCAGAGAGAAGCAGCTTGACTTCAGAGGGATGGTTTGACGGTGGAACCTCACAGAAGAGTTCAGCCAGAGACAGACAAACTCGAGGGAAGACCACCTTCCCACTCCATGTCCTTTCCAGCTCCCTGTCCCGCTGTGAGCCCCCCTCTCTGGCAATAAAATCCTCCACATGTGCCATCTTCCATTCATTAATGTGGCCTGATTTCTCCTGGATGCCAGACAAAGGCCCAGGTGTGGGTGCAAGAGGCTGTCCTGGCCTCTGTGCCCACTCACCTGCACTCCATCTCCCGTGAGGGATTGAGAGGTGTGGGCTGAGTAAAGGAGCCAACCCCTTTATGAGTCTCACAAAGGGGTCAAGGGAACTATCCCGTTTCATTAACGGAATGTTGAACTTACAATATTTTTAGTTTATAATGGGTTTATCTAGATATAACCCCGTGGTAAGTTGAGGAGCATCTGTACTCATTTTTTAAGGAACTTGTGAGAGTTGCACTTCCGCATTAGTTTTGGGAGTTACATGATTAATATGACTCCCTCGGGAAAGCTAAGCTCCTGGTTTGCGGGACTTCTTGCTTTTCTTATCCCCAGCACCTATCACAGTACCTATCATTACATGGTAGTTATGTACCACACATTTGTTGAGTGAGTAAATAAATAAAAGAAAGAATGAATGGCAGGGTCAGTATCTGAAGCCCAGCTAATCTGATTCTTTCCACTATGCAATGCCAAATTTTACAGTCTAGAGATTCAAATGTTAGTTATTTAATTATTCTCAATATACAACAGATATGTATTGAATGCCTGCTTTTTCAATATGTAGTGTTCTAGATCCAGAAGACAGTAGTAAAAAAGGTAGATGAGATCCTTTTTTACTAATGGTATTTATGTTATATGGGAGGAAGGCACTAAATAAATAAGTAAATAAATAACAAGATGATTTCAGATTTTTAAATGAAGTTAAAATAAACAAAAATATATAATGAAACTAGTAGGGGCTTTGGCCAGAAAAGTATTTAGCCCAGTCAGATTAGATAAGCTGTCTTAAGAAGGTGATATTTGAGCTGAGATATATAAATCAATTACTGTACATTGATATAAAATAAGAGAAAACACTGAAAGACAGTGTTTTCACTGTGATATACATTTATTAAAAGTACTGTTAAGTGTTTTAGAAAAAAACATAGAAGCTTAAAGCAGTGAAGCTAGACTTTGTGGGGCCTGTGTGTATTGAGAATGTGCTGGATTTGAACTGAGAATGTGTTGGATTTAAATAGAAACAGAGGAAAGTGGGATAACAAAATTAAAGTATACATGTAGGCATGTCTGTGGATATACAACAAAACTATTTTGTAAAATCAAAAACAAAAACTACAAAATTAAAGAATTGCTGTACACCATTGGCAATCCCAATAAATTTTTTGTGTGAGTGGGTTTGTTAAAGAAAGTTCCACAAAGGGATATGGTGCTTTTATTCTTCATTCAAAATGTCCCAGCCATCAAATGCTGTCCACTTACATTTAAGAAAAAGAAAAAGAAGAATGCTTATATATGAGACCATTAAGGAGTGGTGAAAAAGAAATAGATAATAGAGATTTAAAGCCAGGTTAGGGGGTACCTTCAAAGCCAGTAATGAGGCTTTCTTGGACATTTATTCTTATGTAGGACTAAAGAGATATTTTTGGCGATCTTTCTTTTACCACTTAGGAGTTAATGATGGTAAAGAATGAATGGGTCAGAGAGGCAGGAGGCTAACTCCCCAAATTCTTTATAAAATGTATTAATTATTGCTAAATATGACATTAATGACTAAAATAATGACATTACTAACAGTGTGGTAGCATAATGTGGTATAAAGGGCATAGGCCTGACAGGTCAGTAAATCTCTGTCTGCCATTAACTGGTTGTGTAACCATAAATAGGTCACTTTATGTCATCTAGTTTCAGTTTTTTTTATTTTTAAATTAACCTTTTAAAGTCTCCCTCAGATTAAAAATTCTAAAATTTTATGATGGGTGCCATATAACAAGATTTTGTCATAGTCTGTATTAAATGTTGGTCAAAGAAAGATGGTCTGACAGTGAAAGGGTTTGCATGTCAAAATATTCAGGATTGTATTCTTTGAGTCTTTTACAATTATCTGTACCCTAATATATGTTTTCATTAGTAATCATCGTGAACAGATACTGGAATGGGGAATTTGCTTCTACTCTTGATCAGTCTATAGTTTTATTTCTGTCTCCTCTCCACCTTTAAAAGTGGTAACACTGACTTTGCGATTTGTATGTACCTCACACAGATTTTAAGACACCATTGAATAATGTGAAATGTTTATCTGTGATCTTACCATCTTGAAATTAATATTAAACATACTATTTAGAGTGGTCTGTGTTTCATTAATTAATAAAATGAGTCATAGATTGGTCAATCTCATGGCTGAATCTTTTAAAGGAAGAAGAACCCAACTGTGGAACTGCAGAACTGCCTATGGGTGTTGAGTTGGAGTTTAGCTGTTGCTGTATTATTAATCTTTTCCTTTAATTAAAATTGTCCCTAATTTTAATAAGGGATATACTTCAAGGAGCAAAATCTTTGTGGGTGTACATAGCAACAATAAAGGCAAAAGCGAAGTGTTAGCAAATTCAATAAGAATCCCAAACAAATAGATGGTTACACACCATACACATGTCTTATTTTTACTTTTTGGAGAGTAGTAAATTTTTTCAGAAGTTTGTGTGTACCATCTCTTATTTAGGTGAAAACAAATTTTTGCCTAATAATACAGAGTTGACCCTTGAACAACATGAGTTTGAACCATGTGGGCCAACTTACACATAAATTTTCTTCTCCTCTGCCACCCGTGAGAAAACAAGACCAACCCCTCCTCTTTTGCCTCCTCCCCAGCCTACTCAACGTGAAGACAATAAAGATGAAGACCTTTGTGATGATCACTTCTACTTAATGAATAATAAATATATTTGGTCTTCCTTATGATTTTCTTAACGTTTTCTTTGCTCTAGCTTACTTTATTGTAAATCTACAGTATATAATACATACACAAAATATGTGTGAACTGACAGTTTATGTTATTGGTAAGGCTTCTGGTTGTCTGTAGGCTATGAGTAGTTATGTTTTAGGGGAGCTAAAAGTGATTTTCAGATTTATTTTCATTTTATTTTATTTTATTTTTGAGATGGAGTCTCGCTCTGTCGGAGTGCAGTGGCATGACCTCGGCTCACTGCAACCTCCGCCTCCCGGGTTCAAGCAATTATCTGCCTTAGCCTCCCGAATAGCTGGGATTACAGGCTCCTGCCACCATTCCTGGCTAATTTTTGTATTTTTAGTAGAGACAGGGTTTCACCATCTTGGCCAGGCTGGTCTCTGAACTCCTGATCTCATGATCCACCCGCCTCAGCCTCCCAAAGTGCTGGGATTACAGGCGTGAACCACCGCGCCTGGCCCAGATTTTTGACTGCCCATGAGTTTGGCACCCAGTGTTGTTCAAGGGTCAACTGTATAGCTTCCTGGAAACACAATTTTTATCTTTATTTCAAGTGATAATAATCAACTACAATGTGTACATATTTAGCATAAAATGTATCAAAACATGTATGCATTTGACACCAAGAGTATTACAGGGTCAAAAGAAGATAGTATGTTATTGACTCAAATATTCTATATCTTTTAACATATAAAATATAGATAACTAATAACTCTTGCTTTAAGGAAGCTCCTCCACTCAAATGATTTCAATTGTATATATATGCACATAGCCAACCTCCATGTGAGTATGGATATGCCGCATCTACTGACATCCAGACATATGATTTCAAACTCTCCATGCTCTAGTGCACGTGCACACATCCTCGTAAGTTGTAAATAGCTGTTATCACTTGTTAGGATAACTTAATTAAACTTGCTTATTAAAAACCTTTAATTCGTTAGTGATAAAATCTTGATTAGTACATTTTCCTGCTAGGTGACCTCCTAATTTAATAGAAGATGAATTTTTAAATGGGAAAAAATGCCTGTGGCAGAGATTTTGTGCGAGTGAATAGAGTTTGCAATACACATAGGGATATATTCTAGCCTAATTAGTAAGGGTGCAAATGAATTTTTATTCCATACACCAGAAGTGTCATTGATGAACCACGGTGAGGAGTTTGAAATGCATTCAGATTGGCAGTGTGGGACTGAAATCTGTGGGAAAATCACAAGCTAATTCATTGATTGCCCCTTGGAAATTACTGCTGTTAATTGTTAGGTAATTAACATGGAGCTACAATTATATTGGCCTAAGGGGGTGATTAATGTTTCAACATGTCACATTAGCAGCGGCTGGATTTTCAAAGCTTTTCTTTTCACATGGTTTAGGAGACAGATGGTATATTGTCTATGGATTTTTTTTTTTTTACTAAAGTTTATGCTGAGAGCAAGTGTTTGAATTTTCTGTTCTTGAGCTTCCTTTTAATAGATAAAAATTTTAACACAAGAATTTGATAACTTTTATGAAATAATGTAATATTTCCTAATAATATTCTTTCACCTAAAATATGTATTGCTAAACAGGAAAGTTACTTTAATTTTATGCATTGGTGTAGAATCAAAGCTGTCTTAAATTTGAGGAGTTCACATTTTTCTTTATGACAGGTCTTAAATTATTTAATGATAGAGGAAAAATTTGTATGATATTATATTCGTAACGATCGATATAATTTAAGCAGAAACCAATATACCATATTGATAAATGCATTTAGTAACAATGATATAGAGTACATTTATATTTCTATTTTTTTGCATCTCACTGTCTCTGTTACCCTTTCTTTTTCTGAAAGCTGTGTACATCCCAATATATCAAATCCTAATTTAGCCCCGTTCATCGTGATGGATTTTTCAGAACGCTCCTCTCCTCTGAAGAAGCCACGTTGATCTCTAAATATCAAGGCTAAAAATAGAGACAGAATGCATCAAATCAACTGCTTATTTACTTAGGGGGGACACTTGCAGAAGCCAACACTACTCATTACCAGATTAGCCTGAGATGTTACGTTATATGTTTAAGATTTGCCTATACCAATCCATTTCATCTAAATTTCAGAGTTTGTTAAACTGCTTCCAAAGTTTGGGGCACATCTATCTTATAATAAAAATAATTACAGAAAAATCATATCCAAACTATAGTTACTTGAATAATTGAAAAAGATCATTCTTGCAAATTAATTTTATTTACAGATAAATCAACATTCTGTTGATCCCAGATATTCAGTCATAGATTTCTAGAGCAATATTTTTAATATGTAGCCCATCTGTTTTTATTTGAAATCCATTTTGGTTGAAATGGTTTTTAAAAATTTAAGTATTTTTATTTTTCATAGAAGTCAACGTGGTACATTTCTTCTTGTAAAAAGACACATTCAATACTAAAACCTAAGTGAGTTCCAAAAAATTCTTAAGGTCTCCAAAGGTGGATTTTTTTTTAAGTCTAATTAAGGCACATTATCTAAAAAAGCAGAATAGATTTCTAGCAGTTCAAAGAGCAGCTTCTTTTATAATTTTTTTCATGAAAATTTGAGATGTCATTTTTCTTGGTAGCCCCATACTGAGGTCTTTGTTGTGACTGCAGTCTGTAGCTTTTATATTGATTTGTACTACTTCAACAAATGACAGAAATCTTTATTATCTACAGTCAAGCCAGCTATTAACTTTTACCATCCATTAAAACTGGAAAATTGTGAAAGGAAGTCAGTACTTCTAAGCCTTTAAAATAGAGAATTACTGAAATCTTGATTTTAGGCAATTCTGTTTTCAGATCTTTCTGCATTTCTTTTACATTGAAAACCAATTGCAATTGTTCATATGTCTATTTTACTGTCAAGTTGACATTTCACCTCAGTTCCTCTTTTCTTTGCTTATTATAATTTTACCAAAAAAAAATTCTTGTCATGCTAGAAATAGCAGAATATGCAGTAAGACCAAATTAGGTACATGCATTTTTATTGGAGAACTTTCATCAAATATCTTTTTTTTAATCCTGTTTTAGTAATGAGTTTAAAGTGAAGCAAGGGATTCTGACTTTGATTATAGATTGTAAGCAGTAAGTTAAAATTTGCATTTGAAAGTTCCCTAGGGAATGTGAAAGCTATATCTGCTTATCAACTTGGACAGTAGGGGTCACTATGATTCTTTTGAGATAAACTGATAGGAAGATTATTAGCCACAGCTAAGATTATTCTTAAAGATACTTTAGGGGAGCGGAGAAAGTCTCTTCTAAAATAGAAAGATTAATTAGTACAGCTAAAAATTTGATATACATACTACATCCCCCCACACACACCCATACACACACACCTATATATACAGTTAAATACTATTTAAAATGAGTAGGGTTGTCTTGCTTTAGGCTTTGTTGACATTGTAAGACTACTGTGGTTTTAATTCCTGAGTTGTGGTTTGCCATATATCAAAGGCTTCAAGAAATTCCATGACTAACTCACTTCATAAATGTTATTTGCATATTGCTATTGGTTCTTTCTACTTCATCCTAATTATAGCAATCTTCATGCCTTTTTAAAATCATGGGTAAATAGTAGTCAGAAAAAATTGTTTAAGTTAATTTAGACACACAAAAAATGGGAATTTTATTATGAATATCAGTGTTGGTTTCTTAGTGATCACTTTAGTTGAAAATGTAGATGAAATGCAGCAGTCATGAAGGTTGGCATGTTGCAGTAACATTTGTCCTTTTCAAGTCCGTTATTTTATGATTCCAGTCATTGAGGATCTCAAATTTTGGATCGGAGGGCCAAACATGAAAATATCTATTACGATGTTATAAAGTCATGGGTATAGTTGAAATGAAGACAAAGTTCTGGGGTAGAGAAGAAAAAACCCTGAGTCTGTCGGTGTCAATTACTGGCAGTTTTCTAGGCAACAGAGGGCTGGGTGCTTCCGGGGTAGGGTCATGCAAGGCACTAAGAATGAAGGGCCAATGGGGTGGTCAAGGAACTGAGCTGACTGAGGTCAATCGAAGGCCACAGCTCATGATTGTTCGGTTGTTTGGTGGGAAGGATCATGACAAAGGATGGAAATATAGCTCATCAAGGACTTTGTACCCTTGTTTAGTAATTTTTTTTTTTTTTTTTTTTTGAGACGGAGTCTTGCTCTGTCGCCCAGGCTGGAGTGCAGTGGCGCGATCTTGGCTCACTGCAATTGTTTAGTAATTTTTACTTAGTTCCATAGGAATTAAAAATCTGACAGGATAAGGTTAGTCTTTTTTGTTTTTTTTTTTGAGACGGAGTCTCGCTCTTTCGCCCAGGCCGGACTGCAGTGTCTCTATCTCGGCTCACTGCAAGCTCCGCCTCCCGGGTTCATGCCATTCTCCTGCCTCAGCCTCCCGAGTAGCTGGGATTACAGGCGCCCGCCACCGCGCCCTGCTAATTTTTTGTATTTTTAGTAGAGATGGGGTTTCACCGTGTTAGCCAAGATGGTCTCGATCTCCTGACCTCATGATCCACCTGCCTCGGCCTCCCAAAGTGCAGTCTTTTTTTTTAATGTTACAAAATTATCAGTTTAGCAGTCTACTATTCAAAAATGATAAAAAGATCAAGGTTGGAAAATTCTTGTTCATGAATCAGCACAAATTTATTAAGTGCCTACTATACACAAGGCATGATTTTAAAACCCGGGTTTACAGGGATCAACAATATGGATAAGAAGACTGCTCTTACACAGTTTACATTCTAGAGGAAGAAGATCGAGTACAGGGAAGTAAACAAATAAAAAAATGTTACTGTAAGAAGAAAGTGCTCTGAAGGGATAAACAGTGCTATAGGACAGCAAGTGAGTGGGACAGGAAACCCACATGCACAGATCAGATTCAAAAAGGTTATCAGAGAAGGGGACAAACGAATTGTCACCTGGATGATGAAGATAAATGAGCTAAGTGAGGATTTAGAGGACTGTAACTCTCAAAATAAAGAACAGAAAGCATAAAAGCCTGAAAGCATTTTAACATAAAACATTTTGAGAATTGGAATAATGGCTTATCTCCTGACCTTAGAGGCAGACAACACAGTGGAACAATTATGAGTACAGAATTTGGTGTCCAATTAATCTGGATTCAAATTCTTGTCAATCCCTCATAGGAATTTAGGCAGGTTATTTAAGTATTCTGATCCTCAGCTTTCTCTTTTCTAAAATGTAGTGATATAAATACTGAAAGTTCCCAAAACATAGGTGGGCAGTTAATCAACAGGGCTTATTTTACTCTCTTCTGATTCATTTCGTCTTCTGCAGTGTAGAAGTGTGTTACTTACCAACTTAACATATTTTTGTTTGTAAATCCTCAAATAACATATGTGTTTATCTTTGCTATTAACTCTTTTTTATGTTCTTAATTCAAAATTAAATTAAAAAGATTAAGAGAATAAAAGCTGGTAAATTGGAAGGAAATATGTTGTCTGCTCTGAGTTATCCTTAATGAATTCTGAATTATCCTTAATATGATTCTTAATTTCTAAGAAAAAATCCAAAATAATTCAAGTTTTTGTAAGAAATCATCATGTTTCGGGATAAATAATATTGCAGATTTGTCAATTTTTTTTAAATTCAAAATTGCCCAAATAAGCTATTTTTGTAGTCCTCTCAACTTTTTAAATCACTTAGCTGGTCCCTGTTGTTATTGCTCTACCTCTGATTTATTTGGAGACATTGCTTCTAAATAAGACTTTTCTTATCCCATAAGTAAAACACTTCTTTTTGGCTCTAGCATTTCCCACAATCCTGTCCTTAACTTTTCTCTCCTACTTCTTTTGTTGACAATATATCTCTTACTATTGAGCTTCATTGCCAATTCCCTAAACCTCTTCTTCAGAATAAATCCTTTGACCTTCTTTTTCTAAAGCCTAATGACCAAAACAGACTCCTCACCAGTCCTCCAAGTAATCTTATCTTTTCTGTCACTGACTGTATAAATTTCCTGCTGCCACAGGCAAACTGACTCCAGTCATGTTTTGTAAATACTTACCACAGAACCTCCTTGTATAATGGCATCCAATTTACTCTTCTTTTCTATTTCCCCATAACTTTATCCTGCCTCTTTTTATGATACACTATACAGTATATTTCTGGAGTGTTCCAAGGGCTAGAGAGTAAACATTCTCATTTTATGGCCTAAGCCTCTATGTCATACATTTTTCTTGCATATAATAAAGAGATAAGTTGTTATAGAAAAAAGGAACCTTACAAAATAATGTAATCCAATATTTATGTTATATAAGAAAATTAAAATATAAGGAGTTTGGGTTATATTTAAGATCCAGATATTCAGAACTTTTACTCTATGTTCTTTGTAATTCACAAGAAATCGTAACATTGTGGTTCAGGGGCTAGTTACAACCAGCAATGTACTTTCTTTGGCCCTAATAGGTATTTAAAAATATTTTTAGTTATTCCTGAACTTAACATTTTGAGATTTTATATAAAAGTCTGGATTTGCAGATTCTCTTACATTAGGTGATTTGACAATTCTGGCACATGAGACCACATGGCAGTACCTGGCTGAAGCTAAGTAGCAGCCTCCATGTTAGGGAAATCATAGTATCTGATTGGCCAGTTTTCATTATTATCTAATATACTATACTCTATTAATTTATGCATTCACTATATATGTAACTATATATTATTTGCCTGTGCCCTATGGGAATTTGACTTTTGCCATTCTTTGGCTATACTCAAAGGCTTTTCATGTGACATGATGAAAACCTGAACCCATAACTTCAATGAAGCACTAGGGATACAGCTCATGGATGTGTGGGTGTCCTAAAAGTTGTACAAAAACATTTCAATGACGTCAGTATAATTCCACAAAAGTGTTCTTAGCGTTGACTCTGTCTAAAGCATTGAACTAAGCACTGAGATATTAATCACAAATGAACCCATCCTTGGGAAGTTTTACTGATTATAAAATGAGACACAATATCCTCTGGGAGAAGGATACTATGTCTTATTTGCATGAAATTATAGAACAACTAATACAAGATATATTTATTACTGTGATCAATATAACATAATCATAAGAGTAGGGTTTTTGGATGAAAGATAGTATATAAAGCAAATAATATTATTATATTATTATATTTCTTATATATATTATTATTGGGCCATTTGACCATTATTATCAATTCCAGATGAGTACTCCTATTGGTCGTAATTAACAGAAGTGTTTTCTCATTTAAAGGCATGTAAACATTTCATATTGAAAACTTGCCATACCAAACAATTTTTTTAATAGTGATGATAGATTTTGTAGATCTATTCACATTCTGTTGCTCACTTAACCTTTGATTAAGGTGTGTGTTAGGCATCTGCATACTTTGTGGGTAGAGCCAACACTTTAGGAAAAGCAAAATAATTGTTCAGGACAATTTTCCTGAACAATTGTTTTGCCTTTATTACCACTATGAGTGAAAAAAGATAAATTGGAATTATTTTTAATGTTCATAATCGTTTACCCTCTAGAGTGTATTTCATACATGATATGAGATGACAGAGTATGGAAAATATAATGTTTTCTATGCACTCTTTCCAAACTCAGTGAAATCATTCAAACAAATAATAGCAATGGAATGAATTCTGGTAAATACTAAGGATGAAAAGAATGTAAAAGGTCAAGGTCTTCATTATTCCTGTTTGTTGAGTGCTGGGTGAGCCCAACACTTCATAAACCATATTGAAGGGTTTGGTCCTTGCTCCGGAGGTTCACAGATCAAATTAAACAGGCAAGGACAATTGTATTAACCAAGCAAGTGGTTAGTTCTAAAAATGAGGATTTCTAAACATTATAAAAAGTTTGCTTATTTTTTTTTTCATTCTACCCCTTTGTTTCTCATACTATGGTCATTTCAAAATAACAAAAAAAGAGGTTAGGCCTTGCCTGACAAGAATCACAGAAAATTGATTTTGTGAAGAGGCTTTCTTTTTTAAAGTGAGTACAAAAATAGACTAAATATAGAAAAAGGAAGATGGATTGTTATGAGCATGACTAAAAAAATAGAGAGCAATGCAGTTGGGTTAGAGAGATGAAGTGTACTGTATAATGAATGAGTCTACATAGGTAAAAGGAGTGTTGAGAATTAAGGAGTCCAGAGCTGATTTAGCCATATATATGAGGCTGGTTTACTCTGAAATGAAAACTATTGTTTGCCAAACTAAATTTACTTTGTCGCAGAGTTTATCAGCTTTGTTTATTCAACTATGCTTCTTTTTTTTTATTTTTTTATTTTTTTTGAGATGGAGTCTGGCTCTGTTGCCCAGGCTGGAGTGCAGTGGTGCGATCTTGGCTCACTGCAAGCTCCACCTCCCGGGTTCATGCCATTCTCCTGCCTCAGCCTCCTGAGTAGCTGGGACCACAGGCACCCACCACCGCTCCCAGCTAATTTTTTGTATTTTTAATAGAGACGGGGTTTCACCATGGTCTCGATCTCCTGACCTCTTGATCCGCCCACCTCGGCCTCCCAAAGTGCTGAGATTATAGGCGTGAACCACCGTGCCCGGCCTCAACTATGCTTCTTTAACAAATAACAATGGTGACTTATTGAAAAGTATTTTTAAAAATATATTTCTTGAATATTTTGATTACCCCAGGATTTTCTGAAATTTTGTTTGCATGAAAAAAGCTTGCCCTACTAGTGAGACAGTTTATTATTATTATTCTTAATTATGGTTTGTAAAAGTTTTGTATTTAATAAGAAAATGAAGATGTTATATATCAAAATGGAAAAGAAAGCTTCTGGTTGAATAATGTTTTGAAATTATGATTTTTATGGATTAGTGACTGTAAAATACATGAGCATTTCTCTATTATACATGACATCTGGCTTTTGCTAAAAATATATATTTTTTTGCAATTTCTCTTACATTTAAAATATTTTCTTTTGCCTTAATCAATTTAGTTTTTGAAAGGCTTGTTCCTCATTTCACTTCTCAAATTATGACAAATCACAGTATGTAACAGGGATTAAACTAAATGTGCATTAGATGAGTAAAGAATTCACTGAGGCAAGACTAATCATCATTTAGATTATCAGTAGAAGATGATGAATAAACAAAGGATTGCATGACAAGTTGTGTTGATGCTGTGAGCCAAATGTTTTAGCTTTTACAAATGAAAAAAATCCCTAAGCAGATTATAGCAGAAAGTACTCATTTAAATTACAAACTTAAGAATTTCAAATTACATACTTCATCAAGTTGAGTCTATTTTAACTTACTGAGTAGATCTGGTATAACAGAATGAAATAATTACTTAGTGTTTCAAGTAAATGGAATATAGTCTTTCTATGCTTATAATTTATTTTCTATACAATTTCTACAGTAAGTAACTGAGGAAAATTTCTGCAAATGTAGCCTTAGTTAAAATATTCAAAAATATGTTCAAGAATAAGCATTCTACAGATTTTTTTTTCTTAGGAATTTCACTTGTCAAGATAAATTTTTTGAATTACTTCTACTTTTTAGAAATTGATTCTTTAGAAACAAATTTGAAGAGATGTTAAAGAAGATGTAAGGAAGATTTTACTTTTTCCCCTACTGGGTTCTCTGAATTGAATATAAAAATTTGTTTCAATAGAGCTTTTCAATAAATGGTGTGTATGTATATTTGAACTAATATCCTACAATTATATCATATATATGTAGTATATATGCTAATTCCCTATTAATTTCTCAAGGATATTTAAGAGTAAGAATTCTGGGGTTGGACAATGTGGCTTCAAATCCTAGCTTGCCAGTTTAACAATGATTCTGGACAAATTATTAAAGTCTCTAAGCCACAGATGTTTTGTCTGTAAAATAGTGCTAATACCTACCTCATTATTGCTATAGGTGTAGCAATGAAGAAATGGATGTAAAACCTTTAATAATGGTGTTTAAGGTACTTAATGCAGCTAGCTCAAAGCAAATATAACCTCATTATTATTGTTATTATTAGAACATTTCTTCAGTTGTTAATGTGTGGTAATTTTAAGTTCTGTTCAACTATTTTAGACCTTCAAAGGAGTGCAGACACTGTCCTGGTACATTTTTTTTTTTTAAATTCTGTAGCGCAAAGCTAGAGGCATCAACACTACTATGAGACCCACAAATATTTCTAAATGAGTGTGCCCTAGATGTGCTTTCTCAGTTTCTACCAGTACTTTGCTAAACTATAGGCCTGAAAGTATTTTTTCATGGAGATTGGACCAAGTCAGTGGGTTATGTTACTCTGAAATTTCAATCTTAGCCTCATTGTCATTATGTTCTTTCTGTGGCTCTTGGGAGACTACCGAATTTTTCATAGTTCTTTATGCTGTACACTAATGTGAAACATTATTGAGATTTCTATGGTTATTGAAAGTTATTGAAAGAAATTAAGAAATAATTATCTCCCAAGTCTAGACTTCGAAATGAATGATATATTGTCAGTCATCCTTATCTTTCACAGACTCATTGTGACTTGAATTTTACTTTTGTGATAATGTTAATAATATTGCCCCAGCACTAACCGGCTACTGGAGGATACATATTGCTAATGTGTCAGATGTAAAATCTTGCTCTCTGGGAGGAGGCAGCTGGTCCCAGCACTAAAATATTAGTTCCTCAAATTGTAGTGGGCACTAAATAGTAACTAGGAGATATTACTGATTTTAATGTTGAATCTATGAAATTAAATGAAAGTAAACTCCTTCCAATTAAGAATGGCTGATTCTGAGCTCTGTAGCTATGTTAGACAAAATGAATTGCAGATTACCCTGGACAGTTTATTTTCTTTGAACATTTTGAAGTTTATAACATACTATCTTCCAATACACTCTCTTCAAGTTGATTATTATGGTCTCAAATACTTTTTTATGTAAATAGTTTCTTTGCTTTATCTGAAAGAGAAATTGCTATTCAAACTTTTGCTTTAACTGTGTCTGTATAGGGGAGAGTGAGGACCAATTGCTACCTGTATTCTTTTGACAGTGTTCTTCTTGGCTGACAGCTCATAAAGAAATGTTGGTAGATTAGAAGAGATAGTCTAGAAGAGTTTTCTGATTTGATACTGCCATATTTTACATGAAATTTATAGCACAAAACTTTTTAATAGATACAGCTTTGGAAATATCTTCCGCTATCTGTAGCAGATATATTTTGCCACTCTGCAACTTGTGAAAATTTATTAACTAATAATTCACAAATTTTTTTGAACAAGATACTTCTATATAAACAGAGGAAAAAACAAAGTTAGAAAGAGTGATTTAAAAGCCTATAAGATAATACATAGTGGTATGGTTTGGCTGTGTCCCTATCCAAATGTTACCTTGAATTGTAATAATCCCCACATCAAGGATGGGACCGGGTGGAGATAACGGAATCATGGGTGCGGTTTTTCCCATGCTGTTCTCGTGATGAGTGAGTTTTCATGAGATCTGATGGTTTTATAAGGGGCTTCCCCCTTTGCTTGGCACTTATTGTCTCTCCTGCTGCCCTGTGAAGAGCTGTCTTCTACCATGACTGTAAGTTTCCTGACGCCTCCCTAATCATGCTGAACTGCGAGCCAGTTAAACCTCTGTTCTTTATAAATTACCCAGTCTCAGGTATTTCTTCATAGCAGCATGAGAACAGACTGATACACACAGTATGAATAGGTATGCAGAGTGTAATTATTCAAATCTTGGAGCTGACCTCTTTTAGAAGCTCATGACCTTACAAAGAAACATGAATTTCACATTACTATTTAACTCCTCTTTGATAGTCTTTAGTAGCCACCAATTCTCCAGTTGTATCAGGGAAGTATTACGTGCAATAGGCCCTGACACATAGAAGACATTTCATAAATATGTTTAATAAGCATTGCTGAAGAAATTATGGGAAATCATAATTTATTCATTTAAAATATTTATGAAATTCTAATGCTATTCTAGGCACTAAAATATTAAGATGAATAATAACCAAGAAAAGTGTTGATAATTTAAGTTACTTGATATTAATGTCCCAATTAAGTGGTTAGTTGTTACTATATGCTGAGTTACAGTACCATTAGCAAACATGTAATTGAAAATTTTATAATATTTCATTATTTTACCCAGTCTCACAGACTGAGTACATGGTATGGTCAGAATTTGAAGCTATGGCAGTCTGTCATCAAGTCCATGCTCTTTACAATAGTTCTAAACGATATCCTACATAAATGACCCACTATGTTATTTAATGTCTTTAGTCTGTTGACCCCCATAGATGTTATTTAATTTTCCCCAAATTTTTGAGGTAGTGTTATTAACTCTATCTTAGGTATTACAAGATAGAAGATGAGAAATGTCTAAAGATGCCAGAGAGGTTTTTATCCTATTCCTCCCTTCCCCTCTACATTGATTTTCCCAAGAGTTGTGGGAATTCATGCGTCAGTCCTAAAAGGGAGGTCTAGGCAGGACCCTAGAGCATCCATTACACTATTTAACACCTACATGTCCTCCACAAGCAGCTCAATTATTTTCATATAAAAATCTTCTCTTGTCTCATTAACTAGATCAAATCCTCCTTTACATGTTCTCGGGGCACTGTACACTTCACTTTGTAGCCTTTATTACAGTTGAAGTTTCATTTTATTTATAAGTTAATTAATTTCGATCTTCTACACTAGGTCTCATGATCTGTAAGAGCTTGGACAGTGACTGCCTTTTTTTCTTTTTTCTTTTTTTGTCCAACATTAGATCCCAGAGGCAAGCACAACACCACATATGCAGTAAATGGAAAATGAGTACAGAGGAAGTAAAAGAGCTCAACAGGGTCCAAGACAAACATTTCAGGGTGTGTTTCACTCAGGACCACTGGTGATAACTACATGAAGAATCAGGACTTTATCCCTGCTGTTCTGACTTGATTGAGATGGAAGAGGGAGAGAATGAGGAAAACCGCAATGAGGAACTTAGGAGTCAGGTACCCAGAATCCTATTTTACCTTTGTTGGAAGTGATTTAAAAACTGGATCCCAGTAATGGATCCAGTGGTACAGGAGAACAGAGGCAGGGTCTCCTGATTGGGTTGGCTCCCTGTATATATGCCCAGAAGTACAGAAAGTTGTGTTGGCAATGGCTCCACATGGAAGTTACCATCAGCTCTTAGCAGCTTCTGGAGCAACATCTCAGATTACTTACCTCTACAAGTAAATCCCTGTCATTAGAAAATCCCAAAGAGGCTTTTTCTTGCTCTCTTTTTTTCAGCCTTAATAAATGAACTGTAGCTCTGCCCAAATTTTCTAGATATTTCTGAGGTTTGCAACTCAAGATTATTGTCAACATCAAAATTAGAGGACAATCTTTCCAGTGACAACTCCAGGCTGTGCCATTTTTATTTCTGATAACATATTTGAGACTCCCTAGAGTTGTGTTACTATGTCATAGTTGTATTATTACATTATTAATACAGTGTATTAATAGCATAGTGTCACATAACCAGCTACTCATTTGATTCATTTACCTTTGTTCTCAGGTAGGGAAACATCTGTGCATACCCTACTAGTTAAGACTAAGTTACCCTATTATCGGAGGATGCTATTGCAGGAGTGTGCATTATAAAGAACCCCTCCATCCCTGTCACTTCAGACATCAACTCGCTCCTGTTTGAGCAAAAGGAAAATGGGTGTCTGGACTAGGATGGGCTCTGAGCATCCATATTCTGATGAAACAAATGAAAATTATCTGGATCAGAGAAACCTGAGAAGCTTTGTTAATTATAAAACTATAATTGGAAATAATGCCATTTGCTCTAGAACAGTGATTTCAGCCTAACACTTCATTTTTATAACTACTTCATAATAACTCCTATTATTCTGAAATAAAATTCATACATATTTTCACTTACCAATACACATGATTAAACAAAAAATAATGTATTAACTGTACAAGAGGCATGCAATAGAAAATAATATTTAATTAACAAATATATTTTAATTTGCAAAAGCTTGATCATGACTACAATGGAAGACATAACCAAGTAGTCATAAGCTAGAACCTATATGTCTAAATACCATGAATAGGCAGTTACAGATGATGACTGACACATATATGTTTATTATTATGTACAACTTTGCCTTTAATCACCTGTTATTCAAATGATAAACTGTTGGTAAAAAGCATTGGCGAGCTCTTGGTAATACTTAAAATAAAACAAAATACAATCTTCCTTTTTTTTTAACATGATGATACATTTTTGGAAAGTTCAGCATATATTAAGAACTTGCCCTAAATACTTTGAATTTATATATTAAATGGTCTCAATATCTCAGAATGAGATCAATTTAAACAGGTCATTTACATATAAGAGTGCCTGGTAAAAATAAAAATTGTTTGAAACTGTCGTAAATGTTCAGGGCATCTGACATCTCAGACTCTAACTGCCTAAGTGGCATAGCACCTCTATCTTGTTCACAACACAACCTATGTTCACAGATTTCCAAACTGCTTCTAGAGTAAAGTAGATGAGAGACATTATTTTAGATTCTCTGAGATTCTTCTTGTTTTACTGCACACACCCAAACTGTCAAGTAAGGACCTAGAGGTGAGGAGCTCTCTTAGTTGCAAAAGACCTTTGAACCCATTGTCTTGACAAAGAGCCTTTATATATACAGATGTTCATGTGTGAATGTGTGTTGTACAACATGATGACTTTTTAACAGACAGCTTTCAGATGTGTATGGTAGGTACTGTTATGTGTATGTATTCAAATGTGTATGTAGATACTGTTATGATTTATAATGTTAAATTCAAATCTTAATCTTAAAATCTGTGGTAAACATTTTGGATTACCTATTTTAACTCAAGGATAATCGAAGCTACCCATAATCATGAGAGATCATGCAATTTCTTGAACTAAAAAGTGGTCTTCAAAACAAAAATCGTAATTCTGATGTGCAAGTAATAATTATGAAGAAAAAGCAGATTTATTATCAGCACTTTAATAAGGACAACAACATCCAGCTAAGGGTCACAATGAAAGGTTAGGAATCATGCTATAACTGTCTCGGTTTGTAGCAGATAAATAGAGGCCCTGCAGTAGCAGCTGACAAGTTAGTTAGGAGGTAGATCAGGTGTTGAAGTGCCCTAAAGGCTGTCAGAAATGCTATTGATTAGTCAATGATCGATTTTATCAATGTTGGTAGGGTGAAGAGGGCAAATTGCCGTCTTCTCTCTCTTTTGTAATGTCACATTGCCCTCACAGCTTATGGATGTACTTAAGCTTTTTATAAAATACTTTAAAAAACTTTCAGTTCAAATAAAATCGGTACATTTACTACCCAGTATATGAGGCTGTTTATATGAAGCTGATGCATCCAAAAATGTTTAATTATTAACTGTTTTTAGTTACTATATTAAACACTTACTTTGTAGCAGGCATTGTTCTGTATTTTGCTATATTTCACTACAAATTATTCTTTCATGGAAGTCTTAACATGCCCATTTTACAGATGAGAAAACCAGAGACTCAAAGAGCCTGTGTCTTACTAAAGGTGTATTACAGAAAATACATTGATCTTCACACTCAATCAGGTCAGCTTGATTTGGGGCAGCTTCAAACAGTGAGTGGTCATTTCAGAGGTGTCTCGTCTACAAAAGAAGGGCCTCTCTTCTCTAATGGAAGCCTGTCTTACAAGCTGATCAAGTTTTTGGATTGCTGAGAACAATTAAGACTCCATTTGTTTCAAATGTCTTCTATTTCTTTCTTCCACTTTCAGGTGCACCTCAAAAGAGAGTACTGAATGCACAAAAGATGAACCACACACATCTTTCATATTAGACATTTTGTAGTGATAATTTTAAATTTATATTACATAATAAGAGGCAAAAGTAAAATAAAAATAAAACAATAGAAGTTGTCAGAATTGATGTCAACTAAATCATGCCGAATCAAATAAATGGTGAATTCTACATTACTGAATGGTCATTTTTAAAGGTGATGATCATTTCTGTAAATTGACACCAGTTGAGTCAGCATGAAAGTAAGATGAAGATCAGGTTTACTTTATAGACATGCTGAATGCTGAATCCTGCTAAAGCAATTTCTTAGAATTTATTTCTGTAGAAAACAGTTGATCCAATTTTCAGTCCTCTCAGCTTCCTAAATTGACAAATGCAAGCACTTCTACAGCCAGAATCACACCAAGAAAACATTTATACTCTGTGCTGAAGTCTTTCAAAGATTTTTGGATGTTTGGTTCAGAAAACAAATAGCGATATGAGAGGTTGGGTCAAAGTTGAGAAGGAAGTAATTTTTTTCCAAGGCAATTGCATTTGAACTTGAGTGTATGTGTCAATAGTAGTGGATTTTAAACTACATCTAGATAGTTTCAAGATTCACATTATTTTTGTGAATATTAGATTGAAACAAATATCTATATCACATTTATTCACTTCAATTTTAGAGTACTTTTTGTAAATGTTTTGAACTTTGCCCCCTTTTCCCCCTCAAAGAATTTTTTCTTAATCCCTCAACCAGTTTCTGTAGCTAGAAAGTTATTTAATAGTCAATATTTTAAAGTTATGGTTATTTTTATAATTTAAAGGATCATTACTTTGGTTGGTGCTGAGTAAAAATAGTTGTTGGACAGTTACTGTCAGTAATATAACAGTATAAAAGAATGTACATTTCTCCTTGTTAAATTTGATCATCACCTCAAATTCAACAGTTTCAAATAAGGCTTCTTATTCTCCTGTCCCTATTCCTAATAATCTTATTTGTATGAATGACATCACTGTATTTCCAGGTAATCGTCAACTCCCCATCCAGTTGATCCTTGCCTTTTGTACACTTACTTCCCATGTCCTGTACCTTCTTCCTTCACAATGACTTTGCAGCCAGCCAATCTCTCCTCATTACTGATTACACCACCAGAATTCGGCCCTAAAATAGCTTCACCAATCCGCACATCATTCTCAGTTAATTTTCCTAGAACATTGTATTAGTCCGTTTTCATGCTGCTGATAAAGACATACATGAGACTGGGCAATTTACAAAAGAAAGAGGTTCAATTGGACTTACAGTTCCACATGGCTGGGAAAGCCTCACAATCATGGCGGGTGGCAAGGAGGAGCAAGTCACAGAGGAGCAAGTCACATCTTACGTGGATGGCGGCAGGTAAAGAGAGCTTGTGCAGGGCATCTCTCGTTTTCAAAACCATCAGATCTCCTGAGACCCATTCGCTATCATGAAAACAGCATGGGAAAGACTCACCTCCATAATTCAGCAATCTCCCACTGGGTCCCTCCCACAACACATGGGAATTATGGAAGCTACAAGGTGAGATTTGGGTGGAGACACAGAGTCAAACCATATCAAACATGATATCTTTTTGCTCAAAATACAATGTCTAGTAATTTCCTATCAAATAAGTGCTAAATAATTTTAACCTGGCATGCAATATCCACTAAAAGTTATCCTCCAATTACTTTTCAAGCCTCCTCACCACTTGTCTTTAGTTCTTGTAGTTCAGTAGTTTGTCCAGAACATCTGGAGCATTCCCAAAATCTGTGACTTAATTTATGCCCTTTCATCTATCAAGAATATCATCTGGCTTTCCACCTCTACATCAAAGTTGGTTTATCCTTAAATCCCATCAACAATGCCAACAATTTCCTGATTATCTGAGCCAGATATGAATTCTCTTTTTTTCAAAAATTCTATAATATTTATTGTATTTTCTATATCCCTTTTGGGATACTTGCCACTGGAAACATTCAAGAAATTTCCCTAATGTTGTTTGGCTACTTTATGGTAGAATAAAGAAGCTAGGTCTTCTGAGTCCTACGCTACTGCTCATGTCATTTACATTGCATTTACGTCCTCAGAGTCATGATAATCTACTTCTTTAATTACTTGAACATTCGTTATCTAGATAAACACAGGCTTAGTTTCTTGTGCCTTTCAGAGAAGTCAAATTCATATTGCGTAAGAAACAAGATCTTCACAGCTGTGGAGATCCAGCTGAGATGTCCATCAGGAACTGCTGAAGTAAGCATTCAATGAAGTAAGTTCCCAGGAAGCCTTGCATTCTCCTGTGAAGTCAAACTCATCAATGCTGAGATCAGTTCCATCTTTAGCACTTTATGAGATCCTCAGAGGTAGAGATTTTAACAGGATTATGTGTGATCAAATCATGCAAAATTTTAGCAAATGTAACAGCAGTTATTTTAGTGGAGGTAGATGGTGTTTTGATTTCATGCTCATTAATGAATCACTTAGCTGTACACTGCTTAGGATGGGGAAAGTATGCTTTTTATGAGTATTCCCCATCAGGATATAGATAAGTATGAAACTCTGGCTGGGATAATTTGATGTGAGGCTTTTGGCTTCTTCAAGCTGCTAGGCAGCATGAGGCAGTGATGGCTACAGCATGCTCTGTACTCCATTGCCTGTCTCTGTGTGTGTTTTCATCATTCACACAGCAGTGGGTGTATGAATGACTGCCTCAAGGACGTCCATGAGTGCTTCTACTCTGCGGAGGCAAAAAAGCTTCCTGGAAGAGAAAAATTCCTCCTTCTCATAGCAGAGTAAAATGGATTTAAATTAATGCATGTGTGTGTGCCTGTATATTCACACCAAACTTCTATCAGAGAAAGCTAATCAAGCTTTCTGCGACTGACTAAGTTTATATACATAGTTGCCAGAATATTATGTTTTCAAGAATTATTTCACACTGTAGTTATGAAAATAAGTGAGTCTAGAAATCTTGGCTCTTTTAAGATTTTCAGTTCCTTGAAGTCTATGAAGTTTTACAAGGCACCTGATAAAAGTTTTATTTGTTGATGCTACTTTCTAAAATCTAGATTGATTTTTGTTTTTTTTTTCTGTAGTTTTCCAGAAATAAAACAGTTTAATAACTTAATCATTGCCCTAGCTTTATATTTGTTTCATCCTCTTTCCCTAAGATATGCAAATATATGTCTCTTTGCTCATATCTTTTCTCCATTCTCTAGTCTGAAAGCTGATGCAAAGAAGTCATTAAAATTGATAGCAATATCCCCCACTTCAGTGAGTAAATTACACTTTCCATTTCATGGAGGTCCCATTATCTCTGGCCCTGACCCCTTCTTACTTTTCTACTTGAAAGGATCCTGATTTATCTCAAACTCTTGTTCAATCTCTCTTTCTTTTTCTACCCTTAATTTTCTTATCATATTTTTTACACTTTCAACTTCATTCAGTCATCTCAGTGCTTCTCTCTACCTCATGTTTTATAGTGTACATTTTCTTCTTTCTTTGCTTTGATTAGTTTTTGGATTCTTCTCATTCTCCACATTGACTTTTTATTCTAACTAAAATCATATTTATTTCTGGATGATATGCACAGCCCTTGAACATACTTTAATTTACCCTTCAGCCTTTTTCATTTACTCTTTCCTTTTACTTTTCCCCTTGATTTTTTATTTGGTTGGCTTGTATGCTTCTACTCAAAATTTGCTTTTCTTTCTGTCTATTAAAAATCATACTTTTGCCCTTTTTGTATTCCTTTGGTTGATCTGGTAGAACCAACCCCAAATCCAACTTCATTACTCGGATTTTACTATCATAATAATATCTCCTGTTACTTAGACTACTTTTGGAATTACAAAGAAAGCACATTTTCTTGGCCTTTGAAAAATGTTGTAAGAAAGTATTGTAAGCAGTAAAGTGGTAAGCGCAGGAAACACTGTGTTGGTGGAATCTTTGTTGAAACTTTCAGCTTTGAACTTCACACACAGAAAACCATTAAATGCTGGGATAATAGAACCAGTTTCATTGTATCCCCTTTGTTTGGCTATCTCTATGGTTTATCAGTCCCCATAGAATATAGGACCGGAGGGGGTCTTGAGAGGTCATTTAATCTATTGCTCTATGGCCTGAAGGTTCTAAGGCCTCATATGCTCTACAAGATACCTTTTCACTTTAGTTGTTATCAGTTTAAATGGTGTTTGGAATTCTTGGTAAATATTTGGGAAGGTTGCAAATGTCATAGGGAAGAAAGAACTTGTATACACAAAAATTGTAGAAAAGTCACCCACTATAAAAATTTGAACAAGGCATTTTCGGAACAATGAAAGCATTTATCAATTGGAAAGTATAAGTCTCTTGCTTATTGCAGAAATTTTTATACAGAAAGTATAAAAGATTTTAATGTTTTGGCCTAATGTTTCATAAAGATGAATATTCACAGAAACAATAATAATATGGGCTTTTATGTCATATGGGCAGTAAGGAGTCAAATATACTGAGAATAATATGCCTATTTTCTACACATCACTGTGATCCATCAGTGATGACCTATTCTTTCCAAGAGATTAATATTCTTAGAAGAAACAGGAATGATATTGGAAGTCATTGCAAGAATATAAATAATGGGTTATTATAGATTCAACTAAACAATGATTATTTAAAATGAGTCATTTTTATACTAACAGTACTTTATAGTACTTTTTTTTTTATAGTAACAGTACTTCTGACTCAGTCTCTGACTCATATTACTAAAATCCCATGGGTTTCTAAGACCAATTTTTCAATTGATATTTAGAGAGGTAGGATGGGGTAGATTGAGTAGCATCTAGTTGTTTTTATGGATGAAAAATTGTCAAATTCAGATCTCTCTATATTAGATAGTTCTAATTTTAGGGTGACTTAGTCAGCTCTTAGTGATTGCATAAGGTTACAAACTCATTGACAAAATAACAATAAATAAATAAAAAATAGACCAAACAACAATGACTATTGATTTCAACCAAAATATCTAATTAATCTTCATCCTCTTCACTTAATTTACTTAGAACAATTAAAGTTCACAGAGTTTTTTTACAGTCATTATCACTTCAAGAGTGACTAAGAATTTCAAAGATGATATGAAAATAATTTGCAATGAATAAATGCACATCAGTACACATGTCAAACAGATAACTTACAGCAACAGGTTGTTCACTTAGAAGAGATAAAATTATTGAAATTCAAGAAAACAAGCATTAATGTCCTATAGTTGAGACTGATTAACAAACAGAAGTTAACAAAAACTGAAGAAAACAGTAAGCACTGATGTGGAGGCAGTATCAAATCATTTCAATATAAAATCAAAATTCGGAAATTTAGTGCGTGTTTGATATCGATGTTAACACTCGTTTTGCTTTATGGAATATTCTAATATAGTCTGAAGGCATTACTGTGCAAAAACATGTTGGTAACAGAATATATTTATTGCAAGAGAGTTGCAAGCTAAATAATAATTCAACCTAACAAGAAAAAAGGGGGGAAAGTTCATGGCAATTTGGAATAGATCTTATGCTCCACAAAATAACAAAACTATCAATAAAAAATTGTTTTTCAGCATTAACATTCAGAGACATTAAGGATAAAAACAGATAACTGATATCTGGCATGGTAACTTATGCCAACTTTGGTAGCAAGCGTCGTGTTCAACTTTGGAAGTTCCAAAATACTTACATTGAGTGCCCTTCATTACTAGTAGTTTAGATCCAGCTCTATCACTTTTCTCAGCATGTAACTGTTGAAATCTCACTTCAATTTTCTGATTCTCAGCTGGTCTGTATGTCAGATAATGATGTTTACCTTGAAAAATCTTCATGAGAATCAGCTGGGATAATGTTTATATATAAATTATGCAGAACAGTAGCTGGCGCATATTAGATGAACAATAAATTACAGGTCTTTGCCACATTGTCATATCATTTATCCCCTAAACTATTGCAATTTCTTCCTTGCTAGGCAACTTTCTTCAGTCTTCTCCAGTCTTCTCAAGACCATTCTACATGCAAATTTCAAATTAATATTTTCCAAACAACATGCCAATTGCAACATATGCCTGGTCAAAATTGTCTTCTCAATAAATTAAATTTTAGTAACTTAGCCCAGTCCCCATGTTTCCCAGTGTTGTCTAATTTCTCTACTTCTCCAGCCTAACTTTCCAAATGATTTATATGCAACAGCCAAATTGTACTGCTTGTTATTCCAGAACATATTTCTTACTTTCTCACCTGTATGTCTTTGTTTATACTACCCACTGTATAGTGCTTATGTCGCCTTCTGGAATCTGTGCTGGAATTTGCCTGTTTACTCTCTAATCAATTTCTTGTTCTTCTCCACTTTTGCATTGAGTCATGGCAAGTACATTTCCAAGGTATTTTTTAGCAATTGATTTCTGAGTAAAAGTAACCAATGTGAGGCACTGACAGAAAACTAGAAGGCAGAAAAGTAAAAGTATTTCTACTGTTCTTTTTCTTTCTCTCCCTCAGGCAGAGTCTGTGGCAACCCCTGAATGTCCTCCATGTTCTCTGGTCCAACCAGCTACCCTTTCCTCTATGGTTTCAGCTTCCACTGGGGACTCTGCATCTTGGGGTCTGGTCAAGCTGTCTGCTCTTACTTTCCTTCAGCCTTGAGGTGGAGTGAGCCTTCAGAGATAGGTATCTTCAGAAACAGCTATTTCTGAATTGCTTGTGTGGTTCCTGAGCATTTCCATCCCTTGTGTATCAATTTCCCTGTATTAAGTTTCCTTAGGTTGAAGAACGTACAGTGGTTTCTGCTTCCTTGTTAGACTAAACTATGCCTACTACAGAGTGACATAGTTTTGGATTTAAATACTGGCTCCAATATGTCAGAAAAGCTACTTAGCTGAGTTTCAGTTTATTCACCAATATCCGAATAACGTTCTGTAAGGTTTAAATAAAAAGCATGTATGAAAACACATATATAATATCTGGAATACATTAGTTAATTAATGCTTGGGTTTTCACCTCTCATTTTCTATGCTACAAGCCCTTTAAATAAATATGAGCTGAAATTAATTGATTATTTGAATGTAAGGGAATAAATAAAAATCTTAGGTAATGTTTACCTTTTAGATGCATCTAATTATTTATATCATTCATGCTCTAAAAGTGTGCCTTATTATTAATTTGAATCTTAAGGGGTTTTAGTTGTAAGCATACATTAGATAGATTTAGTAGATTACTAAGCAACTATTTTATATCAAACGTCATTTTCTAAGTATACATGGAAGGTCCTATTTTAAGAAAATATTATGTGGCTCAGGGGATGTATGCCAGGTGAATATGGATGAACTGAGGGTACAGCAATCCCAAAAGTCCTGAGGGAGACAAGTAACAGGAAGAGTAAGGGATTTGTTGGATAAACATTAAGGTCAGGGGATTAGACTAAGGAATCAGAAGGAACTTTCCATTTACGGGGGATTTTCTCTTTTTGCCTTCAGTGTGAACAAGAAATGAAAACAATCTAGGCCTGTTTCCCACCTATGGAGGCCAATCAGTTGGGGATCTGAAACACACTTTCTTCTCCTAAGATAGCTCATGAAGGTGAGGCCCTTCTATTTTGATTATTCGTGACTTTTCTGGAAACACCTCTTCAGACCTCAAACTATTTTTCTATTGTTTCTGCCAGAACCATGACTACAGTGGTTTAGTGATGCCTGTAGCCAGGCATTCATATTTTGTCCTGGGAAAAGCACTAGCCAATATATCGTTTGCCTTCTGCATTTCAGGTATAAGAAGCTTGCTGTGATCTTTCTGTACAAAGTATCCAACTCCAGAACTGAAGTCTGCAGCAGAGAACAAAGGTTAATTTCATGTCTCCCTGAATCCCAAATAAACACATTTCTGCTTCAAGAACTTGGGCATCTAGATAACTTCATCTAAGTTGCAAAGGATTAAAAAAAGCTCTATTTAAAGCTGGAGGCATGTTACCTGACTTCAAATTATACTCCAAGGCTCTAGTAACCAAAACAGCATAGTACTGGTATAAAATGGCACAAAAATCAATGGAACAGAATAGAGAATCCAGAAATAAAGCTGCAAATCTACAGCAACTGATCTTTAACAAAGTTAGCAAAAATATAAACTGGGGAAAAGCCACCATTTTCAATAAATAGTACTGGGAAAATTGGATCACCATATGCAAGAAAATATAATTGCACCTCTATTATTCACTATGTTTAAAAAATCAGCCCATGATGAACTAAAGGCTTAAATGTAAGAGCTGGAACTATAAAAATACTAGAAGAAAACCTAGCAAAAACTCTTCTGGACATTGATCTAGGCAAAGATATCATGGCTAATAACTCAAAAGCACAAGCAACAGAAACAAAAATAGACAAATGGGAATAATTAAACTAAAAAGCTTCTGCACAGCAAAAGAAATAATCAGTACAGTGCACAAGTAGACTGCAGAGTGAAAAAACATATTTGCAAATTAAGCAACCAATAGAAGACTATATCCAGAATTTAAAAGAAGCTCAAACAATTCAATGAAAACAACAAAAAGCAAATAACCTCATTAAAAAGTGGAAAATGACTTGAATAAACATTTTTTTTAAAGAAGACATACAAACGGCCAAGAAGCATATGAAAAACTCCTCAGCATCACTGAGCCTCAGAGAAATGCAAATTAAAACCACAATGGGATACTATCTTACATAAGTCAGAATGTGGCTATTACTGAAAATAAAAAAATCACAGATGTTGGCAAGGTTGTAGAGAAAAGGAAACACACACTGTTGGTGGAAAGTAGTACAACCTTTATGGAAAACAGTATGGAAATTACACAAAGAACTAAAAATAGAACTCTCATTCAATCTAGCAATCCCACTACTGGATATTTACCCAAAGGAAAAGAAATTATATCAAAAAGATACTGGCTCTAACATATTTATCACAGCAGCATTCACAATAGCAAAGATATGGAATGGACCTGTGTCTGTCAACAGATAATTGGATTAAAAAATGTGGTAGACATACACAATGGAATACTATTCAGCCATACAAAATGAAATCATATCTTGTGCAAAAGGATGGATGGAACTAGAGGCCATTATCTTAAGTCAACTCAGAAACAGAAAGTTAAATATCACATGCTCTCACTTACAAATGGAAACTAAATAATACGTGGACATAGAGTGTGGATTGATAAACTACAGAGGTTCAGAAAGGTGGGAGGGTGGGAGGGGGTGATGGATAAGAAATTAATGGGTACAATGTCCATTATTTGAGTGATGACTACACTAAAAGCCAACTTTACTAATAAGTAATATATCCATGTGACAAAACTATATGTTAAATATATATTTATAATATATAATATATATTATATTAAATTTATATATAATTTATATATTAAGAAAATATACATTAAAACAATGACACTTGGACTCTACTACAGATCATTGTCTGCATCTGGGATAACTTCTGGTTAGATATGTTACGAGAGAAAAGAATTCAGCCAGTGTTAAAGATTGTGGCTGTAGGAGTAATCTGGTTTCCCCAAAGACTTTTTCATCTGTGGATTAGAGGCAGTGGCCAATATGGGAGGACACCTGGAATAAGCAAAAGCTCCTCTCAATTTTTTGTGTCTCATTAGCTCTATCCCTCAAGAAAAACTTAATTCCTTAGAGCCAGGAACTCATTGGCCCAATAACCTTCAACGTTTAACTACAAAATCCATGGAACATTCTGGAATATTGAACAATGCTATATCAAATTTTGATTGCAACAACATAAATTCTTATGAGAGATGATCTTAAATTATCTCTATCAAACATATTCTTACTTACCTAAATACAGAGGTAGCTAAGCAATTTTAAAAATGCTCATTGGTCCTTCAAAATACATAGGATTTTGAGGGGTTTTTTCTCCCTAATTGTAGCTGTTACCTTGGTAATACAGGTTAATTTAGATTCTTGATATGAGATTGAATCAGGTCACCTTAAACCATGGAAATAGTTTTTTTTGAATACGTCTACTCTATCTGTTGTATTCCTACTGGGAATAATGAAAGGTAAGGGCATTATTCACAAAAACTGACATGCATAATCAACTAAGCATAATATAAAAAATGCAGAATGAAATGTGTGCTAGAAGAGAGGTGCTATGAGAGTAGAACAGAAGGAACATTTACTTCTGATTAAAGCATTGGAGAAGATTTAATTACAATTGCATTTAAGTCAAGATTAAAACATGGGTAATAATTAGCTTAGTTGAAAATCATAAGAGTATACCTGGTTCAAAAATACATAAGCAAAGTTACAGAAGAACTCACGAGTGCGTGGAGAGGAGGTTTGGAGAACCACAAGCACTTGGACTGGAGTTTATAATTCTGGTTAGAATAAATTGAGAGGTGTGTGGGGGAAGACAATTTAAGTCACAAATTACAGATTTTTGATCTGGAGGCCTCAGAACTTTCAATTTTGTTAAAGACACCCCATCTCAGGATATTGAATAGGGGATACTATGTGATTCAGCCTCTATTTTGAAAAAGTAAACCTTAAGGATCTTGCGAGGTGCATTAGAAGACAGAGAGCCTAGAAACAGACCAATTTAGGAGTCTATGGAATAGACCAGACAAAGGATTCCGAGTGCTTGGATTTGGTCATTGGCGGTGAGAATGAAAAGTCTGGATGAACATGAAAAACATTCTCGAAGGTCAACCAAGAAGACCCTAGTAACTAATTAATATTGTAAGGTGGACAAGTGGACATAGAAAACAAATTGTTTCAGAAGTTCATAAGCTGAAAAAATAATAGCAACATTAACAGACATACAGAGCACAATGAGTCAAATAGACTTTGGCAGAAGGGCAGGTAGTTTAAGATATTGAATTAGGAACATATGTGGGTACTCGTATGTATAATGGTTCTGTGAGTCAGCAGCTCAGAAGATAAATTGAAATTGTGACTGAGTCTTGCAAATATGCAATTTTTAAAATTTTTTCCAATCCTTTTATCTGACACAATCTGCCAAAGGGACTTCCATTTCCGCCTACAGCATTGACTTCCCAGTGTGTATCTGCTGAGTTTCAGCCCCACATTTTAAATTACCTCTTTGTTGCCCCACCCAGACATTTTAAAAACATGCCAAACTCAACATATGCAAATCTGATGTCATCATTTCTAATCCTCCAATCAAACCCGCTCTGAAGCCTGAAGAAATTACAGTGTTGGTGAATGCCATTACTATTATCAACCTGGATACTAGCAACTTACCCCACAGCAACACAAATCAAAACATATACACAAGCTTGTGAGTCATCCCAAACTCCTCTCCATTCTGATATCACTAGTCTAGATCCTAATCCTTTTTTTTAAGAATTACTGAAATAAATTTCTACCAGAGGCTCTTTTCTGTGGACTGTCAAATCCACTCCCCGTACAGCTACCTGAGTGCCACATAAAGTGGCGATATCATTATTTCACCTTTAATCACATTATACTCTTTTTGTTCATGTGGCTTTGTTCCTAAAGGAAAGAACAACTACATTGTTGTTTTTTTAATGATTACTTTCTGGAATAGCGATCCTCAAAAGTTTCTGAATAAACAAAAATATTTTTGTTTAGAATAACTAATATGAAATGGTAGTTGAAGGTGTGGCAGTGGGGAATGACCAAATGTAAAGAAAAAACAGGATAAGCAACACAACTTTCAAAGAAGGAGATCAAAAGATAAAGCTGTGGAGGATTTTAAGAAATGAATCATCTTTAAAAGAACCAAAGGGAAATCACATTTAAGAGAGGAACATTTTAAGAAGGAAGACTTATTTACTTACCTAATCTCTGAAAGCAGTGAACTATTATGACTCTCGTAACTCTTTGCTGCTTCCTCCTTTTGTCAACTTGATGTTTTCTCTTCCACTTTTTCTACCAGCCACACGCATATGGCTGTTGTCCACAGTTCCATCCTTCGCCTGCTTCTCCTTCCACTCTGTACCATCTCCCTGGGAAATCATTTTCATTTCTGGATATAAACTATCATTGAGGCACAATGACTTCTAAATCCGTATTCCCAGCCCTCTTTGTTTCTACTGACAATTTCTGCAAGATTACATGTGTCCACACTTCCAAAATGAAGTCAGCTTCTTTCCCAAATATACTCATCTTATTCCACCTATATTCTATAAATCTTGTTTACTGTAAGCATTTCTTTTATTCCACAAGCATAAAATATGCTTTATTCTTGATTGTGTTCTTTCTTATACTCCAATCCATATCAGTCACCAAATTTCATCAACTCTCTTTCCTAAATGTGTCTTACATCTTCTTCCCTACCATCTCCACTTTTACTATGTTCATTCAGTTCTGCAGCATGATTTATGTAGATTATTACAGAGGCTCAAAACAGGTACGTTCACCACAATCTCTCCCAATTCAAAGTATCCTTCATATGGTTGTCAGAGATAATTTTCTAAAGTGGAATGTGAAATAGGCTCATCTGTTTTTTTTTAAAAAAAACAAGTAAACAAATAGAAACATCTTAGCTCTACAATGATCAGAGAAAAATTTCCAATCTATTAATATCTTATAAAGGGACTTCTAAAATATGACTGCAACTATATTTTTTAGAAACATCTCTAAATGCTTTGTCTACATCACAAAACAAATAGAAAAGTTCTCAAATTGTCATACTCAACATGTTTTGTTACATTTTCATGCCTTTGTAGAATATGTATACTTATCTGGGAATTCTTCCCCTGTCCATTAATATGTAGCTTCTTTTTAGAAAATATCTGCTTATTCATGATGAATTCTTTTAAATGCCATCCTTTTTGTAAAAAATGTTTAGATTTAATGTGTTTTTGTGTTTGCTTGTTTGTTTGTTTTTGAGATGGAGTCTCATTCTGTCACCCAGGCCGGAGGGCAGTGGCATGATCTCCGCTCACTGAAACTTCGTGTCCCAAGGTTCAAGCAATTCTCCTGCCTCAAATTCTGAAGTAGCTGGGATTACAGATGCCCACCACCACACCCAGCTAATTTTTGTATTTTTAGAAAGAGACGGGGTTTCGCCATGTTAGCCAGGCTGGTCTCGAACTCCTGACCTCAAGTGATCCGCCCGCCTTGGGCTCCCAAAATGCTGGGATTACAGGTGTGAACCACTGCAACCAGCTAGACTTAATGTGCTAAATCCAACTTTTCAAAGAGAAAAGCCTCCAGTTTGTAGTTAGAAGCTATGCCTTCTTACAAATTTATATCTGTGATAACCATTTAAATTGTGATCATAATAAAAGGTATCTGTTCAAAAGAAAATTACCTCTACTTTTTCTATTCTCTGAATTATCTCACTGGTATAGCATGAACCTCTAATTTCATGTGTTTTTCAGTGAATGTTTGCTTTTGTTTCACTGCTAAGATGAAATGAAAGCCCATAGTTTTGTGTCTAATGCATATTTTTGTACCAAAATGCATTGCTCAGAGCTAATTTGTATCAGATGTTCAGCCATTAGATAAACTAGCATTTCTCCACTGCAGTGAAATCTAAGAAACTGTAGCCAAGAAATTGATTCCATTTTTTTTACTTTATTTTGTCTTGCTAAGAAAATTAACAAGAATAAGCTTTGCCTTATATTACTGTTGTGCTTATACTTCTTTTCCCATCTGAAAGCTATGATACATGTTTAACAAGTCTTTAAGCAAATGGTCAAGACACACACCATGCAGGGACAAATTCAGTCTGCAGATGACAATCACTGTCAAAATGCCATCTGAACCACGATAGTTCAAATTTTGGCCTGAGTACCCCCCAAAAAAGAAAACTGTGTAATGCAGAGGGGGAGACCAAGTGAAACCCAATCATGCTAAGCATCACAATTGTAAAGTTAAGGTGAACAAGGAGAAATGAAAAGCTATTCATCGAAGCTGCCTCCACATGGGACAAATGATTCTTATGCTTGAAATAGATTTAAGTGTCCCCAAACAGCAATCTCACTCTCGCACAGGAAATGAAAATAAAAGCAAGCAAGCAACCAGTCAGAAACAGTCACCACCTTCTGGGTACAGCCACTTGAGTGCTGGCAGAATGTGCAGCTCTGTCAGATCCATGCAATTATAAAAACATTTGAATAGGAATACTTGAAAATGATCTTTAACTCTAGTGGGATGCTGAAATGACTTTTTTGAACTTTTCTCATTTTTCTCAGGTTTTTTTCTGACTCTGTAAGGTAAATTATGACCTAAATGTTTCATGCTTGGCTTTCTGGTTGGATTTAGGGGCTTATCATAATTTTATTTGTATATGTTGAGAGGTTTTAATAAATTGTGTCAACTAGAAAAACAGTGGGAATCTTTGTTTCAGATGTGGAGTGGCAGCCTACAGGCTTGAGCTGTTATTTGAAATTCCATTGAATTCTAATTTTTTAAAAGTGGTAGCTGTTCATACTTTATTAATGTTTACTAATTATAGACTGTAATTCTTGACATCCAAGCATTATATAGCTGTTAAAGACATGGAAAAATGATTGTATTTGAACTCAGACAACCGGGCCTGTTTATTATATTATGTTTGTCTGTTTCCATGTGCCTGTGTGTCTGTGTGTGTGTGTGTGTCTGTCTGTCTCTCTGTGTATGTATGTATGTATGTTTAGTTTTAATTAGATACGTCACTTAGCAGCTATGGTAACGTGTAACTCCTGAGATTCTGTCTTTTTGAACTTTTAAAATAGTTATCTATTAGCAGTAAACCTTGGCCTACTCATATCACAGATTTTTTTGGGGGGAAAATCATGACAGATCATGTGTTAGGTCAGTTTGTAAAAACTAAATTAATAGACACATGAAATGCTTTGCTATTTAGAAGGCAGCATTAGAAGTCATGTGACTTATATTCTAGTTTCTATTCTACCACTTACTTGCTTTATGGCCAAGGTGAATCAGTTAACCTTTATGTGACTCTGTAAAAGGAAACTGATTTTTGTAGTTGATAATTACTTCAAAGAAGCATAATTATTTCCCTTTTCTCTTATAATTCTTGGGTAGTAGTTAACAGTAATAACAAAAATACTGTCACTTATTGAACACAGACTTCGAGATTATATTATCAAAGGGTTAAGATTAGAATTAATGAAGACCGACCATGATCTATTTGTGGTTCAAATAGTTATACACATCTAATATCTTGATACAGAGTTGACTTTTACTCCTAGCCTTTGTTCGTAGTTCCTGCAGTCTAAGATATTTTCACATATTACAGATGAATATGTTGATTTAATCATGGCCCCCTTAGGCTCCATGCCACCAAGGACACAAATTTGAAATTTGTGACAGAATTTAGATTTGTGATTTGGTGAGAGAACAGAGCAGCTCTAACTGATAATATTAATAGTGCTAATTAATATTTAAGAGAGCACATACTCTATTCCAAGTAGTCTTCTAAATAGTTTACATGAGTACATGGTTTCATCTTCACAATACACCTAGGAGATAAACACTGTTATTTTACATTTTACAGATGAGAAAACTGAAGAACTGAGAGCTTTAATTCACATAAATATTAAGAGACACAACCTAGACATGATCTAAGGCCACTGGACTCCAGTTGAGCCACTGGACTCTACCATCAGCAAGCTATGATCTAACTGCTTAATTTTACTTAAAAATATTTGTTAGTCTTACTAGTTTATGCCTAAAATAATAATAATAATAATAATAATAATAATAATAACTTAGTCTAACTCTCCTACAGGTGAATTTTTAATATTCCAGGGGTACTTGAAAAAGAATATTGAAGTTATTATATACATCTTTGTCTTTGATGATTTGATGGAAATATAATTTCAAATAATATATTCCAGTAGTGCGTATGATCCAGGGAGGGAGGCAGAGGAAGATGGCTAAATAGAAGATTCCACAAATTGTCATCCCCTGAGAAACAAAAATTTAACAACTGTCTACACATAAAAGCACCTTTATAAGAACCAAACCTCAGGTGAGTGATTACAGTACCTGATTTTAACTTCATATGTCATAGGAATGACAGTCTGGACTTGCCAATGCCACTCATCTCCCTAGTCTGATGGCAGGGAGATAATCCATGCTTTTGGGGGAGGGAGAGTGCCGTGACTATGGGACCCAGCATCGGAACTTGGTGCTGCCAACACCAGGCAGAACTCAGGTGGTGCACATGGAGGGAATATTTAGACCAGCCCTAGTCAGTGGGAAATTGCCCATCCCAGTGATCAGAACCTGAATTCTGGCAACCCTTGTCACTGTGGCCTTAAACGCTCTGGGGTTCTAAATAAACTTGAAAGGTAGTCTAGGCCACAAGGACTGCAAATCCTAGGAAAGTCCTAGTGCTGTGCTGGGTGTGGAGCCAATGTCCTTAAAGGACATGTAACCCTGTAATATATCAGCTGGGGTGGATAAGGGAGTGCTTGCATTACCCCTTCCTTAACCACAGGTAGTGCAGCTCACAACTCCAAAAGAGACCTCTTCCTTCTGCTTGAGGAGAGGAGAGGGAAGAGTAAAGAGGACTTCGCTCTGCGACTTGGATACCCGTTTAGCCACAGTAGGATGGAGCATTGGGCAGAATTGTGGGGTCCACATTCCAGGCCATAGCTCTCAGATGACATTTCCAGACACATTCTGGGCCAGAAGAAAACCTGCTGCCTTGAAGGGAGGTACTCAATCCTGGCAGGATTCATCATATGCTAACTAAAGAACCCTTGGGCGCTGATCAGCAGCAGTAACCAGGGAGTATATCCCATGGGCCTTGAGTGAGACTGTGAAACGTATTGGCTTCCAGTGTGACCCAGAACATTCACAGCTGTAGTAGCCATGAGGAGAGACACCTTCGGATTGAGAAAAGCAGACAGAAGAGTAAAGGGGACTTTGTCTTGAGCTTAGGTCTCAGCTTGGCCACAGTGGGAAAAAGCACCAAGTGGGCTCTTGAGTCTCCCCATTCCAGCACCTGGCTCTGAGATTACATCTCTGGGCCTGCTCTGGGCCAGAGGGGAGCTCACTGCCCTGAAGGGTGAGTCCCAGCCCTGGCAGCATTTACCACATGGATACTGAAGAGCTCTTGGGCCTTAAGTAACATTGGTAGTACCTTGGCAGTACTTCCTGTGGGCCTGTGGTGATTGTGGATACTGGGAGAGTCCTCTGCCTGAGGAAAGGGGAGGGAAGAGTGGGAAGGACTTTGTCTGGTGGGTTGAGTGCTGGATCAGCTAAAGTAGAATAGAGCACCTGATAGATTTCTAGGGTTTCTGACTCCAGGCACTGACTCCCAGACAGCATCTCTGGATTCACCTGGGGAACTCATTACACTTAAGTGAAGGACATAAGTCTGGTTGGCTTCACCATCTGTTGATTGTAGAGCCCTAGGGCCTTAAGCAAACATAGGCAGTATCCAGGTAGTAGTTATAGTGGACCTTGGTCAAGACCCAGTGCTGTGTGGGTTTAAGGTCTGACCCAATGGAATCCCAAGGTGGTGGGCACAATGATGCTTATGTCACCCCTCCCCCAGCTCCAAGCAGCTAAGCACAGAGACAGGCAGAGACTCCATTTGTTTGGGAGAAAGTAAGAGAAGAGAACAAGAGTCACTTCCTTGTACTCCAGATAATTCTTCGGCATCTTATTCAAGACCACTGAGGTGATGCCTCTATGGGTCTGCAAGAACCACAGCATTGCTGGGCTTGGGGTACCCCTAATGCAGATACAGCTGCAGTGACCACAAAGTTAGATCACAATGCCCAAGTCCCTTCAAATGCTTGGAAAGACTTTCCAATAAGGTCAAGTACAAACAAGCCCAGACTGTGAAGATTACAATAAAGACTTAATTATTCAATGCCCAGACACTAACAAACATCCATGAGCATCAAGACCCATCCAGGAAAACATGACCTCATCAAATAAACTAAATAAGTCACCAGTGACCAATCCCAGAGAGACAGAGATTTGTGACCTTTCAGACAGAAAAGTCAAAATAGCTGTTTTAAGGAAACTCAAAGAAATTCAAGATAATACAGTGAAGTAATTCAAAATTCTATCAGATAAATTTAACAAAGAAATGGGAATAATTAAAATGAATCAAGCAAAAATTTTGGAGTTGAAAAATGTAATTGACATACTGAAGAATGCATCAGTCTCTTAATAGCAGAATTGATCAAGTAAAACAAATAATTAGTGGGCTTGAAGATGAGCTATTTGAAGTTACACAGTCAAAGAATATTAAAAAAAAATGATGCATGACTACAAGATTTAGAAAATAGCCAAAAAGGGGCAAATCTAAGAGCTATTGGCCTTAAATAGTTAATAGAGAGAGATACATAAGTAGAAAGTTGATTCAAAGGGATAATAATGGAGAAATTTCCAAATCCAAAGAAATATATCAATTTTCAAGTACAAGAAGGTTATGCAATACCAAGCATATTTAACCCAAAGAAGACTACATCAAGACATTTAAAGGTCAAGGATAAAGAAAGAGTTCTAAAAGCAGCAAGAGAAAAGAAATAATATACAGAGGAACTCCGACATATCTGGCAGCAGACTTTTCCGTGCCAACCTTACAGGCCAGGAGAGTGGTATGACATATTTAAAGGGCTGAAGGAAGAAAATCTTTACCCTCAAACAGTATTTCTGGTGAAAATATCCTTCAAACATGAAGAAGAAATGAAGACTTTCCCAGATAAACAAAAGCTGAGGGATTTCATAAACACCAGCCCTGTCCTATAAGAAATGCTAAAGGGAGTTCTTCAATCTGAAAGAAATGGATGTTAATAAACAATAAGAAATTATTTGAAGGTACAAAATTCACTGGCAGTAGTAAATACACAGAAAAACACAGAATATTATAACACCATAATTGTGGTGTAAACTACTCATACCTTAAGTAGAAAGACAAAAAGATGAACCAAATAAAAGTAATAACTACAACAACTTTTCAAGACAAAGACAGTACAATAATATATAAATACAAATAACAAAATGTTAAAAAAGTGGGGAGACAAAGTTAAAATGTAGCATTTTTATTAGTTTTCTTTTCCTTATTTGTTTCTTGTTTTTGCAATCTGTGTTATCATCAGTTTAAAGTAATGGGTTATAAGATAGTATTTGAAGTCTCATAGTAAACTTAAATCTAAAAGAATACAATGGATAAACAAAAATAAAAAGCAATAAATTAAACATACCACCAGAGAAAATTATCTTCACTAAAAGAAGACAGGAAAAAAGAAAGAAGAAAGAGAAGACCACAAAATATCTGGAAAACAAATAACAAAATGGCAGGTGTAAATCCTTACCTTTAAGTAATAATATTGAATATAAATAGATTAAATTTTTCCGTCAAAAGACATAGAGGAGCTGAATGGATTAAAAACATGACTCAATGATCTGTTGCTTACAAGAAGCATACTTCATCTACAAAGACTAACATAGACAGAAAAAGGGATGAAAGAAGATATTGCATGCAAATGGAAACCAAAAAAGAGCAGAAATAGCTATACTTAGACAAAATAGATTTCAAGACAAAAACTATAAAAAGAGACAAGAGAGGTCATTATATAATGGCAAAGTGGTCAATTCAGCAAGAGGACATAACAATTGTAAATATTTCTGCACCCAACACTGGAGAACCCAGATAGATAAAGAAAATTTTATTAGCATGAAAGAGAAAAATAGACCTCAATACAGTAATAGCTGGAGACTTCAACACCCCACTTTCAGCATTGGACAGATCATCCAGACAGGAAATCAACAAATAAACATGGAACTTAATCTGCACTACAGACCAAATGGGCCTGATAGATATTTACAGAACACTTCATCCAGTGGTTGCAGAATTAACATTTTTCTTCTCAGCACATTCATTATTCTCAAGGATAGACCATATGTTAGGCCACAAAACAAGTCTTTAAATATTAAAAAAATTAAAATGATACTAGTACATATGACCTGTGTAACTACAATTGTGTATGTACTTAATTATAACAAACTAAAACTATATACAATATATAATGTCTTTAAAAACTGAATTTTGTTGCAAAGTTCTTATAGGAAACTTTTTTAGAACAGAAATATGATCATTTAAGGAGAAATTATGTTTTTATATTTTATTTGAGAAACTTTTCTCCTGAAAAGTTTATAGCCAATTTTCAGTGAACCCAGATACGTTTTGGAACTAAAACCCTGTGTTCATCTTTTGGTGTGGGGTTCTAGCTTTTGGGCACCTAGCTCAGCAGCACCATAGCCATAGTCTCTTGATTTAATGGACATATCTGAAAACCTTAGAACATACGCTGATACAACTTTACCTTTTTACTTTTACAACCAATCAGCAGTTACTGTTTGTTTGTTTTTGTTCTTGTTTTTGTTTTTATTTTTGGTAGGATCTGGCTTTGTTGCCCATGCTGGAGTGCAGTGCAAAATTCTGCCTCCCAGTCTCAATCAATCCTCCCACATCAGCCTCCCAAGTAGCTGGGACTACAGGTGCGTGCCACAACACCTGGCTAATTTTTGTATTTTTAGTAGAGATGGGCTTGCACCATATTACCGAGGTTGGTCTTGAATTCTTGAGCTCAAGCAATCTGCCTGTCTAGGCCTCACAAAGTGCTGGGATTACAGGCATAAGCCACTGCACCCAGACCACTCAGCAGTTTTTTAATTAATTATTACTGACTTCTTGCCAAAATTTTCCTGGTGAATTTTCCAAACTTCTTTTTACTTTTCATAAGTATTTAACTTTTGGCAGACTTATTTATCTCCTTCTTAAGACAACTGAAGTTATTTGACGCCTAATCCACTAATTTCTCTGAACTCCAAGTGTAAAACTGGCAAACTCTCCTCTATGTTTATTCTTTCAGTGTGCCAAGACCATCCACTCTACACTTTACTGGACATCTATTTAGCAACTTTTACTGCTGTTAGGAAAAGTTTGGGCAAAACCCAGCAGGAGAGATAATTATTTTTAGATTTTTAAATATGAAGAAGTTGAGATTAAGAGTAGCTAAAATTTGTTTCTCAAATCACAGAGTGAATAAAGGAGAACTAGGATTAAAACCAAGGATTTTCTCATTTTCAAGACTTTCCTTCCTTTATCATTACCTCTTTTTCAGACTACCCATAACTCAGTCTTATTTCAGTTTTTCATTCTCTGCTATGCCTATTTTTACATGCTTACAGCATGATTGAACCTTTCCTACACACACACACACACACACACACACACGTGAAAATATTCATAGCCCTTTTCTTTTTATAAAGTACCCCCAAGATTTTGTGACTGTCTCTTGCTTGGCTTTGTATGGTATTTCCTAATAATCAGGGTAAAATTATGCACTTTTGGCAGAAATACTATGTAAGTTAATGTGTTGCTTAATAAGTTATATCAGGAGGTACATGCTATTGGTTTGCCCAATTTAGTGACACTAGATCTGATTGCATAAAGAAGTGCGCATCAGATTTCTCCACTATAAAATTGGTAATTTCTCTTTCTAATTATAAGTAATCCATGAGCATTACCTGGAGGCTATCATGTTCCTCATCAATCTTTTACCCAATAATTTTAGGGTATAAGGAAGACTCTTGCCTAAAGCAATGATTATTACAGTTGTTGCAAAATAGTGAGAAATACATTTTAAAAGTAAGTGTGTAGAACATTAAGACTCTCCAATGACAGCTAAATTTTTGTCCTATTTTAAATATATTAAATAATAATAATGTTTAAATCTGTATTCAGTCCTTGCCTCATTCATTAAAATTTTTAATTTTTGTAAAAATTTATACATTTAGGCAACAATATATACTGTTTTAATAACTTTAGATATATTAACAGAATATTCTCAAAAACATTTTATTCACTGGAGTCCCCAATCTTGGGAGACTTCTATCCTAGGTCACAAGAAAAGCATGTGGAAAATTCTATTATTGGTTTTATAGTGTTATTTTTCACCAGTACTGAGTGGCTTTTACCAAACTTTAATCACATTATATTCTGGCACAAAATTAAGTCACTCATTCAAATTGAGACAAACTTAAGTGATCTCAAAATGTTCAAATGCTGCATTTTCTGAATAATTAACTTGATGGATAGATTGAATTAAAAAATTCTACTCAAAGACCAACTAGCTTATCTTGCAACTTTCTAGATAGGAGAACTGCAGGTTTCTCATCCACCTCAGCTCCCTGGTTACTACTGTCACTTGGTCTAGAAAGAAACATCATTAAGATGAATCAGGACCACTGTCCATAACCAGCATAGCTAGTCATGGCTCCTTGAATCAAATTTGAATTGATTAGTACTTTGAATACTGTACACAGGAAGGACTTGTTCCTTTTATTAGGGTAATATTCTGTGGAGAAGATAATTTATATTAGCCCTGCCCTACACTCTACTCAGTTCCAACTCCCTTTTAAAAGAAGTATCTCGGCCGGGTGCAGAGGCTCATGCCTGTAATCCCAGCACTTTGGGAGGCCAAGGCAGGTGGATCACGAGGTCAGGAGATAGAGACTATCCTGGCCAACGTGGTGAAACCCCGTCTCTACTAAAATACAAAAAATTAGCCAGGCGTAGTGGCGAGTGCCTGTAGTCCCAGCTGCCTGGGAGGCTAAGGCAGGAGAATCATTTGAACCTGGGAGGCAGAGGTTGCAGTAAGCCAAGATCCTGCCATTGCACTCCAGCCTGGGCAACAAGAGTGAAACGCCATCTAAAAAAAAAAAAAAAAGTATCTCAAGCTTTCATAGAATAATGTACATCTATCATATAATAATTTATGATTGTCAATAAATGCATCCAAATCATATGTGATGCTGGATATCCTCAACAAAAACTTCAACCCTTATTGAAAGTCTTCATCTTGTGGTTTTTGTTAATAATGCCCAGACATCTTTATCTCCCTTTCCTTTCTGCATCATAAAACAACAGTGACAGTGTTGCGACATATGTTGAGTAGAATATTCTATCTTTATGAAATAAAAGCAAGCTCAAAACCAAATCAAAAATCTTAGAAAATGGTATAAACGTGTAGTATGGTAGGATCTGGAAATGTAATGTGAACAAAACTTGAATAGTCTCTGCATTAAGGAAACCTAACTTTTGGTGAAGCAGTAAGCTTGAAAAGATCTAAACATTTATTGTAAAATTGCTACAAAAAATAAAAATGTTTAGAAAGAATATCACAGGAATTATTAAGTATATTTATGAAAAAGAAATTTAAAAATTTTACTGAGGAATATAAAGAAATATGTCAATAAATGGGCATTTTTTTACCTGGATTTAGATATAAGTGTTGAAAACTGGTCAATTTTCCCAAAATAGTATATAAATTTAATGTCATTAAAACAAAAACATACATACATATATGCATCCCTGTATGTTTACATATGAGTGCTTATGTGTATGTTTGTATGTATGAATACACAATGAAATATAGGAAAATGGCCAAGAAAATTCTACAAAAGGAGAGAATTGAGGGGATTGAAGGAAATAGCCCTATGATATATTTTTATTTTTTTAATTTATTGTAATTAAAATCCTCTTAAGAAGCTAATATGGTTTGGTTCTGTGTCCCCACCAAAATCTTATCTTGTAGCTCCCACAATTCCTATGTGTTGTGGGAAGTGCCTGGTAAGAGATGATTGAAACAGGGGGGCAGGTTTTTCCCATGCCCTTCTCATGGTAGTGAATGGGTCTCACAAGATCTGATGGTTTTGAAAATGGGGGTTTCTCTGCACAAGCTCTTTTTTTTTGCCTGCCGCTGTCCACATAAGATGTGACTTGCTCTTCCTTGCCTTCTGTTATGATGGTGAGGTGTCCCCAGCCAAGTGCAACTGTGAGTCCAATTAAACCTCTTTCTTTTGTAAATTGTCCAGTCTGGAGTATGTCTTTATCAGCAGCGCGAAAATAGACTAATGCAGTAAATTGGTACCAGCGGAGTGGAACGTTGCTGAAAAGATACCTGAAAATGTGGAAGCAACTTTGTAACTGGGTAACAGGAAGAAATTGGAACAGTTTGGAGGGCTCAGAAGAAGACAGGAAAATATGGGAAAGTTTGGAACTTCCTACAGACTTGTTGAATGGCTTTGACAAAAATGCGCATGGTGATATGAACAATAAGGTCCATGCTGATGTGGTCTCAGATGGGGATGAGGAACTTGTTGGGAAATGGAACAAATGTGACTCTTGTTATGTTTTAGCAGAGACTGGTGGCATTTTGACCCTGCCCTAGAGATTTGTAGAACTTTAAACTTGAGAGATGATTTATGGCATCTGGCAGAATAAATTTTTAAGCAGCAAAGCATTCAAGAGGTGACTTGGGTGCTGTTAAAGACAATCAGTTTTATAAGGGAAACAGAATAAAAGTTTGGAAAATTTGCAGCCTGACAATGCAATAGAAACAAAAAATCCCATTTTTCTGAGGAGAAATTCAAGCTGGCTACAGAAATTTGTATAAGTAACAAGGAGCCAAACGTTAATCACCAAGACAATGGGGAAAATGTCTCCAGGGAATGTCAGAGGTCTTCACACAGCCCCAGAGCCCTAAGAGGAAAAATAGTTTTTCTGGGCAGGACCCAGGGTCCTCATGCTGTGTGCAGCCTAGGAACTTGGTGCCCTGTGTCCCAGCTGCTCCAGCTATTGCTGAAAGGGGTCAACATAGTGCTTGGGCTGTGGCTTCAGAGGTTGCAAACCTCCAGCTTTGGCAGCTTCCATGTGGTATTTAGCCTGTGATACACAGAAGTCAAGAATTGAGGATTGGGAACCTGAACCTGGATTTCAGAAGGTGTATGGAAATGCCTGGATACCCAAGCAGAAGTTTGCTGTAGTGGCAGTGTCCTCATGGAGAACCTCTGCTAGGGCAGTGCAGAAGAAAAATGTGAAGTGGGATCCCCCACACAGAGTTCCTACTGGGCACTGCCTAGTGGAGTTTTGAGGAGAGGGTCACTGTCCTATAGACCCCCAGAATGGTAGATCCACCGATAGCTTGCAACATGTGTCTGGAAAAGCTGCAGGTATTCAATGCCAGTCCATGAAGGCAGCCAGGAGGGAGGCTGTACCCTCCAAAGCCACAGGGATGGAGCTGCCCAAGACTACAGGAACCCATCTCTTGCATCAGTGTGACTTGGATGTGAGATACGGAGTCAAAGGAGATCATTTTGGAGCTTCAAGATTTGACTGTCCTACTGGATTTTGGACTTGCATGGGGCCTGTAGCCCCTTTTTTTGGGCCAACTTCTTCCATTTGGAATGGCAGTATTTATTCAATGCCTGTACCCCCATTGTATCTAGAATGTAACTAACTTGCTTTTGATTTTACAGGCTCATAGGCAGAAGGGACGTGCCTTGACTTAGATGAGACTTTGGACTGTGGACTTTTGAATTAATGCTGAAATGAGTTGAGACTTTGGGGGACTGCTGGGAAGGCATGGTTGGTTTTGAAATATGAAGACATGAGATTTGAGAGGGGCCAGGGGTGGAATGATATGGCTTGGCTCTGTGTTCCCACCCAAATCTCATCTTATAGCTCTCATAATTGCCATGTATTGTGGGAGGGATCCAGTGAGAGACAACTGAATCATGGAGGCGGGTCTTTCCCATGCTGTTCTTGTAAAAGTGGATGGGTCTTATGAGATCTGATGGTTTTAAAAAAGGGAGGTTTTTAAACTTAAACTCCTTTAAACTTAAACTCCTTTAAAAAAGGGAGTTTTGTCTGCTGTCATCCATATAAGGTATGACTTGCTCCTCCTTGCCTTCTGCTATGACTGTGAGGCCTCCCCAGCCACGTGGAACTGTGAGTCCAATTAAACCTCTTTTGTAAATTGCTTGATAAAGACCTTGTATATGTCTTTATCAGCAGTATGAAAATGAACTAATACAGTAATCTTAATTTTTTATTTAAAAAAATAGAACATACAAAGGTTTTAATATAAAAAGACTATTACCAGTCTGTCTATGAGAAAAGTTTGTAATTTGTTCCTTGACATAAAATAACCAATTTTTCATATTTGTATGTATAAATATATAAAAATTATATAAACAAAATTAAAGCATTGAGTTGTTTAAAATTTTAAATACATTACATTTATTTAAATAAAATAATGGTTATTTAGTATTAAGAAATAGGCAAAATTGCAAGGAGAGAGTATTCTTTGTTTCTTAGAGACAGAGTCTCACTGTCTTGGCCAGGCTGGTCTCAAACTCCTGTCTTGAAACAATCCTCCCACCTCAAGCTCCCAAAGTGCTGAGTGTATAGGTGTGAGCCACCACACCTGGCCTAGGGAGGAAGTATTCTTTATCCCTTTAACAAAATTTACTCATAGTATTTTTTTCTTAATATATAAGACAAAAAATATGCTTGAATTCTTCCGACACAATATTTTTTTCACAAAATAAAAACATAAAACAGTAATGTTCACAGTAATTAACAAGCTGACTCCAAAGCTATGTGAAAATATAAAAGAACAATAATAGTCAAAATGACTGAAAAAGAACAAAAAGGAATGACCTCACAACTGGATATCAAGGTTTACTATAAATCTACAGTAATAAAGATAGTAGTGACACAGGTATAAAGGTAGATATACAAACCAGTAGGAAAGAATAGAGTCCAGAAATTAACCCATACTTAGTCAAATAATTTTCCACAAATATGCCAAAGTAATTCAATGAAGGCTAGTCTTTTCAACAAACTGGATATCTATATGTAAAAAAAAAAGATTTTCTAAACTTACTTCACAAAACATTAATTATAAGTAGATCTTAAGCTTACATATAAGACCCAAAGACAAAATTACAATGCAAATTAGAAAACATTTTAATTGCATAGTAATAAAAACACAATATGTTAAAATTCAATTACAGAAAAAAAATTATAGTTTCGAATATATTTTTACATTACAAAATTAAACCCAAAGTAATTAGAAAAAAAGAAAATAATAAAAATAGTGGAAATAAACAACAAATAAATAGAAAACAATAGTGAAAATCAACAAATCCAAAATGACTCCATCGAAGAGATTAATACAACAGATAAAATAGATTAAAATAAAATAAAAATTAGGGATTCCTGGGCAAGACGGCCAAATAGGAACAGCTCTGGTCTGCAGCTCCCAGCGAGACCAACACAAAAGACGATGATTTCTGCATTTTCAACTGAGGTACCCAGTTAATTTCATGGGACTGGTTAGAGAGTAAGTGCTGCCCACGGACAGCGAGCAAAAGCAGAGTGGGGTGTTGCCTCACCTGGGAAGCACAAGGAGTCAGAGAACTCCCTCCCCTAGACAATGGAAGCTGTGAGGGAGAGTGCCATGAGGGTTGGAGCTATCCAGCCCAGATACTTCTTTTTTCCCATGGTCTTCACAACCCACAGACCAGGAGGTTCCCTCGGGTGGATCACAATTCCTCACCACCAAGGGAACAAAACTGGATGGAGAATGAGTTTGACAAATTGACAGAAGTAAGCTTCAGAAGGTGGGTAGTAACAAACTCCTTTGAGTTAAAGGAGCATGTTCTATCCCAATGCAAGGAACCTAAGAACCTTGATAAAAGGTTGGAGGAATTGCTAACTAGAATAACCTGTTTAGAGAAGAACATAAATGACCTAATGGAGCTGAAAAACATAGCATGAGAACTTCATGAAGCATACACAAGTATCAACAGCTGAATCAATCAAGTGGAAGAAAGGATATCAGAGATTGAAATCAACTTAATGAAATAAAGCCTGAAGATAAGACTAGAGAAAAAAAGAATGAAAAAGAATGAACAATCCCTCCATGAAATATGGGACTAGATGAAAAGACCAAACATACGTTTGACTGGTGTACCTGAAAGTGACTGGGAAAACGGAATCAAGTTGGAAAACACTCTTCAGGAGATTATCCAGGAGAACTTCTCCAACCTAGCAAGACAGGCCAACATTCAAATTCAGAAAATACAGAGAACACCACAAAGATATTCCTTGAGAAAAGCAACCCCAAAACACATAATCGTCAGATTCACCAAGGTTGAAATGAAGAAAAAAATGTTAAGAGTAGCCAGAGAGAAAGATTGGGTTACCTACAAAGGGAAGTCCATCACACTAACAGTGGATGTCTCTGCAGAAACCCTACAAGACAGAAGAGAGTGGGGGCCAATATTTAACATCCTTAAAGAAAAGAATTTTCAACCCAGAATTTCATATCCAGCCAAACTAAGCTTTATAAGCAAAGGAGAAATAAAATCCTTTACAGACAAGGAAATACTGAGGGAATTTGTCACCACCAGGCCTCCCTTACAAGAGCTCCTGGAGGAAGCACTAAACATAGAAAGGAAAAACTGGTACAAGCCACTGCAAAAGCAAACCAAAATGTAAAAACCATAAACACTATGAAGAAACTGAGTCAACTAATGGGCAAAATAACCAGCTAGCATCATAATGACAGGATCAAATTCACACATAACAATATTAACCTTAAATGTAAATGGACTAAATGCCCCAATTAAAAAACTCAGACTGGCAAATTAGATAAAGAGTCAAGACCCATTGGTGCTGTATTCAGGAGACCCATCTCATGTGCAAAGACACACATAGGCTCAAAATAAAGGGATGGAGGGAGAATTACCAAGCAAATGGAAAGAAAATGAAAAAACAGGGGTTGCAATCCTAGTCTCCAATAAAACAGACTTTAAACCAACAAAGATCAAAAGAGACAAAATGGTAAAAGAATCAAAGCAACAAAAAGAACTGACTATCCTAAATATATATACACCCAAAACAGGAGCACCCAGATTCAGAAAGCAAGTTCTTAGAGACCTACAAAGAGACTTAGACTCCCACACAATAATAGTGAGAGAGTTTAACACCCCACTGTCAATATTAGATAGATCAATGAGACAGAAAATTAACAAGGATGTTCAGGACTTGAACTCAGCTCTGGATCAAGCAGACCTAATAGACATCTACAGACCTTTCCACCCCAAATCAACAGAATATACATTCTTCTCAGCATCATATCACACTAATTCTAAAATTGACCACATAATTGGAAGTAAAACACTCCTCAGCAAATATAAAAAAATGGAAATTATAACAAACAGTCTTTCAGGCCACAGTGCAATCAAATTAGAACTCAGTATTAAGAAACTCACTCAAAACCTCACAAATACATGGAAACTGAACAACTTGATTCTGAATGAGTATTGGGTAAATAATGAAATGAAGGCAGAAATAAATATTTATTCTTTGAAATCAATGAGAACAAAGTTACAACATATCAGAATCAGTGGGACACAGCTAAAGCAGTGTTTAGGGGAAATTTATAGCACTACATGACCACATCAGATAATGGGAAAGATCTAAAAATTGACACCCTAACATAACAATTAAAAGAACTAGAGAAGCAAGAGCAAACAAATTCAAAAGTTGGCAGAAGACAAGAAATAACTAAGATCAAAAGGAGACAGACACGAAAAACCCTTCAAAAATTAATGAATTCAGAAGCTGTTTTTTAAAGACTAACAAAATTGATAGACTGCTAGACAGACTAATGAACAAAAGAGAAAAGAATCAAATAGACACAATAAAAATGATAAAGGAGAGATCACCACTGATCCCACAGAAATACTAACTACCATCAGAGAATAGTATAAACACCTTGACACAAATAAACTAGAAAATCCAGAAGAAATGGATAAATTCCTGGACACATACACCTTCCCAAGACTAAACCAGGAAGAAGTTGAATCCCTGAATAGACCAATAACATGTTCTGAAATTGAGGCAGTAATTAATAGCCTACCAACCAAAAACAAAGACCAGGACAAGACGGATTCCCAGCTGAATTCTACCAGAGGTACAAAGAAGAGCTGGTATTATTCCTTCTGAAATGATTCCAAACAAAAGAAAAAGAGGGACTCCTCCCTAACTCATTTTATGATGCCAGCATCATCCTGATACCAAAATCTGGCAGAGACACAACAAAAAAAGAAAATTTCAGGCCAATTACCCTGATGAAAAAATCAATGCAAAAATCCTCAATAAAATACTGGCAAACCGAATCCAGCAGCATATTATAAAGCTTATCCACCACGATCAAGTCGGCTTCATCACTGGGATGCAAGGCTGGTTCAACATACACAAATCAATAAACATCATCCATCACACAAACAGAATCAATGACAGAAACCACATGATTATCTCAATAGATGCAGAAAAGGCCTTAGATAAAATTCAACACCTCTTCATGCTAAAAACTCTCAATAAACTAGGTATTGATGGAACATATCTCAAAATAATAAGAGCTATTTATGACAAACCCACAGCCAATATCATAATGGATTGGTAAAAGCTGGAAGCATTCCCTTTGAAAACTGGTACAAGACAAGGATGCCCTCTCTCACCACTCCAAATCAACATAGTATTGGAAGTTCTGGCCAGGGCAATCAGGCAAGAGAAGGAAATTCATGGTATTCAAATAGGAAGAGAGGAAGTCGAGTTATCTCTGTTTGCAGATGACATGATTGTATATTTAGAAAACCCCATCATCTCAGCCCAAAATCTCCTTAAGCTGATAAGCAACTTCAGCAAAGTCTCAGGATACAAAATCAATGTGCAAAAATCACAAGCATTCCTCTACACCAATAACAGATAAACAGAGAGCCAAATCATGAGTGAACTCCCATTCACAATTGCTTCAAAGAGAATAAAATACCTAGGAATACAACTTACAAGGAATGTGAAGGAACTCTTCAAGGAGAACTACAAACCACTGCTCAATGAAATAAAACAGGACACAGACAAATGGAAGAACATTCCATGCTCATGGATAGGAAGAATCAATATTGTGAAAATGGCCATTCTGCCCAAAGTAATTTATAGATTCAGTGCTATTCCCATCAAGCTACCATTGACTTTCTTCACAGAATTAGAAAAACTACTTTAAATTTCATATGGAGTCAAAAAAGAGCCCCTATAGCCAAGAGAATCCTAAGCAAAAAGAAAAAAGCTAGATGCGTCATGCTACCTGACTTGAAACTATACTACAAGGCTACAGTAATCAAAACAGCTTGGCCCTGGTACCAAAACAGATATATACACCAATGGAACATAACAGAGGCCTCATAAATAACACCACACATCTACAACAACCTAATCTTCAACAAACCTGAGAAAAACAAGCGGGAGAAAGGATTCCCTATTTAATAAATGGTGTTGGGAATACTGGCTAGCCATACGCAGAAAACTGAAACTGGACCCCTTTGTTATACCTTATACAAAAATTAACTCAAGTTGAATTAAAGACTTAAACATAAGATCTAAAACCATAAAAACCCTAGAAGAAAACCTTAGGCAATACCATTCAGAACATAGGCATACACAAAGACTTCATGAATAAACACCAAAAGCAATCACAACAAAAATCAAAATTGACAAATGGGATCTAATTAAACTAAGGAGCTTCTGCACAGCAAAAGAAACTATCATCAGAGTGAACAGACAGCTTACAGAGAGGAAGAAAATTTTTGCCATCTATCCATCTGACAAAGGGCTAATATCCAGAATCTACAAGGAACTTAAATAAATTTACAAGAAAAAAACAAACAACCCCATCAAAAAGTTTGTGAAGTATGTGAACAGAAACTTTTCAAAAGAAAATATCTATGTGGCCAAGAAACATATGAAAAAAGCTAATCATCATTGGTCATCAGAGAAATACAAATCAAAACCACAATGAGATACCATCTCATGCCAGTTAGAATGGCGATCATTAAAAGGTCAGGAAACAACAGATGCTGGAGAGGATGTGGAGAAATAAAAATGCTTTTACACTGTTGGTGAGAGTGTAAATTAGTTCAACCATTGTGGAAGACAGTGTGGCAATTCCTCAAGGATCTAGAGCTAGAAATACCATTTGATCCAGCAATCCCATTGCTGGGCATATACCCAAGGGATTATAAATCATTCTACTATAAAGACACATGCACATGTATGTTTATTGCAGCACTATTCACAATAGGAAAGGCTTGGAACCAACCCAAATGCCCATCGATGTTAGACTGGATAAAGAAAATGTGGCACTTATACACCATGGAATACTATGCAGCCATAAAAAAGAATGAGTTCATGTCCTTTGCAGGCATATGGATGAAGCTGGAAATCATCATTCTCGACAAACTAACACAGGAACAGAAATCCAAACACTGCATGTTCTCACTCATAAGTGGGAGTTGAACAAGAGAACATTTGGGCCCAGAGAAGGGATACATCACACACCAGGGCCTGTCAGGGTGTGGGGGCAAGGGGAGGGATAGACTTAGGAGAAATACCTAATATAGATGATGGGTTGATGTGTGCAGCAAACCACCATGGCACATGTATACCTATGTAACAAACGTGCATATTCTGCATCTGTATCTGAGAACTTAAACTATAATGAAAAAAATAAAAAGAAGAAGAAGAAGCAACAAGCTAAAACCCACTGAAATGAAGATGGCAATGAGAGTGACCTTTGGCCATCCTCACTGCTATAGTACTACCAGCATCACGACAGTTTACAAACACCATGGCAATGTCAGGAAGTTACCCTATATGGTCTAAAAAGGGGAGGCATGAATAATCCACCCCTTGTTGGCATATACTCAAGAAATAACCATAAAACTGGGCAACCAAGAGCCCTCAGGGCTGCTCTGCCTGTAGAGTAGCCATTCTTTATTCCTTTACTTTCTTAATAAACTTACTTTCACTTTTAAAAATAAATAAATAAATGATGCCATCTTCCAAAATTTTTGTCCCACTGAAAACACTTAAAGAACTATAAGCAATTGGGATATTTTCATTTCAAAAATTTGTCATTGGTTTTAAGTTTCTTTTTTTGTTGTTTTGTTTTGTTGTTTTTTAAATTATACTTTAAGTTCTAGGGTATATGAGCATATCATGCAGGTTTGATACATAGGTATACATGTGCCATGTTGGTTTGCTTCATCCATCAACTCATCACTTACATTAGGCATTTCTCCTAATGCTATCCCTCCCCCAGCCCCCAAACCCCCAACAGGCCCTGGTGTGTGATGTTCCCTGCCCTGTGTTCAAGTGTTCTCATTGTTCAGTTCCCACCTATGGGTGAGAACATGCGGTGTTATGCTATTTTTTTTTTGAGACGGAGCTTGTCATCCAGGCTGGAGTGTAATAGCGTGATCTCGGCTTACCACAACCTCTGCCTCCCAGCTTCAAGTGATTCTCCTGCCTCAGCCTCCTGAGTAGCTGGGATTACAGTCATGTGCCACCACACCTGGCTAATTTTTTGTATTTTTAGTAGAGACTGGGTTTCTCCATGTTGATCAGGCTGGTCTTGAACTCCTGACCTCAGGTGATCTGCCCGCCTCGGCCTCCCAAAGTGCTAGGATTAGAGGTGTGAGCCACCGTGCCCAGCCCTATATATGCATTTATATATTTATTTTAATTTATCAAACTTAAGAGAAAGTAAAAAACACAAATCTAAGCTTAAAGTTAGGTTGCTATGAAAAGCATAATTTGAGCCATCTCAGACCATGTTGTAGTATCATAATGGTTTGAATATTTATAAGTTAGGAAAATGTGTAATGCTCTCTTTTACACATGATCTTAGCCAAAAGGGCATGAAATGATAATTGTATACTTTAAAGAGATCTTGAAAAAAACTTTAAGACAATTACAACATATTCTTTTCAAATATATCCTTGAATATTTATAAAAATCTTTAGTCTGCAACAGCAAGTTCCAGAAAATAAGTAGAAGCTTTTGTGGGGAATGTTAACATAGCTACAATTAGGAGACATCAAAATTGCAGGCATACTCTACTTTTAATAAATTCACCATTTTTTCTTATTGCTTGAAGCTGCATTACATGCACATTTTAATTTCACTGTGAATGGAATCTTTGCATAGTCTTGACAACAGAGAGACAGTCTAGGCTGTCAAGAAAAAAAAAACACACACAAAAGCTGTTGCTGAGTGTGCAGCAAGCTGTCGTGAGTTTTACATGAAGAGGTCAGGATTTTCTTGGAGAGTCACTTTCCAAGTATGGCACGCTTACAATAATTAGTATCCTGACTACTCAGAAGATGGTTGTAGACACAGCTGTTGTTTAAGGTAGCAGGCACATCAATGACAAGGCACTAGGTATTGATTTGTGCAGTGACATCCTTCTAACTATGTCATCTGAGTGAAAGAAGCCCCAAATTAACCAATAATAAAGTGTTAGAAGTTGTAGTAGCTGCTCTCTTGGGACTTGTTCTAGAAGAGTATAGATGCCATTCCTTCATCTAGGTCATCAATCCTGCTAAAGGACTCACATTGACATTAAGTTGACCAATAGGACAATGTAAAATCTAAAGTAGTGCTGTATCCCATATAAGTATGTGTGTGTGCATGCCATTTTTATATTCATTTTATCTATGTACTTACATAACAGTGTATGTATATCCATATAAAACATAGACATATACCATAATAATATGAAGAATTTTTAATTAATGGCAATAATATATAAAACTGTAAGGTATTATATAACATCTTTGATAACACTAATTGTAAAACTAATTTCAAAAACAAAAACCAGGAATTACTGTATTTTCACCAGAATTAGAAATGAATAAACTTATTGGAAAGATTTGTTTTTGCTATTGTTTTAGTTTCTGATTGGATCATATTTTCTATTTTAATATGAGCCTTAGCTCATATTACATAGTTTGTAAGGAGCTACATAGTGTGTGAGGAGATCACAAATATGCCTGGATTAGATTGTGCTAATATCAGCCACCCACATTTAATGGACATTCAACAACAACAAAAAAATGATTACATTTGTTTTTGTCCAAAGTATCCCTTGACCATGTTAATATTAAAAATGACTTGAAAATGTTTGCATATTGTCTTATTATTTGATATAAACTTACAGAAGATAATTTTTCTTGCCTTGGTCTGAATTTTTTTGACCCTTTTGAGATTACTCATTAGATAGCATTTTATGTAGCTTTTATGTAGCCAAAATTTAGAGTCCCATCTTAGCATTTGGCTCATCTCCTTATCTCACTGATAGGAGGTTTTTCTATAATGGAGTTGATAAAAGCAAAAGCAACTTTAAAAACAGCTGTCACTTTTTAAAGACTAGATTCTAATGTCAACAGAAAGGACATAGGCATCAGCAAACAGGGTTCTATCTTGCAGTGGGCTTCATGGCTTACATCAGAATCTCAATAAAAGCCTTTGATTTTCTATGGCCTGATGTATGGCTCAGTTTGTTATTAAGGAGGAGAAATCAATCAGGCTTGTTGGCTCATTCTCGTAGTCCTGGCTTTGAAAGCGTCAGTTGGGAGGATCATTTGAGGCTAGGAGTTCAAGGTTAGTCTGGGCAACACAGAAAAACCCTCATGCCTACAAAAAAAAAATTAAAAATTAATTGTGTGTGGTGGCATGCACCTATAGTCCCAGCCACTTGGGAGGCTGAGACAGGAGGATCACTTGAGTCCAGGAGGTCAAGGCTGCAGTGACAATGTGGGTAACCGAAGAAGAAGAAGAGGAAGCAAATGCTACCGCTTTCTTTGATTAAGTTATTCATAGTTTGTAGGGACACGTATAGTCATTACTGAATGCCCCGGGCCGTTGCTCAGTACAAACACACTTACTTTCTCCACTGAACCTTTTCAGGCAAGGAGAGAATGAGGAAGTCAAGTCTTAACTGAATTACAGGCTATGGGAAACATCTTGTCAGTGGTTATTAACTTTTTAGGTTTGATTACTTTCCCAGCAAACACAGCAGTTGAGATTAAATGTTGATCTAACAGTTGTCCCCTATCAGTGAATCTTGGTTTATCAGGGAAGATTCTTCTACAGTTGTCTTTTTAGACCACTAACTGCCATCCTCTCCCCTACTCTGTACTCTAAGAAACCAGCTTCTGCAAATTCCTCACTTGGGTTTTCTTGCTCTCCAGACCCTCTGAGTTTGGCCAATGTAAAGCAGAAACAGGAAAGTAGAACGTAGGACGAGAGAAAGTTCAGGGCATTGCTTCATTTTTCTCTCATTCTCTTGCTATTTCAGACAATGGCTACCTCCTGTGATAGACACAGTCCTGTGTGGAACCCCAATTTTATGGTTCTATTTTTATTTCAGTTCCATTGACATCATTCCCTCATCTACATTTTCAAACATGGTGTGGTAAATGGCTGCATGTTGTATCTCTCTCTCTTAAGACAAAAGCTTTTGGAAACTTGAGCTGCCATGCAAGAAGACAGTCTACCCTCAAGTGTCCCATACCATGCTTGAGGGATCATATGATGAAACCACATAAAGATGGGAGGTGGCAGAAGAGCCCTAGCTATTTGTGTCTTCCCAAGCAGGTGCCAGATGTGTGAGTGAAGAAGCCTTTGAGAAGACCCCAGCCACAGTCATCATTAGACTACAACCTCCTGAGAGTCTCCAGCCAGTCACCCAGCTGAACTGCTCTTGAATTCCTCACCCAAAGAAATCCGGGTAGGCATTAAATGGTTGTTTCTGTTTTAAGCTACATTGCTTTTGGATAATTTGTTACACAGCCATAGTAATTGGAACATGAAACAATTACTACAAGGGAAATGGAAGAATCATATGAGATTTGTCAGTTACAATACCACCCATATTAAAACCTCCTAAAATGCTTATTAGAACACATTTCTCGATTCCACCTCAGATCTAAGGAATCAACATTGTTTTGGCCTGAAGCTTCTGAAATAAATGCTCTCTCTTAGATAATTTTTATGCACTATGTTTGACAAGTTTTGCTCCCAACTCTCTTAATTTCTTAAATTATATTTATTATTGTTTAAAAACAAATCGCCTGTTTTTAATTGGGGGAGATAAGGGAATTGATTGGAAAATACAACACAGTAAGAGAAAAACTACCAAAATATATAGAGTCAAAATATAGACATTATATCTAGTTTTTGTTTAGAACGTACATGAAAGATTTTGTCCACCAAATATTTCAGAATCAGAACTCACACTATCCTTTATATTCTTAGAATTTGTACAGATCTTAAAAGAATATTTACTTCCATATTCTTACAGATAAAGAAAAATAATTCTGAGAGGTTAAACAACTCACTCAATTGTATATAACGTTTTGCTCATATGAGTAAGTGATAAAAATTTTAACTTAGTACTAAAAAAATAATTCAATTCAGGCCGGGCTGGCGACTCATGCCTATAATCCCAGCAGCTTGGGAGGCCGAGGCGGGTGGATCACTTGAGGCTAGGAGTTTGAGACCTGCCTAGCCAACATGGTGAAACCCTGTCTCTACTAAAAATACAAAAATGTATCTGGGCGTGTTGGCAGATACCTGTAATCCAAGCTAGTCAGAAGGCTGAGGAGGGAGAATCACGTGAACCCAGGAAGCGGAGGTTGCAGTGAGCTGAGATCACACCACTGCACTCCATTCTGGGCAACAAGAGCAAAACTCCACCTCAAAAAAAAACAAGCAAACAAACAAAAAACCAAAAACAAAAACAAACTCAATTCAAATATTACTTATTTCTCTAAGACAAAACAATGAATGATGTATCAATAACCTCTTATTCTTACCATAGTGTAGTACAAGATGAGGGGAAAATTAGTGTGAGTGTACATGAACATACATGTAGTAAAATACAGCTTGCAACTTTTATGAGCTCCCAAGAAAATAGATGTCTTTAATATGTGTTTCCAGCTTTTTCTTTCATTTAGAAAGTTCTTTCTTCTTCATTTTCCTCCCTCCCTCCCTTCTTTCTTTCCTCCCCTTCCTTCTTTCTTTTGGTATCTCTGTCCTGCCTCAACAAGTTTACTTTCTTTTTAGAAAACAAATATAAATGGTTAAAATTTAATTTGATTAAACTTAAATTTTGCTATTTAAATGAAGGCATGTAAAAAACACAAGGAAAAGGAAGGAAAAACAAAACAAAACAAAAAACAAAAAATTATAATCTCCTGAAGAAGTTAGGGACACAGAAATTCACTGTTGAGCTAAGATTTGGGGACGAATCATCCAATTGGATGTTTAGAAAAAAAGAGATCAAAACAGGCAATAGCATCAGCATGTGAAGCGGCACACCATATGGGGAATCACTGTTGGTTTACTAAAGCATAAGGAATCAAATTAATGTAGCAGAAATGTGAAATGATTAAAATAAAATATTACAAAATGAATATTTTCAATCAGGTATTTCATGATTTTATAATTTATGATAAATCAATGACCTTACCTAACTACTCAATTATTAGTTAAATTATGGTTGACAAAAAATGAGAATTATTCAAAGTGAGAAAATAGGAGAATGGCAACAGCTAATAGGGTGTAAGTAGGGTAAACGTTAAAACATTTCACAAAATATTTGGAGGATTAAATACAAAATAACACAAATAACTTTTTCTCAAATCTTTGTTGCAATGGTGTTGTTAAACTAACTTTGAAATTTAGTCATTTTATGACTAACAGACTCAAAAATTAAAGTTTTCTTTATAGACATTGAATATAATTTTCATCATTAATTTTTATAATACCTTCATAAACATAAAAAAGTATAACCTGCTTAATGTATGGATAAGTAGGAAAAATAAATAGCAAAACCATATGAGTGCAAAACTTAAAGTAACAGAAAAATAATTATTTAAAAAATGTAAAACATTAACAAATTCTAAAATCTATAAAATGTATCTATGTGAATAATTACAGAAATGTTAATTTTTTATCATTTTGTTTCCTAATGATCTACTTAAAAGTGGGAAAAGTGTAAAACTTAGCTGCTTATAATGAAGCAAAGCCAGTATAATTGGCAGAAAACAAATTGAAAGCATAAACTAAAGAACAAATAAAATACTAATATCAAAAATCAAAAAAAGCTTCTGAATTCACAAAATTATCAAAATACATGGAAATTTCAAATGAACAAATATGCTTAAAGCTACATGAGAAAAGGGATTAAAACAATATGTGCCATACAAATGTTACCAATATATAGAAACATCATGGACATAATTATGCTCAGTAACTTTATTGTTTTAGTTAATATTCTTTCATTTCAACAGACATTGCTTACACATTTTTAACAAGTTCAGATGGAAGACTGTGGGCTATGCGAATAGAGCCTGAAAAGCTAAGGGTTTATGATTTTTTCCCGTGGGCATGAGGATGTATTGAAGGTATTTGGATAAGAGGGTTCTATATTTAGATATATTTGGCAGAACACTTGAGTGGCTGGGTGTAGACGAGACTAGAAACAGCAACTCTAGAAATAGGGAAAATGTTTGGAAAATTATTGCAATAATCCAGCAGGCAGATGTGGCCTCAGCAGAGGGCTCTGCCATGGCCTCTGTTGGCAGAGCAGAGCCAGTAGAGTTAGGGAAGAAGATACTGATAGAGAAATAGTAAAACGACAGAATTGTGTTGTACTAGGTTTGTGCTTAATAAATTCAAGTTAAATTGAATTGAGGATTTTTTAGATGGCTCTCTCTCTGTCTCTAGCTCTCTCTCTTCACACATACATATATACACACTCATACTATGACTTTGTTTTGGCCACAATCTACTATGAAGTAGAATAATTAGTTTAGGAAAATGATTCAATTTAGTATATCTTGCAGCCTGGGAAAAACTGAACTTGCAGCTGTGCAGAAAGATCACAGACTTGAAATTAGTCATATCTAAATTCCAACCTTGACTCTATCATGAGTAGATACTATGAGTTGATACTAGGAGTATGTAATGATGTAACAACTTTCTGGGTCTCAAGTTCCTTATATCAAGAGGACTATTGCTACCTACCTTGCCACAGGGTTGTGATTAAACCACAAGAATTAGCATGTTTAAAGAGCTTAACTCATTCCTCAGTTAATGCTAATTCTTTGCATTTCTTTCTAACTATGATGCTCTAAATAGTATATTACAAATGTTCAATCATACACAACTACATGAATGTAAGATAAAATCAATGTACTTATTTTAGTTGGATACATTAAAGACTTCAGGCTGGGCTTGGTGGCTCCCGCCTGTAATCCCAGCACTTTGGGAAGCCGAGGCAGGCAGATCACGAGGTGAGGAGATCAAGATCATACTGGCTAACATGGTGAAACCCTGTCTCTACTAAAAATACAAAAATTATCTGGGTGTGGTGGCACGTGCCTGTAATCCCCACTATTTGGGAGGTTGAGGCACGACAATTGCTTGAATCCAGGAGGCAGAGGTTGCAGTGAGCAGAGATTGTGCCACTGCACTCCAGCTTAGTGACAGAGTGAGACTCTATCTCAAAAAAAAAAAAAAAAAGAAAAGAAAATAAAAGAAAAAGACTTCAGTCAGATTTTTTTCTTTTTGTTTTAAAGGTTGTTTTTTACAAAGCTTTTACAAACCTCTATCCCTGAATTTTGCTGCCCTCATTGGTTTATTCCATATAGCTAATATCATTTGTGATATTTTTAAAAACTTCAGATATAGTTTAAGACATACAGAGAGAAGAACAGGTACAATTTGATCGTCAAGAAAAAAAATTACAAAATTAAAATGCAATCCTGCTCACACGTGTAATTCCAGCACTTTGGGAGGCTGAGGCATGAGGATCACTTGAGCCCAGGTGTCCACGGTTGCAGTGAGCTATAATTGTGCCACTGTATTCCAGCCTGGGTGAAAAAAATGAGTCCTTGTCTTAAAAAAATATATATAATTAAATGACATCCTTGGTTTGAAAATAAGTAATTTTTGAGGGTTTTATTTATTTTTTAACATCATAAAAAACATTTAAATATTTCTTATTTAAAATTTTAAATGTGATTTTAAAAATACCATTTACAAAGATAATTTGAGCAAATCAAGATCACACACCAATGTAAATTACTTGGTAATATTAACTTTCTTTGAAAATTTCTTAGAAATATCTCCTCAACCAAAACATTTTTGAACCTCTCTGATATTTGCCTTTGAAATAATATCATTAAAATATTTTGAGCAATGGATATTAGAATTAATGTTAGGCAAATATTCAATCTCAGGGTATATATGTCTGAGACACTGTCATTTACCCTGCAGTCCTGTTGCAGAATTTTACTATGTTACCATTTGCCCTCAGATTCTATCTAACAAAGTTTCCTGAAAGCATAAATGTTTTTTCCGCAGAACTTAATGGCAATTGACATATCTTCAGAATGAGGGTAATATTAGTTGGATCATGACATCAAAAAATATAGGCCATCAGTCTGCAATCCGGAACACTTCTGGAAGAGTTTCCAGTAGCAGTCCTAACACGGGACAAAATACATAGCCCTTAAGGTGTGTGTACTTTTACACAAGCACCACAGGAAACCCTTGAAAGACTCCATGGATGTTATTCTGTAAGATCTAGACCTAAAAATATGGGCAAGAAGCCCAAACACAGACATAGCTGTGCATGGAAAGCTACTAATATCCATACATATTTATCCTTATTTCCTCATAACCAGATATTTAAGTGAAAACTGTGTCTTGGATGTACTCTCATTCATCACATTAAAATTTCTTTAATGGCTTTAGGCTACAACTTTTCCAGAAAGACTGTCTCTACAACATTTGACCCCGTAAGTCTCGACTTCAGGGGTATAAAGCCCAGAGATGTACTTAAGCAGCACTTTGCGCCCAGAGAGACTTGGCATGTTAAACTAATAAAAGATGACTTAAAACCATCTGTAAACATGAAGTGCCATATAAATGCTTATTAATAAGCATTTTTCTCCAATTTATATTTATTTTTATTCCAAGATGCTTCTTAAAAATACATTATGGTGTATTGTGTATAATGCCTTTCAAACAAATTGTATTCAAGACATTTTAGAGAGTTAAATACATGTCAGTGTGTGGCATAAATTATAGAAGAACACTTTGAATGGTAAAAGAATTAGTGCATTCAGTCATAAGGCCAGAGAAAAATGGGTTGTGTAAGCGTCTGGTTTGAAATATCTAGACTCCCTGGAACCAACACTTCAAATCCCAGCAGGGCAGCTCTGTCCTTCATCCTTCTGAGATAAGAGTCCATTCAGTTTACAGGCTGCTGGTTTTTTGAATGATCTCTTGGAAGAGTAGGCATGTCTGCTCTGTGTGAACATTTTACAGAGTCAAGGAAAAAAAAACATTCAAGAGAATTTAACCAGAACTAAGGTATTATTTTATATGGGCAATATTGTAATGGTAATGAAAGGCTGACTTAGAACACAGCAGGAGTGAAGGCTTGAGAAGTATATTCAAGGTTTGAAAAGACAAAAAAGAAATTTGTATCTGATTGGTTGTTACTACTGACCCCAGAACTGTTTTTAAATATGGGGAAATGGAGTCCAATATAGCTGTAGAGTTTATAGCAGCATAGAATTGACCTACCCTGCATAGTTGGTACTTTGGATTGCCTTATGATTTTTTATTAAGCATTAATCTGAATACATTATGAAAAGCGTTTGAAATCTAGGCAAAACTTTCAGGATTTTAAGTGTGAGCAAGAAAAATAGGACCCTCTAATAGAACAAAAAGGACACGAGTCACATTAGAATGTGACTTTTCTAAACATTGGAGCATGGTGCTTTTATGGGGTAACTTTCAAGTTTCCCCAGCCTCCAAAAATCTTAGCAAGTGTCAAGCATGATTTACAAGTAAGTAGAATTCAAATAAGCTGATGCAGAGAACTCCAATCTTTCCCAGGTAATGACTTTTGATGGATTTTCCCAGATTCTTATTTGGGTTATGAGGATGCTTAGAGTATAAATCAAAACTCAGGATGGAGACAGTCCCAGGTTGCTCCTTTTCCCCTGGGAGAAACTCCCCAAGTACTGACAGCAAATAAAGAGCTGGGATAATCTAGGTGTATCTTTAAATTTCACCAGCGGATTAGATCACTAACTGGTGATTGCAATAAACTATTTAAGAAATACTTTTTTTCCCCTTAAAACTAGCATTTGATATTTTACTTCTATAATACAGTGCCTTAAATCCACCTCTTACAGTTTCTACTCTTTCTGAATCTTTGCCTTTTTCAAAGGGCCATGTAAGCAATGCTAAGTATGATGAGGTATCACACAGACAAGCTGGAAGGCCTGTCAATCTTTCCTGGGAGGAGTAAATTCACAGAAATAAAAGAGAAGCATGAGACCAGCATCTGGTCTTTCATTAAATAATTCTTCACTATAATGCAGGTGTATGTATGGACAATCTTGAAGCAATGGAAGTATTTCTATTTATGTGAATAAAGAAGAATCAGATTATCAAGCCAATGAATACCCCTCTGCCCTTATTTCAAATTTCACCTACCCAATGCTTGTATTTTTTTCAAAACTCAAGTACCTAATCCACTTGTCTGGTTTAGGTCTCTTTCTATGGCTCTAATAGCATTCATGCGTCCCTCTCATCATCCTTCTTATGTTACTTAGCAGTCATTATCAATCTCCTTGTCTATTTTTCTCCTCTATTTTGTACCCCTATTGTGCTGTGCACTAAGGGTAATATACAGAATATACAACAAAAATATAATATGCAGAATAGTTACTTATTTTAGGGTATGATTTTCCTTCTGTCCTTTTGAAATTTAAATGTGTGTATAAAAATGGACACATTTTTAAAGAACTCTCAGTACAAAAAACAGTAATACACATTCAGATTACATTTTAAATAGAATAAACAGATCATGAATATTTATGTGGTTTAGAAAGGCTTGTATGACACACTCTGTATTGTCGAACCAAATAATTATGCAAAGATAGTTTCACTTAAAATTACAAATGCCATATTTTAGCTTGTGTTCAACAGTTTTAATGCATATTGATAATGGAAGGAAATAGCTTCTATTTAAAAACAATACACTTAAGTTGGAAAAATGCCATAACAGCATATTTTAAAATGTTAAAATGGCTGGAATTCTGTCAGGGTAAGAGCTGACGAAGGTCCAAATGATGACTGATGTTTCAGAATAAAGCATAACTGCCTCTTTTGAAGAGACTATACCTCTAAGATTCAGTCCAATCATTCCTTATATTATGGTTTCTACATACCTTCTGTGTAGCTTATTCAGTTTGACCTGTACATACAACAAAAGTGCATGAGGGACTTTAAACAGAGGTTATTATGGATTAGGAGCAGAGTAACGTATCTCTAATAGGAAATCATATGAATGACAATTTATGTTGTTTATCTTTCTTCATAATGGATCACGTAATTAATCTTTTTTTAAAAGAGTATATGTTCTTAATGTCTACATAATATGCATTTGGACATGCAAAAAGTATGTTACTAGACACACAAAGAGGATAAGGAGGGTACCAGTGAGATAGATGATAATATAAAGCACATCTACATATTTTACTAAAATACAGGATGGTAAGTAGGATATTAATGTCTTCACATTCTCGCAAGGAAAAAAATCATGGGCTTAGAAATCAGATAGATGTAGTTTCAAATTCAATTCTGTGTCCTTCCATACATTTTTAAATATCTTTAGACCTCAGTTTCTGTGTAGTGTCACAGGATCCTTGGGGTGTTGCTTTGCCAGCTGGAAGCCTCTGTGGCTGGTGGTGCCTTTGCCCGAGTTTTTACCTGTGGCCACTGGACTTGTTCTGCCCACTTAGCCTGGCAGTCTGCACTCAGCTCATGCTACTGGCCTGAATCTCACACCTGCCAAGGGTGAGCCTGACATGAAATGGCAAGGGATGTGTGAGCGAGCAAGTGTGGGGTCTGGCCACTGCACTCAGCCAGGCATGCTGGCTTGGGTAGGGTGGGCAGCACCAGGCACCCAGCATTGGTGCTGGCTCCCTTTGAGGCTGTGGTTGCATCAGGCATACCACAAACAGCTTCCACAGCTGGCACCAGGGAAAGTGGTGGCACCTGGAAGCTTGGAGATGCCAGGAATTACAGAGTCCCAGAGAAAGTGTCACAGCCTGGATTGGGGAGTTCCTAGGTGTGGGCTCCCTGAAGGGCTGCAACCCTTCTCTCCTTTTTTCTTCTCCCCTTGTCACCTGCAACATGGGGAGCAAGAGGTGTATTTCAGCACTATTTGTGTTACAGCTTTTAGCCCCACCATTCAGTAAGTCTTAAGTTCTCATCCTGCATCCAGGAAGAATGAGGTATGCAGACAATTGGAGGGTGAGCAAGGCAAAGAGGAGCTTTATTGAGTGACAGAACAGCTCAGAGAAGACTTGCAGTAGGTAGCTCTTCTTCATAGGCAGGGCATCTTGATAAGGTTTCAGCTTTCAGCAGAGGAAAGACCCTGGAGTGGGTAGCTCTTCTCTGCAGCTGGTAGTCCAGATTTGTGCCCAGCTCTCAGCAGTGGGAAGACCCTGGAGTGGGAAGCTCCTTTCTGCAGATAGTTGTCCAATTGTCTCCCTGAGTCTGGCTGAGTCTGAGGTTTTTATGGGCTTCAGATGGGAGGAAGTGCATGCTGATTTGTTCATGGATGGCCATAGGTGGCCAGGAAAAAAGCACCATAAGTTCTCACTCAGGTCTGCAGAACTGGCAGCCCAGCCTCCAGGCCTCAGGCCATCCCTGGCCTGAAGGTGGGGTTCTACTGGGGACCTGCCCCTTTCCACCCAGCAGCCTGTCTGCCTCCTGCCACCATTAACCTGCTGGCCATGGTGCCCACAGTGCCCAGGCTGTTCATGCCTGGGGTGCCTGCAGGTCCACGCCAAGCCACCTTTCACCCTCTCTCAGCCTCCTCCCATGCTCGTTGGTACCCAAAGTACAGAGGGGGACACGTGGCAGGGGGCTGGTGTGTTAGTGCTGCCCCAAGTGTGTGCACACCCAGCCAGGTTCCAACAATGCCTGGGCTTGGCCTCAGCATTGCTCCAAAATTGGAGTGGGTGCTGGGAGCTGAGAGAGGCCAGGCAGTGGGAACAGGCACTTCCAAGACTGCAGGAACAGGGGTGCTTCCCAGGCACCGAGTATGCAGAGTTGACTAGGTTGGCAGCCATGGCTGGGCAGCTGTGGCTGCACCTGGGAGGGCAGAGCTCCTTCCTGCTCCTGACCTCCAGGAGCACAGGGATGCCTGGGTCTGGAGCTGTGGCTGGGCAGCTGCAGCTGTGCCTGGGGAGTGCAAGGCTCCTGCCCTATCAACTCAGAAAGGGGTGGGGTTTCTGCCTGTTCCTGGCTCAACCAGCTCCATGCAGCTCATGGACCAGGCCATGCCTCACTCACTACAGCTAGCATCATGGCAGTGGCCACTCCAGGCTGGCCACCACTGCCATCATATGTAAAGTGTTTGTTGTGTAGAATAACATCTATGCTTGCTAGTTTCCCTGAGCCCTCCTCTTTCTCTTCCTCTTATCTCAATGACCATAGCCAGGGTCAATCTACCACTATACATTCAGCACCTGAAATCCATGTTCCCTTTTTATGACTATTAAAACTGCAACCTGGCCACTGTATTGGCACATGCCTATAATCCCACCACTTCGGAAGGCGGAAAAGGGAAGATCTCTTGAGGCCAGGGGTTCGAGAGACCAGCCTGGCAACATGGCATGACCACTGTCTAAAAAAATGAAAAAAAAAAAAGACCAGGTATAGTGGTATGCACCCGTGGTTCTAGCTACTTGGGAGGTGGATCACTTGGCAGGTGGATCACTTGAGCCCAGGAGATTGAGGCTATAGTGAACTATGATTGCACCACTGCACTCCAGCCTGTGTGCCAGAGTGAGATTCTGTCTCTAAAAACACCCCTCAGAAAACAGAAACATGAAACAAACAAACAAACAAACAAAAACCTCCAGCAACCAACCCATTCAAATGCTCTGCTCTTGCTGAATGTTTTTCTCTCTTCACATAAGTCTAGAGGCAATGTTATTCAAACAGTATTTTTTCAATAAATACGTTATATATTTATGGAAATCTGATGATATTTGAAATATTTAAATTTCCTAGAAGGAAAAAACATCCTAAATAATTGATATTAATGTCAGTGGAAAAAAAGAAGAACTTAAATAATTTTCTTTTAAGGATACTTCCCTAAAATATAAAGATAGTTTTTTTTTAATCTGAAATATTTCATCTTTATTCCAGTTAAGGATAGGTTTTAATATTAGAAAGGCACACAGGCCAATTGGCGTAGTCCTCTGCTTTCAAGCTGGTACTCTTTAATATGACAATTCACAGCTGAGGCACCTGAGGTTAAACTGAAAAAGGAAAGAGGGAGGACCTTATACAAGGACTTTAATACTATTTATCAAATTGTAATAAGAAGCTGCAATAGGATGTTTCACTTTGGTTTGCATTGTTTGTATTTCCAGCCTTCTCAACAAATTTCTGTAGGTTGGTGCAAAAGTAGTTGCAGTTTTTGCCATTACTTTTATGGCAAGAACCGCAATTACTTTTGCACCAAACCAGTACTACCCTTTTCAAAACTTCAGAGAACTTATGTTCTCTCATTCTGAAGATTTTTCTTTTTTTTTATTTTTATTTTTATTCTTATACTTTAGGTTTTAGGGTACATGTGCACAATGTGCAGGTTTGTTACATATGTATCCATGTGCCATGTTGATTTCCTGCACCCATTAACTCGTCATTTAGCATTAGGTATATCTCCTAATGCTATCCCTCCCCCCTCCCCCAACCCCACAACAGTCCCCGGAGTGTGATGTTTCCCTTCCTGTGTCCATGAGTTCTCATTGTTCAATTCCCACCTATGAGTGAGAACATGCGGTGTTTGGTTTTTTGTCCTTGCGATAGTTTACTGAGAATGATGTTTTCCAATTTCATCCATGTCCCTACAAAGGACATGAACTCATCATTTTTTATGGCTGCATAGTATTCCATGGTGTATATGTGCCACATTTTCTTAATCCAGTCTATCGTTGTTGGACATTTGGGTTGGTTCCAACTCTTTGCTATTGTGAATAGTGCTGCAATAAACATACGTGTGCATGTGTCTTTATAGCAGCATGATTTATAGTCCTTTGGGTATATACCCAGTAATGGGATGGCTGGCACAAATGGTATTTCTAGTTCGAGATCTCTGAGGAATCACCACACTGACTTCCACAATGGTTGAACTAGTTTACAGTCCCACCAACAGTGTAAAAGTGTTCCTCTTTCTCCACATCCTCTCCAGCACCTGTTGTTTCCTGATTCTTTAATGATGGCCATTCTAACTGGTATGAGATGGTATCTCACTGTGGTTTTGATTTGCATTTCTCTGATGGCCAGTGATGATGAGCATTTCTTCATGTGTTTTTTGGCTGCATAAATGTCTTCTTTTGAGAAGTGTCTGTTCATGTCCTTTGCCCACTTTTTGATGGGGTTGTTTGTTTTTTTCTTGTAAATTTGTTTGAGTTCGTTGTAGATTCTGGATATTAGCCCTTTGTCAGATGAGTAGGTTGCAAAAATTTTCTCCCATTCTGTAGGTTGCCTGTTCACTCTGATGGTAGTTTCTTTTGCTGTGCAGAAGCTCTTTAGTTTAATTAGATCCCATTTGTCAATTTTGGCTTTTGTTGCCATTGCTTTTGGTGTTTTAGACATGAAGTCCTTGCCCACGCCTATGTCCTGAATGGTATTGCCTAGGTTTTCTTGTAGGATTTTAATGGTTTTAGGTCTAACATGTAAGTCTTTAATCCATCTTGAATTAATTTTTGTATAAGGTGTGTGGAAGGGATCCAGTTTCAGCTTTCTACATATGGCTAGCCAGTTTTCCCAGCACCATTTATTAAATAGGGAATCCTTTCCCCATTGCTTGTTTTTGTCAGGTTTGTCAAAGATCAGATAGTTGAGATATGCGGCATCATTTCTGAGGGCTCTGTTCTGTTCCATTGATCTATGTCTCTGTTGTGGTACCAGTACCATGCTGTTTTGGTTACTGTAGCCTTGTAGTATAGTTTGAAGTCAGGTAGCGTGTTGCCTCCAGCTTTCTTCTTTTGGCTTAGGATTGACTTGGCGATGCGGGCTCTTTTTTGGTTCCATATGAACTTTAAAGTAGTTTTTTCCAATTCTGTGAAGAAAGTCATTGGTAGCTTGATGGAGATGGCATTGAATCTATAAATTACCTTGGGCAGTATGGCCATTTTCACGATATTGATTCTTCCAACCCATGAGCATGGAATGTTCTTCCATTTGTTTGTATCCTCTTTTATTTCATTGAGCAGTGGTTTGTAGTTCTCCTTGAAGAGGTCCTTCACATCCCTTATAAGTTGGATTCCTAGGTATTTTATTCTCTTTGAAGCAATTGTGAATGGGAGTTCACTCATGATTTGGCTCTCTGTTTGTCTGTGATTGGTGTACAAGAATGCTTGTGATTTTTGTACATTGATTTTGTATCCTGAGACTTTGCTGAAGTTGCTAATCAGCTTAAGGAGATTTTTCTATCCAGCTGTGAATGAGTTATAGGTTCCACAGAGAGAATGTTAAGTCATTAGAGTTTCTATGGCAGAAACCAGCTGTTTCTTCTTTCCTCGTCAGACAATTAAACTACATTTTTCAGCTTGTCTTCCATTAGTTGTCCATGTGACTGTTTTCTAACCAACCGATTGCAAACAGAGGGGCTAGGTTGCACATGATACTTCAGACAAATTCCTTGTAGTGGATCTTCCAGACCCTTTATCCATTCCAATAGCCTGAACTAGAGACCACTGATGGCCAATGGCAATTTTTGGGAGGCAGAGGGGGATGAGGTCTCACTTTGATTTCCCAGGCTGCTCTCAAACTTCTGGCCTCAAGTAATCCTCCCACCCAGGCCTCTCAAAGTGCTGGTATTACGTGAGTCACCATGCCCAGCCTTCACTTACAGCTCTAGAAGCAACCTGGTAGAGGTAAAAATACCAGATGAAAAAGGCTTTTGGATGACAGCCATCCCACTGGTCAGCCCAGCATTGGACTTTTTCTTGTATTTGCAAGAACTATTTAACTATACAAGTGAGATATTGTGGTTTAACCAATACAGCTGTTAGATCGTTACAACCTATTCATGAAGTTTAACATGACTAGAGTAGACCAGACTAAGATAAACCAACATTGCAGATGAACATTAAGACAAATGTCATGGAGAAACACATATCCTATATTGTCATATTTATTTAAAATACATTTGTTTTATATATGTGCATATGTATTATATAATACATATGAATTCATGCATATATATACACATTATATATGTAGGTTATATATAAACATTATATATGTATACATATATAATTTCTATGTGATACATATCGTACCGACAGGAATCAAAGGGAAGAGGTCAAACTACCATACCACTGATAAGGTATGAGACTCCAAGACTTACATGTAGATCCAGAATAGAAAAGCATTCCAGACACGAACTCTGACAATCAAGGAAGAGTGTAGATGTGAGTATGACATGGGAACAAAAGAAGTATTTGCAATATTGGAAAGAAGGACGTCTCAAACACTCAGCGTGATGCCATAAGAAGCACTGTGGTGGGTGGAAAGTGACTAGTCATTGAATGGTCCTATCAAAGTTATTTGTTCAAATGAAAAAGGAGGGCATTTCAAACACAAAATGGGAAGTGGGAAAAAGGGTAGGGGAGCATTGTCAAAATCACTACTCACTCCCCCTAGCAGAAGCATTGGAAGTTTTTTCATGTATATATGTTCTAGAATTAAGAATTAGGAAACAAAGAGAATAAGAGAGGTCTTGAATTAAGGTTATGGATGTGGAAAAAATTAAAAAGAGAAAAAAGAGGTTTGAAATATGCTATTAAAAGCATCAGCCAAAGATCAAGGTTTTATTAGAAATCTATCTTGTGTCGTATAAAAAGCTTGATAATTATTTGTTTATAAGAAAGATAGTGACATTGAAAATATTATTTGCCCTTGTTAGTGCAATAAAAACTATTCCAGTCACTGATGTATGTTGACCTTGGCTTGTATATATAAATAACAAATTCTTATCCTTGAGAAAGTATCTGAAAACTAAGATGCACAGTTATTTGCAAAATCATTATTACAGATGAATAATCCTGGAGTTTTGTAACTGTAAATCAGTGTAGCATTTTTGCACAATAGTAATCAATGTTTTTAATTCTGAGGAAAAAAGACAAGGTACCTATAAACCTATGAACAAGAAACAATGCAGTATAGTAGTTAAGAATATTTGCCTTGGAGCTAGTTATCCTTGATATCAATTCAGTGCCTGCATTAGTGGTCATGATTTCTTGAACAATTTGCGTTATGTCTCAGAGCCTCAGTCTTCTTATCTGTAAAATGTGAATGAATATCTATTTCCTAATGTAGCTGTGGAAAATAAATGAACTAATATTTGTAAAGCAGTGGTTTTATGTAGCCAGCTACATATTAAGGTCAACAAAATCATTTAAGGCTGCATTAAGGATAAAGCTCAGACAAATCTATGTGTCCTTACATATATATATATGTATATACACATATGTATATATGTGTACCTGTTTATATGTTTTGTATAAAAGAGTGTATGCATTTAAATGTAAATACATTTATATATACATATGAGTGTATGCATTTGGTGTCCATTTACATGCTTATGTAAAGGCAGACCAAGAGAAATGTGGAGTCTATATTTATAGACATATGGTAAAAGAAAGCAAACAGATAATGGCATAAGGATGTATAAAGCTAGACAATGGAGGCAAACAATTGCTGCTAACAGTACTGTGGACATTTAAGCATATTAAATTTAACATTTGTAATCCCAAGAAGTAAATGTTTTCAGATCCTGAAAATTAAGGCCTTAGAGCTCATATAAACTTAAAATATTCAGGCAGTTAAATGGGTGATATTCTTAATTATATAGTCACATTAATATGCAGATGTGCGATCGATTTCAACAAAGCCTTCTAACGCAAAGTTCTAAAAACTAGAATTATAGTCAGACATGTATCATTACCTTTGATATGGTTAAACTTAACTTTTTTTCTTCAGATGTAAAACAAATTGATATGTCTGCTCACTATTTCTTCTAAGGCTGCCATAATTTATGAAACGGAATGCTGTCTATGAAGAAAAATTGAAAATTTAAATGCTGTAAAATATTTGATACTATTATCATTATTGTGAAAGATATAATACCAACGACACGGACTCCATAAACTTGTGTAATATTTTTGCCAATTACCAATAGACGATCTTAAACAGAGTAGTAGCCACAAAGGAAGAATGAGCAAGGTGGTTAAATATTTCTATTTCAAAAGAATATTGGGAAAATTGAAAAGAGTTCCAAGTAGAGCCATAAAAATAATATTAAGAGATGGAAAACATGTCTCATGGAGACAGGGAAAGGAAATTAGGGTGATTTTGTCTATAAAATAGAAGAATAAAAATTGGTTTATCTTCAGGATATAAAAAGAGTCTATAAAAGGTATGCCATTATTCTACTTGTCTTACTAAGAGACATTGACTTAAAATAAGAAAAGTTTTAAATGAATATAGGAAAGGTTATGCATAATGGGGTTAATATTGGAGAGTAACCACAGAAAGTTATTCAAACATTTTGTGTCTCTTTCTGTCTCTCTTTCTGTATCTATAGGCTTTAGATGATCTGAAAATCAATCCCTAGACCAATTTATCTCTGAAATCCTTTTCAGTTCTATAACTTTCAGAAAAATATCTAATTTATCATGTTTCTTTTTACTAAATCAACAATATAAATGATAATTTATCATTACTACTGACTACCTACACATATTATAAATACTGTCTGATTTTCAGTGTGTCTGATAAAATATTTGATTTTACTAGTTTTTCTATCAGAGGTTTTCAAGTTATAAATTGAAATGAAGTTGTGCAGTAAATGTCCTAAATGTATAGGTCTCTATATTAGAATTATGTAAGACAAAATAAGAAGAGTAAAGATTTTCAGAAAATGTAATAATTATAATTCCAATCATTTTTCCAGCTTCTTTTTTGAAAGTGGACAAGGAAATCAACAGAATCTGAACAATAGGCTAAAATAGAACATATTATAGACTATTAAGATAAGTTATCTAGCTCTGAGATCATAATTTCTTTTTGGTCATATGTAATAATATTTTCTATATTTGAAATTCAAAATTCTCTTGTTCTGTCTTGATTGACATATAAGAATCAACAGTCTACAGAAACAGACAATTCAGTTAAGGCAACTAATTGATTTGAGGAATTTTCATTTCAATAATGACCTTGAGCCTTTGCGGCCTGGAATGCCCTCAGATTATGTAGTGGGCTATAGTAAAGATCTATCGTCAAATCAATTACCAAAAGCATGGAACATCTGATCCTTCTCTTGAAATTAACTAGTGAAAGTAGGTCAGCACTCCTTCAAATGACACAATGAATTATGTTCTCAATGACCCAGGAAGGAAAGCACAAGTGATTGATGAGAGGTGATATTTAAATGAGAATTGAACCTTTCTGGGATTAAACATGTAGCGATAACCATGAAAACTACCAGAAATTTAAATCTCTTAAAATAATTTCTCTTTTTTTATAATAGCCAGGGAAGAGTTTCTTCTTGCTGCTCTCTACATTCACAACTGCAATTCTGGGAAGAGGTCTACATATTGAGATCATTCTTAGCTATTTGAAAGTAAAACTATGACTATAGTAGATATTTTAGTTTTGTTTTTATTGCTATGTAGAGCAAATAAAGGAAATATTCAATAATATGTTAACAAATATCATTTGTTTCCCACTATGACAATTCAACTAAATAAAGTTCAAAAGACATGGTCAAAGATGACTAATATGATGACAGTATTAAGCTTTGCCAAATGAAAATTAGTATAATTTGGGTACTGGTTTTATTCTATGTATAAAAAATAAAACAAACAAGTAAATAATAGATGCAAATGCCATTCTCCAGAAAAAAAATCCAATATTTCTTATGTGATTGTTATTTTAGGTGGTTACTGTGTTTTTACATGGGCTTGAGAGTTTTTTTAAATTTGATAGTCTAGTACCTAGACTCACCCGTAATTGTAAGTTTTAATTTAGAGTTGTATTTGTATATATCTTTTGTAAAAAATATATATTGCAATATACTTTTTTATAAATAGCTAAAAAATACTAAAAGTTTGGCTCAAATATTAAATCAAGAAGTAGTTTTGTTGGATTCCACGTAAAATACAAATACTTACAATACGGTTGTCCATATAAAGATATAACCTTTCGACTGCAACATAGTGGTTTAGCACACAGGCTCAGGAGTTCAGACCTTGGTCCCCCTAATTTTAAATTGTGTTGGCCTTCGTTAAACTACTTATTTTATCCAAGCTTCAGTTTTGTATGTAAAATGGGGTTAATAATGGCCACTATTTCATAGATTTTTGTGAAGATGGCATTAGAAAATGTATATAAAGTGCTTAGCCAGAGCCTGCAATGTATTTAAAGAGCATTGGCTATGATGATGGTCAAAGTGTCAATTAATAAATATGTTAAAAATTATGTTAAATCCTTAAACATTACTATTCAATTAACTATGAAGACTTCAATGTGGTAATACAGTGTATTTTATTTATTAACAAATGAAGTTTAGCATTCTTTGCAAATTTTGGTAAAATCACTGAGAGGCCTATCAAAGTATTTAATTAATTTTTGTATAGCATTTAGTATGTTATTATGACTTTGAATATATTATAGGGTGACAGTGAATCAATATAGCCGTTTGACTTGTGCTGATGGTACAAATTACATTACTATCTTTCTAAGGAAAAAACGTGTGTCCAGAAAACACATTTCTAAAGTACTAAATTTCTCATTTGTATGCCCAATGTTATTAAAGGATTTTTGATCATATTAACACAGATTTCTTAATACAAACCACATAAATTAGGCATAGAAAATAACATCTAAATGTGCTTATAAGTTCATCTCAGTAACACATAAAACAGACACTTTTGTCATCTTTGCTTTCTGGGATGTTGGTTTTCTGAGTTTTAGCAGTAGCATTTAGCATTCTTGGAAAGGGAGCAGGGAATTTAGGGAGAATAGACCTTCTGCTGAGTATCTTTCCCTTCCTGCCTTATGTTAGACCCAGGATACTAAGGAACTCTCAACAGAGTTCCTGCCTATAAGATCTGTAAGATCCTAGAGGGTGTCATAAAGCACCCTGTGGAGTGTTTTTCTCTCTAGATATCTTAAAGAAGAATGTAGCTCTTATCTTTATAGTCTTGCTCAGTCAGAGGTCAAAAATGGGGAACAAAGCTCTTCAAACTCTCAAGAAGAAACAAGGAGAAGAAGAGTAAGTAGTGGAAGAGGGCCTTTCACATAAACATGAATTCACCATGAGTACTTGTGATTAGGCATTAAACTTTAGATATCTGTCTGGAGTAGTAGTACTTTGAAATGTGTAAATATGGAAGGAAGAAGAAAGAAATTGACTTATTTTTTTAACTTTCCAAACAAAACATAATTTTTATTGGCTATATTTTAAATATCTAGCAATCTGCTTGGGAAACATAGACATAAACATATATAATCTAATAATATCAATTTAAATGATATTTGAAGACAATAGTACAAGAGCTATAACAGGCAATGCATAGCTAATTATTAGATGGATTTAAAGAACACAGAGAAGCACAGGAAATTCACTTATCTAGGTTAAGCCAGAAGGTTGTAATAGATTACATCAATGGTAAAACCCTGATGACTGTAAGCAGAAATTATTAAACCTGTATCATATATGTGTTAAAATGTATAAAACTGTTTCAAGGGATATTAAACAAAAATCCCTGCCCCAAATGTTGTACAATTAAAGGGGAAACAAAGCAGAATCTGAAAAGCAGTGAGCCAAGTCAATACATTCTGTGGTCCACACTGTACATTTCAAAGAGAACATAGCAAAGGAGAAAAAAGTTCTGTGCTCCAGTATTCCCTGGGTCTGAAGCCAGGGAAAATAGACATAGAACTAGGAAAATGTTGACAAAGACACACTCAGTATGAATTTTGTGCTATTGTAGACAGAAAGACTAAAAAATATGTAAATTGTACTTAGAGTTTAAAAACTCTGGTATCTCAGCAGGTATTGTGAAACGAGAACAATGTAGGGCACAGGCAAAGATTAATACAAATGGATAATAGATGGTGAGAAGGAACTGGAAATGATTCATATGAGAGAAAATGCAGATTCATCCACCTCCCCATGAGGAGAGACTGTGTCTCAGAGATGCAGAGACATGCTGTGTATTATTTGTAGTTTACTTATTTGGAATTGGCTTAATTGATCTGTAATCTCTATGTGGTTTTTTCCATTCTGTATGTTTAGATATTCTCAATTTGGCATGTGGTCCCCTTTATAAAATGATAAGCTAAGAAACGCTGCTGGATTCATTTAGTATCTATAATGGTCTAAACAGTGAAACATAATGCATTTCAGATTAGTATATTGGTGGAGCCAAGTCTGCCATAGAGGTATTTAGGAAAGCCTACACTTCACTGACACAGGCAGAAATACAGGGTGGAAGGAACATTCTATATGCAAGTAAGGATGATAGTTAAGTTAATAACTTGGCAAATCCAAGACCTGGGTTAACTACATCTATTAATTTTTCATAGATACATAACAAATTAGTTGTTGAAAGCAACATTCTTTTATTTTCTCACAGTTTCCATGGGTCAAGTCTAGGGATGGTTTATCTGGCTTCTACACTCAGGGTCTAAATAGCCTGAAATTCAGGTGCTAGCCAGGGCTGCAATTCTCATTTGAGGGTTGGGGTCTTTTTCAAAGTTTACTAGTTGTTGGTAGCCCTCAGTTCTTAGCAGCTCTAGGACAATGGCCCTTAACCCCTACTGACCAAATGTAGTTCCCTGCTATGTGGTCGTCTCCACAGTTTGTTTTTTCAAGGAAAACAGGTCAGCATCTCTGTTGCTTGGTATCTTTCACTCAGGCAAGGCTTAGACTCCATTTCTAAGGGCTGGTATGATTAGTTCTGGTGCACCAAGATAATCTCTACTTAGTTGAATGTAAAGAAAACTGGATTAAGGACCTTAATGACATCTGTGAAACCCTTTCATCTTTGCCATTTGTATTAGTCTGTTCTCATGCTGCTAATAAAGACCTACCAGAGACTGGGTAATTTATAAAGGAAAGAGGTTTAATTGACTCACAGGTCTACATGGCTGGGGAGGCCTCACAATCATGGCAGAAGGTGAATGAGGAGCAAAGTCACATCTCTCATGGTGGCGGGCAAGGGAACATGAGCAGGGAAACTCCCCTTTTAAAACCATCAGATCTCATGAGACTTACTCACTATCATGAGACCACCATGGGAAAAATCCACCCTCATGATTCAATTACCTTCCAAGGGGTAACTCCCATGACACGTGGGGCTTAGGAGAGCTACAATTCAAGATGAGCTTTTGTTGGGGACACAGTGTGGACATATCACCATTATAACATAACTTAATCATGGGAGGGAAATCCCATCATATTCACAAATTCTTCCCACACTTAAGGACAAGAATCTTGGGGTCCATCTTAGAATTCTGCCTACCACATTACAATATTAAAAATATTTATGTAGACTTTGATTACAGACAGTTATGATAACTTCTCATACCTCTTTTCCCTGATTTTCTTAGAGATGGAAATAGTTTTGTTTCAGGTGATTGTAGAGATTAAACAATATAACAATTGTAACGTATTTTCAATAATGCTTGCACATAGTAGGTGCTACATAATTATTTGTTAAAAGAAAATAAGGTATTTTAGAATCGTTTACTGGCACATACTAAGCATTCAAGAATGTTTGCTGATGTTATTTTTTAATTATTAGTAATTACTGAATGTAATGTTTGTCAGAAATAGTAACTTTCTGCTTTAAGTCCTTTTTGTAATTATGGTATGATGTAAAATATATTATGCATTACTTGTATGATAATACTGTAATTTATACAAATAAGGTATGTGAAATTAGTACTCTCTCTATATATTTTAAAAATTGTATACTATCTCAATTACCACACAGTAATTAGGAATGGTGTGTTTGAAGAACTGATTAATTTCAGGTAATGATTTTCTAGTACTCAAGAGACATGGGAAGTTTTCAGTATAATTAGACTTTGAATGCAAAGGTCATGATCAATACAAGTTAAAAGACCATTTGCAAAAGCTTTATTTATGGAATTTATACAGACAATAAAATTTGTCTTAAAAAAATTAAACCTCATTGTTAAAAATACATCCGATGGAATTATTTGCTAATATCTCCATTATTTTAGCTTCCATCAATAGTTTTCAAGACAAGAGGACATATTTTTTGAGCAAAAGAAAAAAATTTTAGTTTAATTTGACAAGTGTCAATCTAATTAATAATCAACAAAATGACATTTTAAATTTGCTTTAGATGGCAGTTTAATGACATCTATTGATTTTATATTATTGGATTGAATAGTGTCATCATTATTTCTGTATGGCATGCTTTAGGCAGAATTTGAATTATGCAGTATCACAAAAAGTTATTTTTCTCATCTTTGTGAAACATGCGTGCAAATTGTCTCAGGTGATATAAAATTTCATACTACTATAGCAAAAATCTTTCTCTCGATATATATTATATATAAATGTAAACAAAATGTTTCCCCAGTATAATCTATAACTATTAAGTAAATTCTTCTTCATTCATTCAGCCTGTACCGATCACCTTCTACTAAACACTCTGCAAAACATCATATGGCTGTTATATGTGATGAATAAAGTTAGAAGAGTCTAGCAGTTGTAACATTTAGCATTGTCTTAAATTGCTTTCTGAAGAATAAACTACCCTGTCCTTTAGGAAATGAGATGTTTTGACATTTACACATGGCCATAAAATACTTTGAAATCAGTCTTTCTTTTCACTTTTCTATTCTTTTTTCTTTTCTTCTTTCTTTCTTCTTTTCTTTCCTTTCTTTCTTTCTATCTCTCTCTCTTTCTCTCTCTCTCACATACCACATGCCCTAGCAAATTGTGTTGACTTTACCTTGAAGATACAACCAGAAGCTGAGTCCATTTTGACACTATCACTGTCAACCCCTGTACAGATCACCATTACCTTCTACTTGAGTTGAATGATGTCCCAACTGGTTTCCTATCTCTGCCTCTACTCACTTCCACAGAAACCAGAGGATCCAGAGAAAACATGTCACAATATTCCTTTCCTTAATGCTCTCCAGTGGCTTCTTTCTCACAACAGGAGTAAAAGATTAAGTCTTAATTGTCCATAAGGCTCTATTGATCAGGCCACTCACTGCCCATCTGGCCTCATCTCCAACCTGCATTTCCTGCCACTTTTCCTTCTTCAGCCTAAAAGGGACTCCTTGTGTCCTGAAAGATGTGAAGTATGCTTTCTTTCATCTTAGGGCTATTTCATTTGCTCTTGTCCCTGTATGGTATACTTCTTGCTTCAAATCTGTTAAATGTCACCTTCTGAGAGAAAGCTTCACTGAACACATTCTGTGAAATGGGGCCTTTTGGCCAGTCTTTTCATTTCTTTCCTTTAGCACAAATTGGCATAAATTTGTTTATCTATTTATTGTTTGTTTCCCTCCCTGCCCCAAACTGTTACCTTTATGGAGTATGTTTTTGTTGTTCCTTGATATGCCTCAGTACAGAAAATAGTGACCAGGTACTTAGAAGGTGACCAATTCTTATTTCATTTTATTAAAATTTAAAAAATTATGTGGCATGTAAAATGAGAATCTGATTATAATCACATTTTTCTGTTCAACCAAATAGATTCCTTTGTCAAAGTTTTTTTTCTCAGATTCCAATAGCATTTTTGTTATTTTTACACTTGTGTGTATGTGTGTCATGATTATTGTTACTAGAACTAAGAACATGAAGAAAACTTCTGGATTAAGATCAATTTCGATCTAAATCAAAAGAGAAACTCAAAGCAGGTTGGATTATTTTGGTTTGTGCTTCCCATTTTTATATTATTTTCTCCTACCTCATTCCTCCTTTCTCTGTGTTGAGTTTTCTCTTTTCCATTCCCTATGTTGAAAGACTTACTGAAAATGCACACTGTTCCTCGTTAAAGTTTGAGAAGTGGAGGCTTTTTCAACTTTTCTCACTACTCCTAAAAAGAGAAGGAAAAATAAACGAGCAAATATTAGAAGAACAACAACAAAAAAACTATCACAATAAATAATGAAAGTGCCAGAATCAGAAACTGCAGATTAGGAAACAAATTGTGAAGTCTTATAATGGATGCAGTAGAAGGCTATAGCCTGAAGGTGTGCCTTCTTAGACCACCTGCAGATTATGGATTTCTCTAAACTTGAAAGACTTTCTCAAGAATGACTTAACAGAAGATAGGGTCTAGAGGTCTGGGTATCTCAGAAGAAGCAGCAAATATTCCTGCAGAGAACTAGTTTAGCTCTGAAGAAAAAAAAAGGGAAGTGAAGACAATGGAGGAAATAAGTAAAGCTTACATTATTTCTGTCTACAACCTACCTTCCGGCTAAAAGCAATGAAATAAGATCCAGTGATCTGTGGCAAAATGGAGAGCCTTTGTCACCCTAAACCCTTGTGCGACAGAGTGGAGGGAAGATACACTTGCCAGTGTAGGGGAAATTGCATACATAATGAAAGTTCTAGAAATAAAAATATTGGTTAGAAGTTTCAAGTTGGTCCTTTCAAAAATTCTTCAAAAATTAACGATATATAAGCATATTGGTTTCCCATTGCTACCATAATAAATTACCACAAACTTAGCCCCCAAATATAACAAAAATTGATCTCACAGTTTCTGTGGGTCAGAAGTCTGAGTGAGCTTCTGTGTTCTGTTGGTTGAAATGAAAGTGTTGACAGAGCTACATCCTTTAATGTATGTAACTGAAAGCACCGACTTTCAAACTCTTTTAGTTTGTTGCCTGAATTCAGTTCCCGACAGTTGTAGGACTTGGGTCCCTGTTTCCTTGCTAGCTTTCTTTTCTCTTAAAGTCTTCCTGCACTTGTTGTGCTTTTCATGTGCCTCCTTCCAGCGAAAGCAGATGGAGTCCGTTTCACACTTCATATCTCTTTGTCTTCTGCTGCCTCTTTGGCTCCAGCTCAAGAAAGTTCTCTGCCTTTAAGGAGTTACGGAATTAGATTAGGTCCACCTGAAAACTTTGAAATACTATCCTTATTTTAAGCTCATTAACTTTTCCTCTTTAAAGTTCTTTTTCTCGTGTAATGTAACATATTCATAGGTTTTGGTTAGGGCATGACCATTTTGTCTACCACAATAAGAATGATTCACATAACGATAATGTGCCTATAAATAGAATGTAAAATTAAAGAAAAAAAAAGAAATGCAAACATAATACAGAGAAGATAAGTTGAACACAAGAAGAATCACACAAGGAAGTAGGCCAAGTGTTCTGAAAACAAAGTTCTCCATTGTCTCAAAGAAGTTCTAGTCAATCATAAGCACTCTTTTAAAAAAAGGAAAATTACAAAAGGATAAATGGATTGAATGATGTCATAAGACAGTAAAGTTAACCTGTAATCCCAGCACTTTGGTAGGCCAAGGCAGGAGGATTGCTTGAGCTCAGGAGTTGGAGATTAGCCTGGGAAATACAGTGAGAACCCATCTCTAAAAAAAAAAAAAATTAGTCGTGGCGGCACATGCTTGTAGTTCTAGCTACTCAGGAGGCTGAGGTGAGGAGGTCAAGGCTGTAGTGAGCTATGATCACACTACTGCACTCCAGCATGAGGAACAGAGTGAGACCCTGTCTGAAAAAAAAAAAGACACTAAGATTAAAAGAGATTTAAGAGAATTGACAGAGCTTGACAAAGGAACATTTAAAGAAAATTAAAATGTTAAAAGATGAAAGTTACACATAAAGCAAAAAAAAAAAAAAAAAGCACAGCCATAGATGAAATCATAACAAGCATCAGGAAGAGGCTTACGAAAACTTTTCAAAAATAATAATAATAAAATAGAAAACTTTACATAATTTTAGAAAATATAATGCTTATAAATTATATGAAAAAGTTAAATATAGATAAATATAATTAGATGTATAGGATATGAGACAAAAAAATCTAAAATGTTTCAAAATACAATAGAAGAAAAATTTCTCGAAAGGTCAGAAGGTAGACCAAAGAAAACTAATCTGAGAAGAGATTGCAAATGTTCTAAACTTTGACAGGGTAAGTATAACTTAAAGTTAAAACATATAATTTTAAATATAATGACCTTAAACTTAGTATTTTTCATAACCATCTTCATTTTGAACTTCAAGGAATAAGAGATGTTTTAAAGTAACCTCTGTAGGGATTAGCAATAATAACATATTTTATTTGAATTTTAACAAGTACTTTAGTGTTAGTTTAGTTTATTGTTTTTAAGTTAAATTCAGGTAAAATGTAATTTTAAAATTTTATTTGTATAAATTGCGTCTACTACAGACACACCTTGGAGATACTGTAGGTTCTGTTCTATACCACCTCAATAAAGCAAATAGCCAAATAAAGGGTATCACACCAAATTTTCGGTTTCCCAGTGCATATAAAAGTTAGGTTTGCAATATGTAATAATGCTATGTCTAAAAAAGCAATGTATATACCTAATTTTAAAAATACTTTATAGCTCAAAATTGCTGAAGATCATCTGAGCCTTCAGCAAGTTGTAATCTCTTTACTGGTGGAAGATCTTGCCTCCATGTTGATGGCTGCTGACTAATCAGAGTGGTGGGTGCTCAGGATGGGGGGGGCAATTTCTTCAAATAAAACAACATTAACAGTTGCCACATCAATTGACTCTTCCTTTCACAAGCGATTTCTCTGTAACATGTGTTGATGTATGATAGCATTTTACTCACAGCAGAACTTCTTCCAAAATTGGGGTCAATCCTCTCAAATACTGCCACAGCATTTATCAGCTAAGTTTATGGAATATTCTAAGTCCTTTGTTGTCATTTCAATAATATTTATAGTGTCTGCACCAGGGGTAGATTCCATCTCAAGCAACCAATTTCTTTGCCCAACCATAAGAAGCAACTTCTCATCAGTTAAAATTTGATCATGGGATTGCAGCAATTCAGTCAAATCTTCAGGCTCTACTTCTAACTCTAGATCTCGTGCTGTTTCCATCACATCTGCAGTTATTTTCTCCACTTGAGTCTTAAACCCTCAAACCCTCAAAGTCATTCATGAGAGTTGAAATCAACTTCTTCCAAACTCATATTAATGTTGATATTTTGAACTTCTCTCCTGAATCATAAATGTTCTTAATGGCGTCTATAATGGTCAGGTTTTTTCCAGAAGGCTTTTTATTTGCTTTGCCCAGATACATCAGAGAAATAACTATCCATATTAGTCTGTTTTCACAGTGCTAATAAAGACATACCCAAGACTGGGTAATTTACAAAGGGAAGAGGTTTAAGGGATGCACAGTTACATATGGTCGGGGAGGCCTCACAATCATGTTGGAAGGCAAAGAAGAAGCAATGGCATGTCTTACATGGTGGCAGGCAAGAGAGCTGGTGCAGGGGAACTTCCATTTATAAAACCATCAGATCTCATGAGACTTATACATACCACGAGAACAGTATGAGAACAGTATGGGGGAGACCGACCCATGATTTAGTTATCTCCATCTAACCCCACCATTGACATATGGGGATTATTACAATTCAAGGTGCGAATTGGGTGGGGACACAGCCAAACCATGTCACTATCTATGGAAGCTATAGCCTTACAAAACGTATTTCTTAAATAATAATATTGAAAGTCAAAATTACTCTTTAGTCCATGAGCTGCACAATGGATGCTGTGCTAGCAGGCAAGAAAACAACATTAATTTCCTTGTAGACGTCCATCAGAGCTCTTTGGTGACCAAATGCATTGTCAATGAGCAATAATATTTTGAAATAATTTTTTTTTTTTCTGAGCAATAGTTTTCAAGAGTGGGCTTAAAATTCAGTAAACCATGCTATAAACAGATGTGCTGTCATTCAGGCTTTGTTATTACATTTATGGAGCACAGGAAGAGTAGATTTAGCATAATTTTTAAGACCCTAGAATTTTCAAAATGGTAAATGTACATTGGCTTCAACTTAAGCCAAAACTGGATTTGCCCCTAACAAGACAGTTAGCCTGTTCTTTGAAACGTTGAAGCCAGGCATTGACTTCTCTTCTCTAGCTATGAAAGTCCTAGATGCCATCTTTTTCCAATAGAAGGATGTTTGCTCTATGTTGAAAACCTGTTGTTTAGTGTAACCACCTTCATCAATGATCTTAGCTGGATCTTCTGGCTAACGTGGTGAAGATTCTTTGTCAGCATTTGCTACTTCATCTTGTACTTCTATGTTATAGAAATGGCATCTTTTCTTAAACCTCATGAAACAACATCTGCTAGCTTCTATCTTTTCTTTTGCTAGCTTCCAAACTTTCTCACCTCTCTTAGCCTTCACAGAATTGAAGAGATTCAGGGACTTGCTCTGGATTAGGTTGTGGCTTAAGGGAATATTGTAGCTGTTTTGATTTTCTATCTAGACCACTAAAACTTTCTTCATTTAACAATAAAGGCTGTTTCACTTTCTTCTGATTCCCATTCACTGGAGTAGCACTTTTAGTTTTTTTCACAAATTTTTTCTTTGCTTTTACAAGTTGGCAAACTGGCATAAAAGGCCAATTTTTTTTTTTTTTTTTTTAGCCTATCTCTGTTTTTGGCATGCCTTTCTCACTAAGTTTAAAGTTAAGCTCAAACTGAGAGATGTGCAACTCTTCCTCATTAAATGGCCTAATTTTGTTATGTCTCACAGAATAGGAAAGCCTGAGGACAGGCAGAGGCACAGGGAATAGTCAGTTAGTAGAGCCATCAGAAATCCACATTTATTGACTAAGTTTGCCATCTTACGTGCGCATTGCTTCATGGTGCTTCCAAAGCAATTACAGTAGCGGCATAAAAGATCACTGATCACAGATCACCCTAGAAGATATAATAAAATTAAAAAGTTTAAAATATTGAGATAATTTTCAAAATGTGACACAGTGACCCAAAGTGAGCATACGTTGTTGGAAAAAGTGGTGCTAATGGACTGGCTTGGCAAAGGGTTTCCACAAACCTTCAATTTATGAAAAACTCAATATCTACAAAGTACAATAAAGCAAAGCACAATAAAAAGGTATGGCTTTATTTATCTAACTATTTAGTCATCTTTAATCTATCTACTCAGCCATCCTTTTTATATAAACGTGTATTGAAGGTCATTCGTGCACATATTTATCTTAAGTTGACTATGGTCAATCCTAGTTGATAGGATTTGGTATGCATGTGTAATTTTCTCCTTGTACTCGATTGCATTTGTTTGAATTAAACTGTGAGCATACACACATTTCTTTAACAAATAAAATATAATTGACATTTTATTCTTCAAGTTTCATTGAGCTTCCTACTTCGTGTCTTCCCCTTTGCAAAGGCAAATTGTGTAATCACTTCAGGGTCCAACAACCCTCCTAAATGTCTTCTAGGATTTATATCTGGAGGTCTCTTAGGGCTACATTAGCACATATCTGAGACTGTGTGTCCCAATTATGCTTCTGGACTGGACTAGTTCCAGTAATGGAAACTTTCTTCAAAGTAGAATGACTCACTGGCTGGCTCTAAGAGAGTTACATACAATCTGGACATCAGGAAGAGCAGACAGCTTATCCAGGCTTTCTTATACTTACTTTGTCCATATTGCATCAGTTATAGAATATATTGATTGAGGTTCCTAATAGTCCCTTGATGTCTGCGCTTAGTGAGACCAGGAGTTTGACTTACTGTGGTACCTTCTTACCATACCATGTCTCTTGAACCTTCTCTATATTCATGTGCTATCACTCTAATATGATCTGTACCACTTACCAAGTTACTCTGGGCTCGTGATACCACCCGAAATAAATGCACATTGCTTTGGGGCTTGTAATACCACCAAATAAATAAACATTATACTTTGGGCTTGTAATACCACCCAAAATAAATGCTCGTTGCTTTTATGTAATAAAATTTTAGATCACAGTATTTTGGAGATGTCGGAGTAAAATACCCAATCATTAAATTGATCTTCTATCTATGTAATGACCCAGTGGGCATTACCTATAGGAACTGATTTGTAAAGGATAACAACTGTAGGCGACAGTGAGATTCTGACTCATCTTTATCATGTGGAAAAATGAGTGTTGTAATGCTCATCATTATTTGTATTATATAACCACTACGATTTAGCTGTGCAAACAGCTTTTCTTGAGAGGCTGAAAATAAAATTGTAGAGATATCGCAGGTCACAATATCAGTGCAATTACAATACTAATTTAATCAGTACCTACTAATCAATTTTAAACAATATTTGATTTCTTCATGTTTCCAATTACCAGATCCCTTCCTTTGTCAAATCCAGATATATTATTAAATAATTTTATTCCTAAAATGTCATTAACTTAGAATTTTTTATCATATATATTTCTCAAAGTGGCATTTTATATTATTTCAACATTTTATTTTATAATAAACTCTTAGTTGGTTATATATTTTAAAGCATATGGTAAAAAGACCTCTCAAATACATTTTCTGCAAAAGTTTACAGCCAAGTGCCTGTTACCATTTTTTTTCCCTTCTCATTCACAGTGACATACAACAAAGAAACTGTTCTAAGTGAACAGAATGATACAAAGTGAATCTATAATACAAGTTGTCAAAATAAAACATAGGTCAGCGACCTGAATTATTGCCAGACCTCTGCCGCTTTCAAGTCACTTCACTTCTTAAGACTCACCTTCTCTACCCATAAAATGGAATGGCTGAATCACTTTAGTTGAAGTCCAACATTTTTCCAGTCCTACATTTCCCTGATTTTTTATTTAATTCATATTGTCAACAAAGTTAGATTCAATTTATTTTACAGTAGAGCTTCCATATTTGTTAGGCAATGACCATGGAAAAGGATATATAAGGGAGACACAGAGTGAAAAATCTAATTTTTTGTTTCTCATAAAAATGTGAGTCTTTGGATAATTCCTTTAACCATTTTAGTTCCCAATTTCCCTATTTGTAAAATGAAACATTTATGTAGGTGTACCATATCTAATGGTATCTCCTTGGCTTTATTTATCATTATTTATCACTGTAGACATACAGCTATCCTAAAGGGGTCACATAAACTTTCCTTTTCCCTCTCCTCCTCAATATCCCAGTTCCCTGCTCTTCACATTATGGTATCACGGTCCTGACAATGTTCTAAGAACTGAAAACCAGTGAGTATTTTGCATGTTCCTGATTGTCAACTTTATTTCAAGCATTTTGGGAGAAGGAGAAAGCATTATTTATAATTATTAGGGGAAAACATGGTATTCTGAAGTACATATCAAAGAACATTAGTAATTAAGGTAAAAAGATGTCAAATAATTTAGTTACTGTTTTTTACAATTATGGTTTATTAGTTTAAAGAAGTCCTCTTGGGTATTGTCCCAAATAAACTAAAACTTTTCAATCTGTAAACTTCAAATATGCCTAACTATATATTTGCCACTTTCTACATAGGGCACATTGTTAATACGTTTATATGTCCCTATATTTCTGAAATATAGTATTTTTATTTTTCAAAGAGCGTTGTTTAAACTGTTTTCTGGTCTCCATTTAATCACACTAGTTTTTTTAGTTTCATTTTTAATTTATTTTAGATACATTTTTGGTCAATGTCTTAAAATAAAGGAATTAAAATATATTTTGCAAATATTTTGTTCAAGGATTCAGATGAGAAAGATGGCTTATTTTCTAAGATTTGCATTTTTAATTAACTCCTGATACAGTCAGGTTTTATTCCATATATCTTTAATTACATTACTATGTAGTCTATTCAATCCAAATTGAAATCACTTAGTAAAACAATTGAAATTATACATAGATTTTTTTAAAAAAATATTGGATCTCTTCAAATGTTATTAGCTCATAAATTTTGAGGTGATCAGTGTTTGAGCATTTGCCACAGAAGATAATTTAAAATTATTGAAACACTTCACATATTTTTAAAACCACTTCAGTGGGGGAAATGATGATATTCTGAAAATGCCTGTAAGGGTGTAAAATTATCAGAGAGCTTAAGTGCTTCAGTGTGAAAGTGATCGAGGTTCTTTGCTTGTACATCACAAAGCAATTGAAAATTACTGAAGTGGTTCAAGTGGTTCATGTTTCCAGAAGAGTTTTTAGTCTTTCCTCCTCAGAGTGCTTTAAATTTTTGAATGTCGGAATAATTCCACAAGGTTACATACATACCTTTTGCCCTGATTATCAGTTTAGGAGTCAAGGCTAATATTGAACTTCTGAGCTGATCCTAGGTAAATATAAAGTGATTGGAAATTGCTGATTTCAAGCAGCCCCCCCCCCAAAAAAAATTCCATAAAGCCAGATCTACATTTGAAAACCATAGTACAGAATTTAGCTCATTATTCAGAAAAATGAGGTTGGAGTGATTTTGAGGGGTACAGGGACCACAAAGGGAAGTAATACGATTTTTGTTTTCTTTAGTCTCTGGTTAATATGAATATCAATTTCAATTGAAAAATGTTAGTCAAGGCTGAGTGCTGTGGCTCACACCCATAATTCCAGCACTTTGGGAGGCTAAGGCAGGAGGATAAGTGAGGCCAGGAGTTCAAGATCAGCCTGGGCAACATAGCAAGACTCTGCCTCTACCAAAAATTAAAGAAATAAAATAAAAATTAACCAGTCATGGTGGAACACTTCTGTAGTCCCCAACTACTCAGGAGGCTGAGGCAGAAGGATGACTTGAACCAGGAGTTCCAGGCTGTAGTGAGCTATGATTGCACCACTGCACTCCAGCCTGGGTGATACAGAGATATCCTATCTCAAACAAACAAACAAAAAAATTAGAATGCAATTTTTTTATAGATACAAAAACTATCAAAATTCAGACAAATGGTGACAAATTTGTGATACTAGAGCCATAAGAATCCACATCAGATCTTTAGACTTACCAATAATAAACACTGTAATTTTAGAATTGTTTATGTGGAATCTTAGAATGTTCCATCAACTTATTTTAGCTTTGTCTTTTTCTGGATTGAGTATCTTTAATCGCCAAACCACCTCATTTTAAGGCCATCTATTTCATGCTTTAAACATATATGGTTTGATAGGTAGCCATTTAACACATATTTATTGAGTGCCTACTGTGTGCCAGACAATGTGCTGAGCACTAGAGGTATCATAAAATACAGATAGAGCATTTGTCCTCATAAGCCTTAGAGTTAGAAAAAACTTTAGGAGGCTCAAAACCCAACTTTATTTTACAAATGGAAAAGCTGAAACCCAGATAAATAATGTGACTTGCTCATCATCCCAATTTTAGTGTGAGAGGCAGAACAAAAACTTTCAGCAAAAGCATCTTTCCACTAAATAATCTCACTTCTTCCCTTGATTTCGTTTCAATTTCACTTTCCTGGTATTAGTAGTTTTTTTGAAGTTTGTGAGAAGATAAGGTCAATGGGCTAGAGATTGGCAGAAATACAATACTGATAATTACCAGTAATAATTTGGCTTCAGTTCCAGCCAAAAACATTATCAATAAATAATATAAACAAGTCCATTATGTCATTCTGAGTAATTGCTAATATCTGAAAATCAGCTTCAGATAATTGAGATTGAAAACCTGATATAATGACATTCTAAATGTCAGAAGTATGAATGCATTATTGAATAAATATTATTACAAGATCAAAATTTCAAAATATGATGAGCACAAAATTTATGTATAAAAATATTGAGAAAATTAAATCGAATATGCAGGAAATCAATTCATAATATACTTCTTAATAAATTTAGTTACAATATTACACATTTTAAGCCAAAAGATGTTTATTAGAATGGAAATCATAACGTAAGGAAATATATTGGAGATTAGATTATACGGTCATTCTAATCTTTGTAGTGTTGTTTTTTGTGTGTTTGCATTCAAAACTACACAAAGTAACTTTAGAAAGTCTTTAATTTTTAATAAGATAATTTCATTTAGAACATGATATTGTCATGTAAAATTTCGTTTGGTAAATTCTTCACATCTTGTGAGAATGAACAAAAAGCCAAGCGCACAAACTTCATGAGAAGGAAAATCTTTAAAATAAATTAAGCACATCTGATCTAGGCATGATAAAAAATACAAAGAGAAAAAAATAAAAGGACATTGCAGAGAGAATTGAGTTTTTCCTGCTATCAAGTCAAGCATTTCTGATCCTGAGGCAAGGATACAAAAAGGGAGCCAAGAATCATGTCTGAATATTTAAAAGTTATAGTTCAAGTTATCAAACTATCTTGATCTTATAGCTTCATAAAAACATAATTGAAAAGTAAAGGTAAGCCCATAGTTTCTAATAATTCAAAGCCATAAAATATTAAACATAATTGAACTTACAGACATACTCAGGTAATTACTGGCTAATAAATGATTTTCACTGGAAAGTCTCTTGAAATGTTTTAATACATTTAGGAAGACAAATTATTTTTTCAGTATAATGACTTTTCAGTCTCAGTCTCACTAAATAAATAGGCTATAACTGACAATTCAAAATTATAGAAATTAATATAACAAATTGATTCATATAAAAAAAGGAATCTGTTATTATTTGGGTTAGCTAATATGATGTAAATGAGTATCTAAGCAAGGTGAGATAAGCAATAAGCCCAGAAAAACACCTTTACTGTAAAATAAAGTCTAAATACCAAAATCTGTCAAAATGTGGGAATAGTGCCTGCCCACAACAGACCAACTCAAAGAAGATGCTACCTATTTATCATTATTGCTTAATACATGTATGGAAAGCAAAGCACTTTGGATTTTTTGAAACATGCCATGCAATTCAGATTTGTTTTTTATGATTTGCTGTCTAGCAACAGTTGTGTCAAATAAATGCAATGAGTGTGACTTTCCCTAAAACTATGGGTCATAATACTATGTCATGCTGAAGCCAACCTAGACAGTATTAAGTCAAAATATACAAATATTTCCAACAAGTACACCCAAACTGCAAACTCAGGAAAGAAAAAAAGTATGAACAATTTTACCTTAGTTATTTAAAACATACTCATAGAGAAGGGCTAAAAGATATGTTACTTTTGTCGTTAGAATTTGTGGGTGTTTCTGAGTTTTTAAAAATAATTTTCTGTAATTAAATAGTACAAATAAATGCTGTCTTTAAAACGTGCTGAACATGAAATAGCCCTATAGCAAGCTACAGAAATATTGATTTATGTTGGCACAAAATCATTAATTAAACTTCTCATTTTGTATGGATGATCAACTAGCTTCAATTCTACCTAATAGTATTAAGACCTAGCTCACTACTTAATCCCAAATAAATTCTCAAGGGAAGATTTGTCAACAGTTTTGCAATAATCAAGATATTCTATGCCTACTCCATGACACATGTGGACCAATGTGAATTATACTAACAAATTTATTAAATGGTACATTGAAAAACAATTTTATTGATTTATTGAAAAATATGGAGAATGGTTCATGCCCTTGGCTCATTTCACATACTTAATTCAACCAATATTTTTGAGAACAGTTCATGGCCAGATGTGTTCCAGAGATGTGAAGGATGAAACATAGTTCCTATCAGAAGAGGGTGTGTGTCACATCAACTACCTAAAGAGGGTAACCCTCTCCCCTCTTTCCAAGGCCATAAGCTCCTGGTATGAACTACATTATATACACACACACACACACACACACACACACACACACACACACATTATCGGTGTCTGCATACAGTATATATTTATAGGTAGTTGATATATATAGTATATATATAATGTACATATACATATACACACAAATAAATGCAGACACACTACATATATGTGTATATGTATCTGTGCATATATATTCTGCACATATTTATTCATTAGACAAATAATAAGTTCAAGGAAAAATATACTTGTATTTGCTAGGACTTATCAAATAATTCAATATGCAGTATACTTGTAACAAGGGGCCTGAATTTCTTGAATCAAAGTTGAAATTCAAATTCCCTCTGTGTTTGTGAAGTATCTGCCTGTGCTCTCCTGGTTAGATCTGAGGCGGGAGAGGAGAACTTTGTGACAGTTGCCCCCAAATCCTCAACAGGGAAAGGGTGATTGTATTTGAACCTCAGTGCTGACACTTCTCATGAAGTAAACACTTCATTTCACTTGGCTGAGGCTTACTTTCCTCATCCGTACACTAAAAATTTATTTCAAGGAACAAATCAGATAATTAAATGAGATTACATAAATTAATTGGTTAGCACAGTGTCTGACACATATTAATATAGTAAATGTTCAATGATAAACATATGTGTGCATGTGTATGTATACATATATCTGAAAAAAATTAAAGTGTAGAAAGGTAAGTAAAATGGCTCCTGATCACACAGATTAAAAATAATAGTGACCTTGGGAATCCAAGGCTTATGTTATTTCCACAATCACTTGAAACTTCTAAACTTTCAAAACCAGGGTCATCATTAATCTTCCTTGATTCCAAGGAATATAAATGGTACTGTTCACCTATTGGGTGTCAGGCTGTGTTCTAGACGTTTTGTATAGAATTTGTTAATTATTTGTAATATTTTATCTTGAATTTGAATTGTATGTATATATTTTATCTATTATTTCTTACATGATTAAAATTTTTAAAGAATTCTTGGCATAAAAATTAGAGTCAAAAAATATCATCTTCTATACAGACTCTAAAATGAAATATGTAGGCACTTTTTTATACTCATTCAAATGAAAACATGTTATCCCCTAGGAACAAAACAGCAACTTATCAAATATCTGAAATTTATTTTGTACTTTATGCTGCCCATGGCTAAATCCCAGTCATCCCATCTTGCTAAATGAAAAGAAGTATTATTATTTTAGTTTACAGTAGCATGCCTCTCAGAAATGCCTGCAAGACAATCAATAACATTAATTGAACAATCACTTTGTACAAAATACGGTACATTACTAGATAGCCTTGATTTCACCAATGGAGCCAAATAACCAGGCTGTCACAAATGTGTTGTTTGATATTGTTTTTGTCATTTTAGTTAGTATTCTATTATTTTAAGTCTGATATTTTTAAACTTATTATATAGCTACAAAATAATCTGCATATCAAATCATGTAGAATAGTGTCAATAAGCTATCTACACAAAATGAAAAAGCCAATAGTCATAGCTTTCACTTTCAATCTACCATCTATAGCTGGAATTAACTTCCTCAAACACAGATGCAAACAGATTATTCACTTGCTTCAAAGCTTTCAAGAGTTCTCCATCATCTAAATCACTCTTCCTAAAAATGTGGTTCAATAAACATCTGCAACAGAATCCCCAGCAATGTATTTTTTAATGTGATTCAGAGATGATGCTTTGAATCTATGTTTTCAATAAACACTCGAGACAATTGTTTTGCACAGTAAAATTCCTCCCTCCCTCCCTCCCTCCTTTCCTTCCTTCCTTCCTTCCTTTCTTCCTCCCTCCCTTCCTTCCCTCCTTCCCTCCTTCCCTCTCTCCTTCCCTTCCTTCCCTCTCTCCTTCCCCCTCTCCTTCCCTCTCTCCTTCCCTTCCTTCCCTCCTTCCTTTCCCTTCCTTCCCTCCTTCCTTTCCCTTCCTTTCTTCCCTTCCTTCCCTTCCCTCCCTCCCTCCCTCTCTTCCTTCCTTCCTTCCTTCCTTCCTTCCTTCCTTCCTTCCTTCCTTCCTTCCTTCTTCTTCCTCTTCGTATTTTAATGGTGAAGTTTTTATGCTTATATAATTTTAGGGAAGCGTTCTTTATTTTCATTCTGAATATAGCTCTTTAGGGCTGAATGAGCTTTTTGTTTTGTCTAAATGCACCGAGGAATACACTTTGCAGATAAGAAAGCTAACACACTATGGTGATTTCTGTAACACTGAACGCTGCCGTTAGGAATTGGATGAATGCCAGGAGCCATTTCTCATTGACAATTAAACACCCATCAACTGGTAATGATGACTCCTAGTCACTTGTGACACAGACCAGACAGGAGGGCTGTGATCTGTATGGAAAAGGTATTTTATCTCATTACTCATCTGTGGAGCCATTCACTGCCTCAGAATGTTGAATGACTGGAGTCCTCCCTGAAGAGAAAGCTACAAATTACAGGGGGGTTTATGAGAAATAGACATTCTATTGTAAATAATATACATATGTTTGTATTTGATTTGTGTATGTATGTTTTTGGTGAATATTAAACCTTTCCTTGGTTATTAAACTGTAGTTTTCAAAAGTTGGAAAACTGTTGCATGATATACACACAGAAAGTTAGCATCAAAAGGGACAATTTTTTACACAGTATTTGCTTCTCAAAAGCTGATTTTAAAATGTTAATATTACATGTTAAAGAATTTAACTTTTATTCTACTCACAAAATAAGTATTATACTTATTTTGTTTCAAATACTTATTTTGCAAAGAATGGTTTTCAGAACATAAATCTTGGAAATCTGTACTGCATGCAAAAGAAGTTTGGTTCCTTCTTTTTGCTTTGTTTTTGAGGCAGTGTCTCTTACTCTTGTCACCCAGCCTACAGTGTAGTGGCTTGATCATGGCTCACTGCAGCCTCAACCTCCCTTGTTCGGATAATTTTTTTTTTTTTTGTATTTTTTGTAGAGAGTGGGTTTTGCCATGTTGCCCATGCTGGTCTTGAACTCCTGAGCTCAAGCGATTTGCCCTTCTCTGCTGCTGAAAGTGCTGGGATTACAGATGTGAGCCCCAAGTTTGATTTCCCACACAAGTTAAATGCAATTGATTGTAATACATTTTTAACATTCCTCTAGCACTAATAGTATGTAGCTACCCTATTATTTTATAAATAGAATTTATGCTTTACTGAAAGATTTCTAACTCTTCATGTTTTCACTCTTTTGCAAGAAAATCAGCCAAGTTCTCAATTACAAAGAACAATTTGACAATCAATGAAATTGAATTTGTTCCCAATCGTCATAGATCATTGGCAAGCACATGGTTTCAGGGTATGGGGCTGTACTCTAGGTAGGCTACCTTATTTAGTCTGTTTGTAAATTATGAGAATTTAATATTGTAAAACAAAAAGAAGTAACCAAAGGGTATGCATTTCTGAAAATATCCTCTTTGCATAATTTTCATCTTTAACTTCTTTATCTACATACTTCCTTAAAATGCCATTATCCTACTGTACCCAATATAGTTGTTGTGTGTATTGGAAAGTTTATAATTATAAAAATTAGAACTATTTTGCTTTTTTATATAGGTCATTAAATCCTGGGAATTAAATTTTACCCTTAATGCCAAAATAATGACTGTTGATTTGTATTTATTTTATTTGAATTAAGGTGTAAGTGTTTTTTTTTCTATACATTACAACTAAATTATCTTATTGGCAGATAAAGAAAAAATAATTATATATGATCCATATTTAACTAGTACAAGGAATAGAGAAATATGAGCAGACATTCAATGTTATAACAAATTTTGATGATATATTAGGCTTTTGGGGAAAATGCTCAATATTTCTCCAAATTCAAAAACTCTGAAATGCATGTAATTCAACAAATACTTACTAGGTACTTATCATCATAATTACATACTTATGTATTTTTTATATCATTTAGTTTGAAAACTGAGTCTAATAACATAATTTATTTTATGTGTAAGAAAATAAGTTTCAGAGAAGCAAGGAACCATCAATTCAAACTAGTAAGATTCTGAAATAACTTTTAGGGGGGCTGAAAAAAGTATATGAGATAATTTTTTTTAAGATGGAATTTCGCTCTTGCTGCCCATGCTGGAGTGCAGTGGCATGATCTCAGCTCATTGCAACCTCCACCTCCCAGGTTCAAGCAGTTCTCCTGCCTCAGCCTCCCAAGTAGCTGGGGTTACAGGTGTGCACTACCACTTCCAGCTAATTTTTTTTTTTTTTTTTTGTATTTTTAGTAGAGATGGAGTTTCACCATGTTGGTCAGGCTGGTCTCGAACTCCTGACCTCAAGAGATCCACCTGCCTTGGCCTCCCAAAGTGCTGGGATTACAGGCGTGAGCCACCGTGCCTGGCTGAGATAAGAAATTTTAAACAATAGTTCCTATAGAGGAAACTCTCTTTTGCATGGAAAAATGTGGCCTAAAATCTCTGGTTAAGGATAGTTTTTAATAATATAACACTAACATTTACTTGTATGAAAATCATAAATATACTATTAAAATGGTGCCTGATTTGGTATCTGGTAAATGTTTACCTCTTTCTCTTAGTTCTTGGAGCACCATGGATGGAGCTGAATTACTGTAATAAGATTTGTATTCTGTACTGAAGCATAGTGGTTAAAAGCTTGGGGTCATACTGCCTGGGTCAGAATATTTACCCTGGCACTTACTGGCTGAGCCTACGTTGGCATGCTATTTACACTTTCTGCCCCTCAGCTTTACTATTTGTTAAGAAAAATGTAAATATCACCCATTTTGTTGTGTGGATTAGATGATGCATTGGCATTTATTGGTAACTCAATCTTTTTTTTTTTTAATTATTGAAATATGATTAATAGTTTAGTCTTTACCAGATCGCTGAATTATAAATATATATGCATTTAATTGTCACAAATTCCCTTTACATAATTTTTCCTAGGTTCTATATTAATTTTCAAAAGAGATTTTTTATATATATAATATATATATATAATTTGCTTTGCTTAGAACTATAAAGGTACTTTGTCTACCTATCAATAATGCATTAAATAGATTTAATTGATTAACAAATGAATGGATGCTAATGGTTTAGATTGTCTACCAGCGTTGCCTAATGCCAAGAAACAAATCAATGAATGGTGCAAAATGCAAATTTGATTGAAAAAAGGTGTTCTATTTAGATATTTACAGGCATGACTCTAAAAATAGTCACTCCAGAAACAGTTTGTAAAGTGCATAGTGATTTGTGTTATGATCTACTTATGATAATTTGTAAAGCACTTCAATTGCTACAACATTGGCATTGATTTTTTGGGGGGAGCATTTTGAAGAGTGTTAAAGGGCAAGGGTTGTAAATATACACAAGTCAGAATCATACTCTTATTTGACACATTTGCAGGACATGCCTCCATATACCATAACTTACCTTTCAAAATGTAGAACTAGATTGTGAAAGACTGTGAGAGATGTCAAACTACAGTGCCTAACAGCTCTTATCTTTGGACAAGTCATGGTCAGTGATCATTAAAGTTCCCTGATCTTGCCCGCAACAGTGTGAACATGCAAACATAGAGGTCGCACTGCCAATCATTACTTAAGGTTATTGTTGCCGTTTGGAGCAGTCACCATAGCAATGGAAGTGAATTCATTAAAAGTCTATGGCACCCTAACACACTTGAAAAAAATATGGCCTCTAGGAGGGAGGGAACCTTAAGCTCTCCAGTTAATTCCCTCTGACTAATGATTTAATTGATTAACAAAAGAATGAATGCTAATGGTTTAGATTGTCTGCCAGCACTGCTTAATGCCAAGAAAAAAATCAACTAATGGTGCAAAATGCAAATTTTATTGAAAAAAATGTGTTCTATTTAGGTATTACAAGCATGACTTTATAAACTTTTTATACCTTCCACATTATGGAAGGATATAAGATGCAGCCTTTTTCCTCTGAAGATATATCTCTTAAAAAATATTTCCAAAGAAAAGTCTGAGTATGTATTTACATTGGTGAAGAAACGATAAGATTGAATGTCAGGAATGAACATAAACATATTCTTTATGTAAGGATTTTGTACATGAAAAAACAAAAACAACTGTGGAATTGTTTACTTACTATAATGCCTGGCCCCTACCTCCCCAAAATATTAGTATAGAAGTTGTATTATACATCTGCTTTACATTGATTAACATATTTATATAGTTTTTTCCTCCACTAGTTTCGTACTTATCTTTCTTTTCTCCCTTTACTTTGTCTGTAAATGGATATCACATATCAGAAATATAAACCACGTATAGTTTTATTGAATATACTTTCTCCCTTATTGTTAGCAACCATGAGTAGGAATTATTTCTTCCTGAAAATACCAACTAAAGTTTACAACATATAGTTAATATTTTCATTGATGATGATGATATTTTAAAAGTTTGTCTGTTACTTAGACAAACAATTGACTTAGAAAACTTAACTTTTATTTTTCTTTCTATTGGTTGGTAACCCCGGATAGATCACTATAAGTTTTCTTACACATGGTCTGTCCCATTTCCAATTTAGCATCTTCTAGTCGACCTAAACTCTAACCAAGTATATTAACTATTTATTGTGAGTATCTGCATGCTGGATACTTTACTTATAGCATCTAAATCTTTACAACATCTTGTAAAGTAGGCATTTATTATCCAACATTGATGGAAACAGTAGAAACTGGAACAGGATGTGTGACCTGCCAATAATTGCCCAATTAGGATGCGGCAGATCCACAATTGACTTGTTTCCACAGTAAAAAAAGAAAAAAACAGTGAACGCAGCCCCCTTACTAACTGTAAACTTGAACTGGTTGCTTTACCTCTTTGATCCAAATTTCTTCTCTGTATTAAGTGTAACATCAATCCTGGCCTAATTCCCAGAGGTCGTATGTGGTGATGAACATAGCTGCTGTCCAGCAATGGACAACTGAAAATTGTACCTTTCTTTGTTGTTATTTTTTCTCCCTCTCTCTCTCTTTTGTTTTTACTATTTTCCCACTTATCTGCCTCTCCAGTATGGAAGGGTAAAACGTATGTCCAAGTTTAATTTCTGGTTCAATTTTGCTACAACCTACATGATACTGGGGACATTACCTTCTGAACCAGTTTTCTTATTTCATAAGCAAGGGATACAAAGACAGACTATGTACGCCATTTGGTAAAAATCGGGGATTCAATAAGTGTTGGTTCTTTCTTATCCTCTTTGCTTTGTGAAACCTAAAGCTCTATGTAAATATTAGGTACTAGTATTATTATCAGGAACTAAAAAATAATGCCACCAAAATTATATTTAATTTGATACTCAGATAGACTCAAAAGAAATTAATTAACTTATAATTTTTCAAGTGCTATTTGCCCATAGGATGCCATGATTTCCTTCTGATTATTTAGGAATCAGCACTTATCTGTTCTTTAGATGGGGGAAAGAAAAAAAAAACCTCTTTCTCTTTATAATCTACCCTTTCAGCTGTTTGTTATACACTAATTTCTCGTAAATTATCTGGGCATTGGTTCTTTCCAAATACTCTTCCAATGCTGAGATTTTATTATTCTAGACTTAAATCTTGATTCTTTATATATTAATTATTTTCACCTTACCTATGAAATCTAAAGATCATTTCTCCTGTTAAATTAGCTGGTTTAGCATTCTCTTAGCTGCTTTACCTGACCTCTGCTCCAGTCCCCTCTGATGGCTCTATGCTGTTCTAAAAAATGACTTTACTTCTTGTTTTTTCCCAGGTCAACTCTCCTTCAGTCCCACCATATTTCTCAATATTTTCCTTCTTTCCTGGGCCTATTTTTCTCACTCTTTAATTTCTCCACACTTTGTCTCTCTTATTTTCTACTTCCTGAGTCTCCTCCCTTCAGCTCCTCTAATATTCATTGTGATCTTTTGCCACTTCTTCCTGGCTATGATCCAACCTCCTCTCTTTCAAATCACAAAGAACTATTTTTTTTACATGATACAAAGAAGATAAAGGAGGTACTTTAGTATATTTGTAAAGAGCATAAATATTTATATAATGTAAAACAGATGGCAAAAGAAAGACTAGAGGCTTGAAAGTGGTTCATGTGGATAGTTATAATTTTCTATGGTGAGTATATTTGAAATATTCAATTTCCAGTGCTAAGGATTAGAGGTTTGATGTGTGTCCAGTAAACAAAAATATGGCTGAGGAGACCTTGGATAAATCATACCCCTGCAAATAGGTAGTGCAGAATTAATTCTGCATTTTTAGTGCTTTCAATGTTTCACATGTGATTCTATTGTTATGTTTCTCTTGTCATTTGACAACCATGCAAGGTGGCTTGCTGATGTTATCTTTCTGTGTTTTATTGTTAGTTGCATAGGATGTATTTAGCTATTCATGATACTGTCTGTTTTCTGGTGTTCTTCTTGCCTTTTAAGTCTTTGTTTTTCCTGTTCCCTGTTCAAGATGAATTTGCAGTATTTTTCCCAGTATTTGTGAGGTTGAAACATATGATGTTGACACCTCTTTTTGTCAAATGTCAAATTTTTGAGAATTTTTTTCTTAGATATCTTTGAAAGTAAAATTTATGTTTGAATGTGCAAATCGGTAACAAATTAAGATAGTCCTTAGTAAATTCCCTGCTAAATTCTCGTGAAATACTTACTGGATTTCTCAATATATGTAAATACACGCCTCTGTGAAATAATTCCAATGCCTCACATTTATACAGAATTGTAATAAAGTTTCACACATATCATCTTTTCTTTTTGCAATTTACATCAAAATTGTGCTAGGTAAAGCAGATATTCTTCCTCCCATTTACAGATAAGGGCTTCCAGAAGTTTCATATTTTCAAGGTTATATGGCTAGAAAGAAATTGAGACTGAAATATTCAGGTTCACTATGTTTATTCATAATTCATTGCTTTTCCACTTTTGTCTAAGTTCAGGCTGCCACAAAAAGAAATCATAAACTGGGTGGCTTATAAACAGAAATTTATTTTTCACAGTTCTGGAGGCTGAGAAGTTCAAGATCAGGGTAGATTTGGTGTCTAGTGAAGTCCTGTCTTCTCTGTGAAACCCCACTTGGTGGAAGGGCTAGGTAGCTGTCTTTGATTTATTTTATGAGGGCACTCATTCTAATCATGAATGCTCCACATTCAAGGTATAATCTCCTCCCAACGGCCTCCCCTTCTAACATCATCACCTTGAGGGTTCGGATTCAGGAATTTGTGTAGGGGTGAGGGGGGCAACACAAACATTTAGACCATAGACTTTCTTATATATAAATACTTGTAGAATGTGAAACTGCTTCAAAGCCTTTAATTTAAAAGTCATTTATATTTTCTATCTTCGTTATCATAATATCTATCAAGTGTCAGCCACTCTACTTATATTATTTATTGTCTTTACTGCAGATCTATAACCAAGTCTAATTAGATGAAGATGACATCAGAATATTTTAGTAACATGTCCAAAGTCAAAAACTTGAAAGGACATAGTCTTGCATTTAACTTATTCTACATATGCCTCCGTGTGTATTATGTCTACTACCATATACTATATAATTTTTAAAAGAGTTTTAAACAAACTCTTTAATACCACTTTGTTTTGCAGTTAGGAAACATAGTTCGTGACTATTATCTAGTTCAAAGAAAAAGAATGAAAAGAAAAAAAGTGAGTTGTAATATAGGATCAATAGAACTTCTAGCTTAGGTCCTCTCTAAACTCATTTTTCTAATATTTATTTTTGCATCAGGGAATTTGTAATCATATCAGTGACTTGGATACACATGCAGTGGCCTGCATACAAGCCACCAATGAGGCCAACTGCACACTGAGAAAGATACATGTTGCCATGAGATAGCTCAGCAATGTTTCACATAAACACACACAGGTGCGCATACACACACACATTGCTCATCATCCAACCAGTCACATTTCAATTATATCAACTGTATTTGTTTTCCATTGCTGTGCAATAAAGTATCACAAACTAAGAGATGTAAAGCAACATGAATTTCTTTTCTCACAGTTTCCATGGATCAGGTGTTTGAATACAACAAATCTGGGTCCTCTGCTCAGGATCTCCATATCTCCAATTGATGTGTCAAGTCCGTTGTGCTTCTTTCTGAAGCCTAAGGTTGTCTTTCAAGCTCATGTGGTTGTTGATAAAAATTGGTTTCTTTCAGTTGTAAGACTGAAATCCCTTTTTCCTTGCTGGCTGTCAGCAGATGGTCTCAATGGGTAGAGGCCACCCACAATTTTTTGCCAGGTGGTCTTCTCACAAGTCCTCTCACAGCATGGGAGCTCACTCAAAGTCTAAAAGAATGGCCCCTTCAGTCTGCTAAGAAAAAGCCTTATAACACAATCATGGTAATGAATATCCCATCACCTTTGCCATATTCTATTGGCTAGAAGCAAGTCACACAATTATACCCACACTTAAGGGGAAGAGACTGAAAAGGCCATATCTCAGTGGGCGTCATCTTAGAATTTTGTCTGACATAATAACTTACAAGAAGGATTTTTTTGTTTTGTTTTGAGACAGAGTCTTGCCCTGTCACCCAGGCTGGAGTACAATGGCACGATCTCAGCTCACTGCAAGTTCCGCCTCCTGGGTTCAAGCGATTGTGCTGCCTCAGCCTCCCAAGTAGCTGGGATTACAGGCACGCACCACCATGCCCAGCTAATTTTTTGTATCTTTAGTAGAGACAAGGTTTCACCATGTTGGCCAGGCAGGTCTCAAATTCCTGACCTCGTGAGCCGCCCACCTTGGCCTCCCAAAGTGCTGGGATTACAGGCACGAGCCACTGTGCCCGGCCACAAGATAGAATTTTCTATCCACTAAGGCTGATAGGAAAATGACTTAATAATAGAGAACCTCACACCAGGTACCTATTCACAGAAAGAGAATCAAGTTTTCCCTTGTCCACCTATGGTAAATAGCTTATGTGCTTTCACTCACTACTTTCTGTTGAAAATTTTATCTTGCCATTATCTTTTGTTGTTTTTCTTCTACCAGCAACCTAACGTAATTCTAGTAATGTGAGTAGATCGAAAAAAGTAATTATTAGTGCCAATTAAGTTGAATACATTTTTTCAATATGAGAATAAAATTTCATCAACGATAATGAATTTAAAATCATATCTATCCATACTTTGTTTCCATTTGATTGCATAAGGTTACAAGTAGGTTTCAACATATTCTTAAACATTTACTTATGTATTTCTTTTTCTGTAAATTGTTTTTGGCTTAGGCAAGACTATAATAAGATGACTTCCCACAATAATAGCATTTCTGAGAAAACAGTTTCCCAACAGGTACTTATATTCAATTGCAAGAGTTTCCACTCCCTGAGAATTCAAGAGTCACAGTCTAAGATTTACTAACAGTGGGCCAGTATATTGAGGAAAGTCTTATTTGTAGCTCAGTATCCTCTATTAGCTGAAGGTATGAGTGACTATAATACTGATGATAATTTATTGCATAACAAAAGATTTTACTATTATGGCATTTAAATTAATCATGTAACGGGGAGGGTCTTTTCTGTTCCTATTCATTCAAAGGCATTTCTTCATGTTGTATCTCTACTTTCTCATGTCATAGAAAACATTAGACATGATTAGCTGCAGGTATCTGTGCCTCATGATATCCAAGCAAAGTCCTTTTTATATTTCATCTTATAATTGTATTTTCAACTTAATGTTTGAAGTGTCAGTCTTTGCAAAATTAGCTCATCTTGTTATGATTTAGAGCTTTGATGTAAGTGAAAGGCTTCGATTGCAATGCAGAGTCACATCTGAGAGTAAACTGCATAGACAGAGAGACTTACAAGACTAGTAAATCAAATACTCGGAGCTGTCTATGTGGATTATGAGATACTATTTGCATAACTTTGAAGTATTTATACTGATGAAATTACAATAATTAAAATCATTGCTGTGTCAATTGCTAGATGCCACAAGGCATAGCAATTACTAGCATGCAAATCAGACTTTGTGTAAGCATTTTAAGGAATAATTACCTTATTTGATTCAGATGTGCCTGAAAGGCATTAAGAATCATTTGAGCTATTTTTCCTTCAACAATTTTAAGGCTCATAGATAATGTTGTTGTTATTATCAATTATTTACTTTTGTGTATTACTTTTCTTTGTTTTGGTTGAAAGTAAATGCCATAGATAAAATAAAAACATACAACTTTGCTGTAACTAAAAACAATTTACAGTATCAGTTAAATCTGCATCTCAGTTCAGCAACCACTTTTCTTTCTAATGGGCTTACTTTGCTATGTCATCAGTTTCATGCTAAACAGCTAATGTATACCCAATGTCTATATTCCCACAACTTAAGATCAGGGCTGTGAACTGCAAGAAAATGCTAGAGCAAAAAATCAAGACATAAGAAGTTGCAGAATATCCTCACAAATATATTTGCCACAGAATATGTATAGGTGGTCATTTAGCCAGTTCAAAAGTTTAGTTTTCAAATTGCAAATGTTTTACCTTCTAAAATTGACATCAAACTTTATACAATACATGAAGTCAGATCTGATATCGTATCAGATAATTGAATGATATGATTGCATTGAATTGAATGATAATGTAGAAATCATTAAATACTTTTTTGAAGACTTTGGGTAAAGTGATGGTTAGTGGAGGCTTACTTACATATCACTGTTTCCTTAACAAAATATCAAGTCCTGATCTGTTTTTTTCTATTGTGTAAGTAATAAAAATAAAAAGTTTTTTTTAATGTATCATGTATAATAATTGTGTGTCACTGAATCAAAGCAGAGATTTTTATGAGAACTATTGCCTAACCTGCTTTCTTTCTTGGGCCTTGCTCAATTCCCTCATGACTCTTAATAAATAGTGTCTATAAATGGCTACAATTTTATTTTATTCCCTGAAAAAGCTTTGCTATTTTAACATGTGTCACTTTGGTTGTCGTCTGAAAGATCCTGAAAATATGCCAGATTTTGTATCTCAGTTAGTTGAAAATTTAACCTGAAATTAAAGTTTTCTTGATTATCTGTACAAATTATCTTTCCATTTTGGATAGATATGGGAATAATTTGTTTTTTATTTTACAAAAGGCATACATATCTAAAAACTATAACATTCATTTACCATATATTTTAAAAATTAATTTTAGATTATTTAAGTTAACATAATAACTTGCTCTGGAAAGTATGTTCTGAGAAAAGAACGTATGTACAGGGGAGAAACTAATAATGAACATGTGAGTTTTGTGTTTCTCTTTTTTCTAGATCTATTGCTAGTTGTACAACTGATATGCAGTCTCTAGTGAGATACAAATTAATAGACAAGTGTTCCTCCTCATGAAAATCTTCTGGAAGAAAGTTTCTAAAATTATATCAGGAATATTTTTAAGTATATTGTAGAGCACTCATTAAATATTTGTTCCTTCAGTGAGTAAAGACATATAAGAAAAATTCACATTTACTAGAATACATTTTTTGGAAAAATTCAGAACAGTAAGTTTCTTTTTTTTCAGCAGCAAAATGTTCCATTGCCATATGTCATAAACAAAAAAGAAAGTTTGAATTTTATCATGACAATTCTATATGATATTAATAGTGAGATACTGAATTTGGATACTATAATAATCTTTTGCATCAAAAAGTGTTGAAATATAGAAAAGGACTATGAGGCATACAGATTCTTATAAAAATAAAGCTTGTGAAAAATTCTAGTTTCTGCAACCAGTGGAAATTAAAAAGGCTTATTGATTTTCCATTTCAATATATTTTAAAATCTAGTCTTCTTTGTTCTGGTCTCGCTTTCCTGTTGAGTGACTGTGGGTAACCTATTTGACTCTTGCAATGTATTTTAAGCCTCATTTTTATTATTCTAAATGAAGCTTTTATAGATACATTTCTTCCCATTCTTTTCTATCTTACAAATATCATAGAAAATAAAGTTCCTTTGATGACTCTTAATTAGGTTGACTTGCAATAACATTTTTATGACTTAGTTACAAGCCCTGTTAGAGCCCATTCTAAAGTAAAAAAAAAAATTATTTGTTCTCTATGGCAAAATAAATTGATCATTAATATGTACACACTGGTTAGAAAGTTACACAACATGAATACTTTTATCATCACAATGCATTTGAATAATAGTGTCATTGCTGTCAGTTCTCTCTTTAATAACAGATAGATGTGCTTAACCACAATGAATCATAGCTCTCTAGAACACATTGAGTCAAGATTTTAAAAAAAACTTAATTTCTTTTAATTTCCTAACATTTTCTGTAGAGATCCTTGTTTAAAAATTCTTACTGACCAAATTATACATCACTTTTTGTCTTGATATGCTAAAAAAGGAAATGGCACAGTAAACCACCTGAATGTAGATGATTTTATTTCATATTTATATTTATTTTGCATTCAAAACATATGCTTACAGCAAATGCTTTAGGATGATGTGCTTATATTTATGTTCATATTCTCAATGATTGCAGGACAGCATTATGCTACAGACCTGAGCATACAATAAAGCATAAAGCTTATATGATTCAGAGCAATAATTCAAAACAATCCCAATTTCAGTATTCCTTAGAGAACATTTTAAAAATGGAATCCCATTCTCTTTCCCAGAGTTGCGGAATCAGTAGCTCAGGGAAGTCAACTCTGGGACTCTGCATTACAAAGAAATTTTCTAGAGATGCTTATCCACAGCCCGGTTTGGTAATCACTGGCAAGTTTCAGTCTGCATGGAGGAGCCTTAGACAGTACATATGTGTCCCTGAGACCACAAAGTAGGGGAGAGATGGGAACTTAAAGCTTGGTTAACCATGTCTTTTTCCTTTTTCTTCCCTAAGGCCAATAAACTTTTACCTATTTTATATCCAGCTTCAGTGAAAAATTTCACTATGCAAAAAGATTTGTAGTCAAAAATAACTTATTGAACCGGTGGTTTTTCAAGATGACTTTTTGGCTTTTAACAACTAGTTTCATCTTTAGTGAAGATCTTTTCCCCTACATATATAGAAATAAATGGTTATTTTCTTAACATGAAAATGAACAAATATATATCAGAAAACAAAATTTAGCAGCAATCAGAAACCAGACAAACTTGCATATTATTTATGGTACATTATAATATCATTTTGGAGGACTACTTGAAGCAGCGAACCTGAGAATTCAATCTAAGTTTTATATGCTAGAAAGAGAACTTAAAAAAAGGATAATTTATAAGTCCAAGAAAATAAAGTAAGGAAAATTAGATAATAGTGTTGTATGGCCAGTTAAAATTTAGTAGGGTTGCTAGTTAAAATTTAAAGTATCAAATGCAAAACCTTTATCTATATAAATCCTAAAAATAAAGGTGAATCATTGGGGAAAACAAACAATTGAAAACAACAATAAACACTATAAAATATTTAAAACCTCACAATAAGTATTCAGAATCTATATGAAGGAAAGCGTGTAATGCTATGCAAGGACAGTATAGGCTGATAGAGAATAATACAGGGATGTCTTACTTTTGAAGGAATACAATGTTATAAAAGTGAAGAAAAATACTAGAGAGATATCAAGTATCTCAAAATCAATCTATATATTCAATGCAACTTCAATTAAAAAGCAAACAGCGTTGCCTGAAGGTATTTAACAAAAATTGTAAAGTTCATAAGAATAAAAATAGAAAAGTATGAAAATGAAAGAAATGATTACATGATACAAGTGATAGAAGGCAAAACCTAACACATAGATATATGAAATTCTAGTCACAAAAATTAATATAATACTGGCACTACAGTGAATAGACAAAGGAGTCAAGAAATTAAGCAATATATGTATAAGAATGTACCAGAACACTTCAAATCGATAGAGAAAATACAGCATTAAAAATATATTAGAAGAATTGTGTTTCTGGGCAACAAACAATAATAAGGACTAGAAACACTTTCCTTCCTGAAACCATTAAGAACCAAACAAAATCCATAAAACAATGGTTTCAGACATTGAATATTGAACAATATAAGACAATTTTCACTGAGAGCAATTGAAGCAAGCCCTGAAATTGCCCCAGCTTACTGCCTAGAAAAGGATTCAAGGACACGGTGCAGCAAGGGACAACCAAGATGGAGTTCAGATTATCTCCTGAGTTGAGAAGCTAGAGCTGGGAATTTAGGGCGGTCACAGAAGCTAGAATTCACAGGACAAATTAGGAAAGAAGTGAGAGATCCCCAGATCTTCTGCAAGGCAATCACCCTGAAGTCTTCATCTGATTATTGATCAGTGCATGCAGGTGAGGTAACTACCTAAGGCTCAGCGGGAAGAAAAAGAGCAGAGGAAACAATCCCAAATAACTCATAAAAGGCAGGAAATTTGCATTGCCATCAGCCAGAGTGGAAAACCTTATAATTCACTGGACATTGGGCAAAGTACTCACGGTGATATTGTATCAGGATTCAGACAAAATTAGTTTTAGACTAAGGACTGATTTGATCTTGAACATAAAAGTTTAAAAGCAAAACTCAAATGGCTCATGTTGTTTCTAACTGATTTAATTGCATTTCAGTACAAAACTCAAGAACATTGCTAGAAATGCAAAAATATCCAGCATTTAGAAAGGCAATATTAAAAATGGTTAGTATTCAATAAAAATTATTAAAGATACCAAGAAATAGGAAAGTACAACCCACAATAAAGAGAAAATTCAACCAATAATGATGTAGTGAAAATGGAAAGGTTATAGAATTCATCGAAACAGATATAAATCTCTTATAACTATAGTTCATAAATACAAGGACATAGGGAAGAAACTGAGTATGTATGTCAACATGTAGATGCTATAAAAAGAGACACTATGAATATAAAGAAAGAATAAAGAGCAGTGTAATGGTAAATATGAGGGTAAATATAAAATATATTTTCTTCTTTTTAAATGTCTCTTAAGATAATTGACCATCGATATGATTTGGATCTGTGTTCCCACCAAATCTTCTGTTGAACCTCAGTGTTAGAGGTGGGAGCTTGGGGGTGGATTTCTCATGAATGGTTTGGCACCATCCCCTTGGTGCTGTTCTTGTGACTAGTGAATGAATTCTTATGGAACTTGCTTGTTTAAAAGTGTGTAGCACCTCCCCCTACTCTCTCTTTCTCCTGCTTTGGCCATGAGACGTGTCTGCTTTCCCTTTATCTTCTGCCAAAATAGTAAGCTTCCTGGGGCCTCTCCAGAAACCAATCAGATGCCAGCATCTTGCTTCCTGTACAATCTGCAGAACCATAATCCAATTAAACCTCTTTTTTTTTTTATAAATTACCCATTCTCAGGTATTTCTTTGTAGTGACATGATAATGGATTAATACAGAAAATTGGTACTAAGGAGGGTGACATTGCTATAAAAATACCTGAAATGTGGAAGCAGCTTTGGAACTTGGCAACAGTGGAGGCTGGAAGAGTTTATAGGGCTTAGAAGAAGACAGAAAGATGAGGGAACTTTTGGAATGCTTAGAGACTTAAATTGTTGTAACCAAAATGTAGATAGTGATATGGACAGTGAAGGCCAGGTTGAGGAGGTCTTAGATGGAAATGAGCAACTCCTTGGGAACTGGAACAAAGATCACTTTTCTCATGCCTTAGCAAAGAATTTGGCTGCATTGTGCCCCTGCCCTAGAGATCTGTGAAATTCTGAAATTTCTAAGCAGCAAAACACTCAAGGAATGGCCTGGTTGCTTCTAACAGCCTATTCTCATACGTCTGAGCAAAGAAATTATCTAAAGCTGGAACTTACATTTAGAGAAGCAGCAGAGAAAAAAAGCTGGGAAAGTTTCCAGCCTGACTATGTGGTAGGAAAAAAAAAGCCCATTTTTAGTGGGGGAAATCTCCTGCAGAAATTTGCATAACTAAGAAGAAGGTAAGTGCTAATAGCAAAGACAATGGAGAAAAGGCCTTGAAGACATTTCAGAGACCTTCATGGCAGCCCCTCCCATCACAGTTCCAGAGGTGTAGGAAGACTGAGTGGTTTCTTTGTGGGCCAGGTCCAGGGCCCTGCTGCCTTGCTCAACCTCAGGACACTGCTTCTTGCATTTCAGCCACTCCAGCTCCAGCCATGGCTCAAAGGGGCTCAGGTACAGCTCAGGCTGCTCTTCTGGAGGGCAAAAGCTGTAAACCTTGGTGGCTTCCATGTGGTAGTAAGCCTGCAGTTTCAAAGAGTGCAAGAGCTGAGGCTTAGAAGCCTGTGCCTAGATTTCAGAGGATGTATGGAAAGCCTGGATGGCCAAGCAGAAGTCTACTGCAGAGGCAGAGCCCTCATGGAGATCCTCCACTTGAGCCGCTTGGAAGGAAAATGTGAGTTTGGAGCCCCCACACATAGTCTCCCCTGGGGCACTGCCTAGTTGAGCTGTGAAGAAGGGGGCCACCATCCTACAGATCCCAGAATGTTAGATCCACTGACAGCTTGCATTGTGTGTCTGGAAAAAAACACAGATACTCAATGCCAGCTCATGAGAGCAGCCCTGGAGGCTGAACCCTGCAAAGCCATAGGAGTGGAGCTACCCAAGGCTTTGGGACTCCACTTCTCACACCAGTGTGTCCTGGATGTTGGACATGGACATGGAGTCAAGGAAGATTATTTTGGAGCCTTAAGATTTAATGATTTTCCTGTTTGGTTTTGAACTTGCATGGGGCCCGTAGCTCCTCTATTTTGGCCAATTTCTGCCTTCTGGAATGGGAGTATTTACCCAATGCTTATAACCCCCTTGTATCCTGGGTGTAACTAACTTGTTTTTTATTTACAGGCTCATAGGTGACAGTGACTTGCCTTATCTAAGATGAGAATTTGGACTTTGGACTTTGGACTTTTGAGTTAATATTGGAGTGAGTTAAGACTTTAAGGGACTATTGGTAAGGCGTGATTGTATTTTGTAATGTGAGAAGGACATGAGATTAGGGGGCCAATGCAGAATGATATGGTTTGGATCTGTGTCCCCACCAAATCTTCTGTTGGATTGTAATTCCCAATGTTGGAGGTGGGACCTGGTGGGAGGTGATTGGATCTTGGGGGTGGATTTCTCATGAATGGTTTAGCACCATCCCCTTGGTGCTGTTCTCATGATTGCCAGTGAATTCTTGTGAGATCTGATTGTTTAAAAGTGTGTAGCACCTCCCCCTTCACTCTCTTGCTCCTGCCCTATAAGACATGCTGGCTCCCCCTTTGTCTTCCACCATGGTTGTAAACTTCCTGAAGCCTGCCCAGAAGCTGAGCAGATGAAAGCATCATGCTTCCTGTATAGCCTGTGAAACTGTGAGCCAACGAAACCTCTTTTCTTTATAAATTACTGAGTCTCCAGTATTTCTTTATAGCAATGCAAGAATTCACTAATACAACCATTTAAACAAAAATAATCAGGTTTGGGATTTTCAGCATATATTGAGAAGTAAAATGTATGGTAACAATAGCACAGAAACCAAAAAGGGGACAATGGAAGCTTACTTTCATATGACTCATCTAATATACTTCCCATGGAAGTCAAGAGACTGCTTGTACTACTCTGAACTACACTTGTCACCTAAGCTTGAAACTTGATGACTGCTTGTTTTCACCAATTTCCTAAAATCCCTCCTAAATTATACATGAAATCTCTTTTGATAACATTTAGACATTAGTTCCCCAGAACAGACCAGAAGAACCTACATCATATAGTTGGTTGATCTCACAAGTTGCATTTTCTCTCTCAGGTTGTCCACACTAACTGCTCCCTTTTTCTTCACCCCAACCCTCTCATGTAAATCAGCCCTGAAAAATTAATCTGATCACCACTTCACCAAATATATTATGATTATAAATGAATTCCAGGTAAGATGGAGATGGGTTTTCTATCACAAAAAATATATACATATATACTAATGAAGTCACTGAATCAACAGGGAAGTGATTTTTAGGTATAAAATAGAAAGTTCTTAACCCAGGTACCAAATTATCAGGTCATTAGTTGTACTTTCCTTTATACTGAAATTTCAAGTAACTTACCAATATTGAAAATGCATTTGTGTTAACTCTCCCTTTGTCTTCTTGGTATGTTTGCCAAGACCTAAGACAAAGAATTTTTTTTTTCAATTGAAATTAAATGTACCTCTTTTAAATGCCTGGAAAATTGAAATGAAATTACATACCATGAAGGATTTTGAAATGGCTGATACAACCTGTAAATTTGATAAGCATTGTGCAGAATAGCATTTCCTCTATAAACTTCTTCATTTGTCTTCTGGTTTCACATTTCACAGAGACTATTGATGCCTTCTGAGCAAAGTATAATGGACCTGTGAACAATCTGAGATCACTCCCTAGTTTCTTTTGGTATTACAACACTAAATCTGAAGAGCTTGTCTTCCATGCCTGAATAAATGAAAAGAAATAATATCATCAGGACTCAATGGAGAGTTTCCTTAATGCAAAGTTATTCATGATATATAATACTTTAAAAATAATACCTGCTTTGATTTTAAAAATAAATAAAACAGTAAAATGGCTATATTAAGCAAGAGAGGACTACTTAAAATAACAAAACAGCATGAAAAAAGTACAATTAAATAAAATAAGTAATAAAAGCAATATAGAGTAGACTTTAAGAATGCAACCCATGAATAATTTGTGGAAAAGACAAGTAACAGGTATTCACATAATACAGAAAATCATGAAGAAGAGAACTAATTGAAAAGGATTACATAAATGAGGATAACCACAGAAATCTAGCCTACAAATAATGAGTGTTCTCAAAGAAGGAAACAGAACTAATATAATAAATGAAATAATAAAAAATGTATTAAATTTTTTCAAGTACTAAGACTATTTACACAAAGGCTTATTATGATCTGGAAAAAAGTTCTGAAAGAAAATCCACACTTAGATATTACTTGAAAAAAATTGCTTGGCTCACAAAAATAAAGAAAAAATAACATAAATATTTAGAAAGAAACATATAAAGGAAACATATTAGAAACATTAAGAAGTTAAAAATGGAAAACCTAAGAAAAATTTTACGAGTCAAACTTTCCTCAGCAGAGCACAAATAACAATTGCCTCAAATGCTTTTTGTGGCAAGATGGGTGGGTGAAAGCAAATAGATTATTACAAAATATAGAAACAATAGAGAATGTAAAATATAAAGCATTAAGCAGAATAGAGGATCTTTTATTTTACTAAAATATTCCATCATAGTAAGAAAAGAGGTGTCCTGCATTATTCATAAGTCACCTGCCATAACAAACCATTTCAGTGGTTTAACACAATAAACCTCTTTAATGTTGCACATCAATGCCACGATGCACTCCAATGTACTAGGTGTTCTTTATTCTGAGAAGGCTTTTTCTACCATTTAGTTGCTCTGGTATCTTCTAGAGTCTTGCCATCCTTTACTGAATTTTAAGGATACAGACAATGCACAGTGAAGAGAAAGTGTGAAAAATTATGAGAGAAATTTCAGAGATACATCCTAAGCTGGCATAGATCATTTCCTTCTGCATTTCATTGGCCAGAGCCTGGTCATCTGGCCTCACCAAAAGCAAGAACAGATGGGGAATATAGCTCATCATTGGCTTAGGAAGAAAAGGAGAAAACTGATACTAGTGAGCACAGCCTTCTTTGTTACAATTACTAACTATTTATATGTCAAAAATCACTATAAAAACTAAATATTAAATTTGAGGAAAAATTGTCAGAGAACTGAAAGAATTATAATATTTAACCTATGGTTATTTTAGAAAAGAAGTTAATTTTAACAGGTTATAATCAATTAAAATTCCAGAGATAGTAGATGTAGACTGTACTGTCTTCTGAAGTATGTATGGAATGTTTACAAAAATAATCACATATTTTGCAGTGAAGAAAACTTCAATGGAAGAGAGTAGATGGGTTATAAGTCGACTTCATAAATTAATTCATTGATTTTATGTAAATTGTTTACTTGGTGACAGTGATTCTTACAACCATATATGAGTATAACCACATAGATATGCACTTGAAGAAAGCCTTGGAATATTAGAAAAGGCTTTCTATAAAATGTGACATCTGGAATTGATTGAGAACTCACAGGAATTTAATAATTCATATAATTAAGTTTATATCAGAAGTCAGTAACAAATGATGTGTTATTAAACAAACACATTGGCGTAGTATATTAGTAATTTGAGAAAAACATATCTGTTTAAACAATTCTATTTCAAATAAGATCAATTTGATTAATTTAATGTAAAACATCAAATTTATGACTAACAATAGAGTATTCTAAATCAAGATGAAAAGAAACACACTGCAAGTTGGAAACGGAAGAAAAAATATCTAAATGAGCATGTAGTATACATATTATTATTATTCTGAGTGAAAAAAGTAATTTTATGACAATGCAACCTAGAAAATATGTGTGCAGAAAATAATACTACAATTATATAAAGAGTTAAGACAAATAAATATATCAGTATTAAAGAACAGAGGTGGAGAAATCACAAATATATAGAAATATTTTAAAACTGAAAATGCTTACTTGCATCAATACTTAAAGATACCACAGGCAAGTTTTTTTGAGTATTAAATAAAACCCCTGAAATAATACATTATGAATAAGATAAAATTAGAATTCCAACCCCATATAAGAGGTTCTATAAATTGGTCCATATGTCTTCAAACTTACCAAAATATTCATATGTTTTCACATTTTTATTCTCCTTCTGACGTATTTTTGCATAGACCTAAAATACTAGAAAAATAATTTCTGTAAAGATTGTTCACTAAAACACACACACATAAGTACATAAGTATGTGAAAAATGAAAGTTTTCTAATTGCTTTATCATACTATTATGATACTAATGAAACATTTTCAGGATGCATTAATTTAGAAATTGGCCATGACATTTTAACATTCAAAGAATAAACATAATTAAAAATCATATGTATGCTATAACTACAATTGCATTTAAAATGCAGATATGAAGCATTTCTAAATAAACGCAAAAAGATTCAATCTTACAGAAAAATAAATTAGAGAAATAGACAATTCATAGGTAACGAAATATGAATAGATTTAAACATGAAAATTGCTAAACCCCACTCATAAAATAGAAAAACAAATTAAATTGGCACTGAAAATCCATTTCTTATTTATCAAATTGAAAAAAGGGGTCTAGAACTATAATGTGTTGGTGAGGCTTTGAGAAAATGTGTAATATATTTTTATTTATTCATTTATTTGTAATATATATAGAAAATTAGCTGTATTTACAACTACATATATATTTACTCTTTGACCTAGCAATTATACTTTAGGAATATATTTCAAACAAAATGGTGGTAAAAATATAAAAGATATATGCATAACCTTATTTATTGCAACATCCCTTTAAGAAGAAAAGAAGGCAAGTGAAATATCCACTAGTAAGAAACAGGTTGAATAAGAAAGTGGTTTAAAAACTACTATATACACAAAATGGAGTAGTGTGCATCTATCAGAAGAAATGAGGAATATTAGTATATACTAGTTTGTGGATTGAATGCCAGGGTATATGTTTAAGTAAAAGAATAAAGGTTGAGTAAAGTGTATATAGTCAAATGTGTATACCCTTTCTTTTTTGATTACTACCATATGACTATATACACTTTACTCAACCTTGATTGTTTTACTTAAACTAAAAAGCTTCTGCACAACAAAACAAATAATCAGAAGAGTTAATAGACAACCCACAGAGTGGGAGAAAATTTTCACAATCTATACATCTGACAGAGGACTAATATCCAGAATCTTCAAAGAACTCAAACAAATGAGCAAGAAAAAAAAAAAAAAAAAACAATCCCAACAAAAATTGGGCTATGGACATGAACAGACAATTTCCAAAAGAAGATATACAAATGGCCAAAAAGCATATGGAAAAATGCTCAACATCACTAATTATCAGGGTAATACAAATCAAAACCATTATGTGATACCATCTTACTCCTGTATGAATGGTTATAATAAAAAAATAGATGTTGGGATGGATGTGCTGAAAAGGGATCACTTTTACACTGTTAGTGGGATATAAACTAGTATAACCACGATAGAAAATAGTGTGGAGATTCCTTAAGAACTGAAAGTAGATTTACCATTTGATCCAGCAATCCCACTACTAGATATCTACCCAGAGGAAAGGAAGTCATTATACGAAAAAGATACTTGCACACACATGTTTATAGCAGAACAATTTGCAATTGCAGAAATATGCAACCAGCCCAAATGCCCAAATCAATGAGTGGATAAAGAAAATGTGGTATATATATATACCATGGAATTCTACTCAGTCATAAAACAGAACAAAAGTATTAGCAGCAGCCTGGCTGGAATTGGAGACTATTATTCTAAGCGAAGTAACTCAGGAATGGAAAACCAAACATCATATGTTCTCAATCATAAGTGGGAGCTAAGCTATGAGGATACAAAGGAATAAGAATAATACAATGGACTTTAGGGACTTGGAGAAAAGGGTGGGAGGGAGGTGAGGGATAAAAGACTACACATTGGGTACAGTGTATACCCCTTGGGTGATGGGTGCATGAAAACTCAGAAATCACCACTAAAGAACTTATTCATGCAACTAAACACCACCTGTTCACCAAAAACCTATTGAAATAAAAAATAATTTTTTTAAAAAAGAGGAACCAACCCTGCCAACACCTTAATTTTGGGCTGCTAGCGTCCAAAACTCTGAGACAATAAATTTCTGTTGTTTAAGCCAAAAAAAGATATATAAATATGCATTTGCTTAATCAAATATAAATTGATTTTGGAAGATTATAAAACATAAACAAATTAATAAAAAGGTTTACCTAAGAGTGTAGGGAGAAAACAGAGTGGAGGAGACAGATATGAAAGATAAACTTCTTCACATCTACAATTTTAATAAAGTTGATGTTGGACTCCTGTAAATATTTTACATTACTGTGTAAAAATTTAAAAATGTGTACAAAGCAAAACCAAAATTAAGCAAGTGAATCTCACTGTGTATTTAATCTATAGGAAAAAACGCACATGGAAAATTCATTTTGAGTGACTTGAAGACACGATTACTTGAATGTATAATCCAAGTGATAGAATTTACCCTAAAACAAAAAGAACTGCTACGTGAATGAATGAGTACATAAACTCTTTAGTTTTAATAATTATAGTATAAATTATAACATTAATATTGCTATTCTGAGTCTATAGAATGTATATTTTTGCAAAGGAACAATGATGTTTATATTAATGAGATTCCATTTTTGACATGGAAGAAAAAGACATCTAAGATTGATGTGGTTAAGTAAAACCTTGTAGTCTTTAATTTTAGTTAGTAGTAACACTATGAATTTATGACATATTACTCTAAAAAATACTTATTTCCTAGCTCTATTCTTCGAAAAAACCTAGAGAACATAATTATCTCTAAGCACCATTTGTGCCAAAATTGTGGTTTCTAATTACTATTTTCTACTAAAAGAAAGTAGAACTCTGGAGAGATGGCTGGTTTCAGGTATGAAATGGGAGTTGTACAGCATGTTATAGCAGAGAGCAAGGACTTATCAAAGACTGAGCCATTTCAAAAGGACTAAGGACTAAGGAGCTGGCTGGGATAGACTCCCATCTGTCAAAGATCATTTTAACTTCAATAAAAATTATAAAAGTAAAGGAAAGAAAACATTATAATAAATGTACATATCTGAGTTCATAATAATACTAACATAAAATTTAACAGAACACAATCAGTGACCAGCATTGTTAAAGAACCAACTTCTTATTTCAAAAACTGGCAAAGAGAGGAAACAGACAAGCATTTCTCCCATTCCTATAAGAACTGTACCCAGAATATCCATATAGATAAAATGGACAAGTTTTCCTTTTACATATTTTTCAGATAATAAATTAAAAAGAATAATTAGCTCTTTAGTTTAATTAGATCCCATTTGTCAATTTTGGCTTTTGTTGCCATTGCTTTTGGTGTTTTAGACATGAAGTCCTTGCCCATGCCTATGTCCTGAATGGTATTGCCTAGGTTTTCTTCTAGGGTTTTTATGGTTTTAGGTCTAATATGTAAGTCTTTAATCCATCTTGAATTAATTTTTGTGTAAGGTGTAAGGAAGGGATCCAGTTTCAGCTTTCTACATATGGCTAGCCAGTTTTCCCAGCACCATTTATTAAATAGGGAATCCTTTCCCCATTGCTTGTTTTTGTCAGGTTTGTCAAAGATCAGATAGTTGTAGATATGCGGCATTATTTCTGAGGACTCTGTTCTGTTCCATTGGTCTATATCTCTGTTTTGGTACCAGTGCCATGCTGTTTTGGTTACTGTAGCCTTGTAGTATAGTTTGAAGTCAGGTAGCATGATTCCTCCAGCTTTGTTCTTTTGGCTTAGGATTGACTTGGCGATGCGGGCTCTTTTTTGGTTCCATATGAACTTTAAAGTAGTTTTTTCCAATTCTGTGTAGAAAGTCATTGGTAGCTTGATGGGGATGACATTGAATCTATAAATCACCTTGGGCAGTATGGCCATTTTCACGATATTGATTCTTCCAACCCATGAGCATGGAATGTTCCTCCATTTGTTTGTATCCTCTTTTATTTCATTGAGCAGTGGTTTGTAGTTCTCCTTGAAGAGGTCCTTCACGTCCCTTGTAAGTTGGATTCCTAGGTATTTTATTCTCTTTGAACAAGTGTGAATGGGAGTTCACTCATGATTTGGCTCTGTTTGTCTGTTATTGGTGTATAAGAATGCTTGTGATTTTTGTACATTGATTTTGTATCCTGAGACTTTGCTGAAGTTGCTTGTCAGCTTAAGGAGATTTTGGGCTGAGACAATGGGGTTTTCTAGATATACAATCATGTCATTTGCAAACAGGGACAATTTGACTTCCTCTTTTCCTAATTGAATACCCTTTATTTCCTTCTCCTGCCTGATTGCTCTGGCCAGAACTTCCAACACTGTCGAATAGGAGTGGTGAGAGAGGGCATCCCTGTCTTGTGCCAGTTTTCAAAGGGAATGCTTCCAGTTTTTGCCCATTCAGTATGATATTGGCTGTGGGTTTGCAAAAGGAACTACCAACAGAGTGAACAGGCAACTTACAAAATGGGAGAAAATTTTCACAACCTACTCATCTGACAAAGGGCTAATATCCAGAATCTACAATGAACTCAAACAAATTTACAAGAAAAAAACAAACAACCCCATCAAAAAGTGGGCAAAGGATATGAACAGACACTTCTGAAAAGAAGACATTTATGCAGCCAAAAAACACATGAAAAAATGCTCATCATCACTGGCCATCAGAGAAATGCAAATCAAAACCACAACAAGATAACATCTCACACCAGTTAGAATAGCCATCATTAAAAAGTCAGGAAACAACAGGTGCTGGAGAGGATGTGGAGAAATAGGAACACTTTTACACTGTTGGTGGGACTGTAAACTAGTTCAACCATTGTGGAAGTCAGTGTGGCTATTCCTCAGGGATCTAGAACTAGAAATACCATTGTGCCAGCCATCCCATTACTGGGTATATACCCAAAGGACTATAAATCATGCTGCTATAAAGACACATGCACACGTATGTTTATTGCGGCACTATTCACAATAGCAAAGAGTTGGAACCAACCCAAATGTCCAACAACGATGGACTGGATTAAGAAAATGTGGCACATATACACCATGGAATACTATGCAGCCATAAAAAACGATGAGTTCATGTCCTTTTGTAAGGACATGGATGAAGCTGGTAACCATCATTCTCAGCAAACTATCGCAAGGACGAAAAACCAAACACCGTATGTTGTCACTCATAGGTGGGAATTGAACAAAGAGAACACATGGATACAGGAAGGGGAACATCACACACTAGGGACTGTTGTGGGGTGAGGGGAGGGGGAAGGGATAGCATTAGGAGATATACCTAATGCTAAACGATGAGTTAATGGGTGCAGTACACCAACATGGCACATGTATGCATATGTAACAAACCTGTACATTGTGCACATGTACCCTAAAACTTAAAGTATAAAAAAAAAAAAGAATAATTAGAGGTCGGGCATGGTGGCTCACGCCTGTAATTCCAGCACTTTGGGAGGCCGAGGCGGGTGGACCACTTGAGGTCAGGGGTTCTAGACCAGCCTGACCAATATGGTGAAACACCGTCTCTACTAAAAAATACAAAAATTAGCTGGGCATAGTGGCGTGCACCTGTAGTCCCAGCTTCTTGGGAGGCTGAGACAGGAGAATCGCTTGAACCCAGGAGGCGGAGGTTGCAGTGAGCCGAGATCACGCCACTGCACTCCATCTGGGTGACAGAGTGAGACTCCATCTCAAAAAAAAAAAAAAAAGAATAATTAGAATATCACGATTTTGTGACCCCAATTAGTTAATAAATCTAGGCAATGATTGTCACTGAGAAGGAACAGTCAGAAAAAAAGTGCTGAGTGATTACATCTGTGGGTTTGTATTGCCTGACTGTCTCTCTTTTGTTGCTCTTAACAACCGCTGATGACCATTGCTTGCTATTCTTTTTGCTTGCTCCTCCCATTCTCTATATTTTATAATGGATTATTTCAAGACTCTGTATTTGGATATTCCCTACATAGACTTATTCCAGCTCATGGCTTTAGATGTCATTTATACAATGGTGATTTCCAAATTGATATCTTCATACCAGGTATCTTCTAGCCACTATATCTGTTTATTCAACATCCATATTTAAATGTTTATTTTCAAAATTAAAATACTCACAATTGTTAAGGGTTGAATTACGTCCCCCTAAAAAGATATGCTCATGTCCTAATGCTTCGAAAGTTTACCTTATTTAGAAATATGGTTTTTGCTGCTGTAATTAGTTGAGATGAGCTCAGAGTAGAGTTGGGTTCACCACTAAAATAATATGATGGGTTTCCTTACAAAGATGTTCATGTGAAAACACAGACAGGGAGAATGCCATGTGGTGATGGAAGCAGAGATCAGGGTTATGCTGCCACAGACCAAGGAATGGCTGCGGCTACCAGCAGCTGGAAGAGGCAAGGAGGATCCCACAGAGGGTATAGAGAGAGCATGGTCCAGCGACACCTTCATGTCAGCCTTTTAGCCTCTAGAGCTGTAAGACAATAAATTTCTGTCATTTTAAGCCACTCAATGTGTGCAACTTTGGCTAGCAGCTCTAGGAAACTAACGGAATAATCTATCTCCTGATTTTTCTGCCTTGACCAAATCTGCTCCTCTCTCAGTCTTCTTCTACTAAGTAAATGGCTCCATTCATTCAGGTGTTTAGAACTAAAACCTAGAACTCATCTTTGATTCTTCTGTTTCACACTCTCTGTATTTAAACCTTCATCAAATCCTGTTGGCTCTACCTTTAAAATACATCCAGAATCTGACTGCTTTATAGCAACTTTATTTTCACCACTCAGTTCCAAGTCACTGCCATTGCTCATCTCTATTACTGAGATAATTTGCTAATTTGCTAATTGGTCTACCTCCTTCGTCTTTCAACCTCTGCTGTGGATTAGAAATGTATCACTCTGAATAATTGCTTTAGAAAACAGTCTGATCATGTTTCTTATTCTCAATATCTCTCAATATCCTCTAGTGGCTTCCCATATTAGACAAAATTAAAATCAAAGTATTTAACTTGGTCTAGAAGAATCTCTGTGATCTAGGTTTCTATTATTTCCCATCTTCCATCACTTTCCATAATATTTGACCTCATCTTATACCAACAACTTTATTCCCATACCACTATATATGTCACAAAGCCTATTTGCTTGCTGTTATCTATGCCTAGAATGTTTTTCCTACAGACAGCACATGATTCTCTTCATCTCCATCTCTTTAAATATGCTTTTATCAGTATAGCCATCCTTGATCTTCCTATTTAATATTTCAGCAACCTCAATTTGTATCCTTCTCTCATACTTAATTTTTCTTCAATGTATTTATCACCAACTGGCATGCTATAAAATTTACTTATTTATGTATTGCCCATTGTGTCTCACTAAAATGTATACCCTATTAAAACAAATTTTTAATTCTTTATTCACTGCTATATCTTAGATCCTAAAAAGAGGTCTAGACCATAATAGGTATTTTATACATACTTATATAAACTAAAGATTACAGGGGTTAATGTTAATCACCCTGAGAAAACGAGCTATTTTAAAAAGCCTTATTATGTTTATTGCAAGCATGTGAAATAAAGATTCCATCTATAGATGACATATTTCTTCATTATAATATACCCATCAAAACCAGTTTTGGGAATTAAACAGTTTGATTTATGATCTAATTTAAACTGATAAAACCACATTTTTAAAGTAATATAAGATTCAATTATTTCACTAAAGTATATCCTTCGTTTACATTGTGCTGATTAGTACTGATGCCAGAGTGCTTGTCAAAATGTGACTTATAAAGTAATTAAATTTCCTTTTGCCTAAAATAATCATTAGAAATATGTAACATATGACATCAATGATAAACTTCACGTTTTTATGCCTTTTCTTTATATAAGTTGCATTGCAACATGGAAACATGAGCGACTATGAGGCATCAACTTGCAAATAATCTATTCCAGAATTTTAAATTTTATATTTCTATTCAGTGAGCTTAATACTTCTGGTCATGTATGTGTATTAAATAATAATATCTGATTACTAGCAACTTCACATTCTTATAAAATGTCTTTGAAATGTCGAGTTTTCATGCAGAGTAGATCTCTATTGTATTTTACTGCCAAAATAACATGTTTCAAATAGTAAAACGGCAGGGGAATACTGACTGAGCTATTAATAAAACACACCAGCTTTTAGCTGGCAAAGCAGCCTTCTTTCCATCAAACATGTCTCAGCCTTTAATAAAGAAACTCAAGTGGTGTAGGTGAAAAATTACTTTTCTCACCCGGTCATCTGTCTGTCATGTATTATTCAGGTCACCAATGTTTGTCCTGAACTGTATCATTCTGTAGCTGTGTCAGGTATGAGATATGTTCAGTGTAATTCCATCAGACTTTGTGAAGTTGATTAGAACAGATCACCTTTCGGCATGGGCACAAGTTATCTCAGCAGATTGAGTGAAAAAGACTTATTTATCTTTGCCTTATAATAAAGAAAGAGATGAGCAAATTTATCCATTAACTTGAAAAGAGTCACATATTTGGTGTGAAAACAAACTATAGTCAGTAATTCTATTGAAAATACTATAGTACATGAATGTTTCTTCAGGAGAAAAATAATTGAGTCTACATTTAATAGCATGAAATATTTAAGCAAAGCACACACATTTTATTACAGTCCTTAAAATGGTAAATGTATTTCCTGAAACAAAATGATAAAATGTAAGAAAAAAATGCTGTATCTTTGATGGTTTCCATTGGCTTTTTTGCAGCATTCTTTTTGCAAAGTAATTTGTCCTTTGATTTCTTTTTGCAGAAAATAATCTTCAACATTTAGGCAATCATTATACTATTATGTCTTAACTAAACCATAGACTATTTTACTGTAAGCATTCCAAACACTTAGCAACTCAAAATAGTCATGATGAGACTTGGACTCATAAAAAGATATGTGAATTTGTGTAAAGAAGCTTAAGATCTTGTCTGACATTACATGGGGTCCTTAAGTTCCTCAGCTGTCAAATTAACAACTGAAACTAATGGAGAGGAAGCAAGGTGGTATACACCAATCATACAGTTGTGGTCTGTGGTCAAATTTGGATTCAGCCTGGGCGCGGTGGCTCACGCCTGTAATCCCAGCGCTTTGGGAGGCCGAGATGGGCGGATCACGAGGTCAGGAGATGGAGACCATCCTGGCTAACATGGTGAAACCCCGTCTCTACTAAAAAATACAAAAAATTAGCCGGGCATGGTGGCGGATGCCTGTAGTCCCAGCTACTCAGGAGGCTGAGGCAGGAGAATGGCGTGAACCCGGCAGGCTGGAGCTTGCAGTGAGCCGAGATCACGCCACTGCACTCCAGCCTGGGTGACAGAGCGAGACTCCATCTTAAAAAAAAAAAAAAAAAAATTGGATTCAGCTACTTATTAAATTCATGATTTTTGACGTCTTTTTAAAAATGAGAATGAAGTCAAAGGATCATATAGTAGCATATCTAGCACATAGTAATGTTTAAGCATTACATCTATTGTTCAAGCATTGACACATCCTCAGATGATTTAGCATAGAACAAAGTAGAAATCAGTGTATGTTATTTAATCTCATGTCTCCAGTTGTGGATTCTATGAATTCCTGAAGTGATTTCTGAAAAAATATAGAAAATTAGCACTAAAGATAAACTAACATGTTTAGTAGTTTTGCAGGAACAAAATTTGTATTACTGTATAAACAGCAAAAAAGCATATTGTGAAATCTACTGAGGAATTACTTTATTTTTTTTTGTACATATATTTTATCTAGAGTAGCCAAAAGACTCTGAAAAGCAAAGTTGGGTTTTTTTCTAAGTTGTTTTTCACCCCCTGCTGTCTGGAATGTGTTTCGAAATAGAAAACTTTAGAAGCTGCCTTAACTCTTCCTCTACATCACCGTTGTACATTTTGCTGTAACTGGTTTTGTGTAGAAACAAGAACAGTGTCTTCCTATCTTTCTCCTGTTTTGTAAACCTATAAGTTTCCTTTTGCTGGGTGCCATAGCTCAAAGCAACAAGTGTTTATTAGACTTCAGAGATGTGGCCAATATTGTGCTGGGCTGTGGAGAATACTTGACAGGTATAGCCTTTGTTCTCACAGAGCCAAATAAGTTTTTGAGCAGGTGAACAGAAAGGCTTACATGTGTAAAGCAAGACGAAAACAACACAGGGCAATTCTAAATTAAGTGTATCTCAAAGAGCAAATTAAAGCTCTTAGAAAAGTTTTGAGAAGGGGGAATATCTGAATAGAAATATCAAATTTTAAATTCTGGAAGAGATTATTTGCAAGTTGATGCCCCATAGTGGCTTATGTTTCCATGTTGCAATATTTAATAGGAGAAGATTAACTTTGTGTAAAATATTTACATTGAAATACAGTAATGTAAATAGTATTTACCATTTCTATGTGCTAGATATGCTACTGTATGATACTTTTACTTTATCCTTATTTTGAAAAAGATGTCCAAAATCATATATTTAACATGTAGCTGAGTCCGGATCTGACCACGGACCACAACTGTATGATTAGTGTATACCACTTTGCTCCTTCTCCATTAGTTTCAGTTATTAATTTGACAGATGAGGAACTTAAGGACCCAAAGTCATGTCAGACAAAGAAGCAAACTAAATTCAAGCTCATCTTACTTTACATTCTAAGATCTTGTATGTTTTAGCAAAATTGTTTGTTTGGGATTTTAAGTTCTCCATGTGAATTATTCTTTGGGATCATATTTCTTTTTGATGGTTTCAAACCTACTGGGATTTAAACAGACATCCAAAGCATACCTCTTTTATTATATAGATCTGAGATTACCTTTAACCCTGGCTGCAGAGCTGGGCTCTGATTGGTCTGCCCTAATGCAATCAGGGCAATATAATTGAAGAGCAGACACATGAGCTAAATTTGTCCAATTGCAGTGAAACTCAGAATCTTTGTGCCATGCTGAAGAGAAAACATGTAACTGTTGCATCATAGACCTAACCAGTGAAGTAGAAGCATTTAGCCTTGTGGCTTATAGCAGTCATCTTTTGGCCAAGACAGATACAGCTTGAGGATGTAGAAGACATGGGGAAGAAGGAGAAAGAGAATTTTGAAGAAATTATTTAAAACCTTGCATTACTTCTGGACTTCTCAGAAGATTCAACCTATTTCTCTTATTTTTCAATCCAGTTTAGATTAGATGTGCTGTCACATGTTGCCTTAAGTGCTTTTTGAAAACAGATAAGCATACACATTTTTTTTTTCTAGTTTCCTATAAAGATAACTTCTTTTTTTTTTTTATTATACTTTAGGGTTTTAGGGTACATGTGCACAATGTGCAGGTTTGTTACATATGTATCCATGTGCCATGTTGATTTCCTGCACCCATTAACTCATCATTTAGCATTAGGTATATCTCCTAATGCTGTCCCTCCCCCCTCCCACCACCCCACAACAGTCCCCGGAGTGTGATGTTCCCCTTCCTGTGTCCATGAGTTCTCATTGTTCAATTCCCACCTATGAGTGAGAACATGCGGTGTTTGGTTTTTTGTCCTTGCGATAGTTTACTGAGAATGATGTTTTCCAGTTTCATCCATGTCCCTACAAAGGACACGAACTCATCATTTTTTATGGCTGCATAGTATTCCATGGTGTATATGTGCCACATTTTCTTAATCCAGTCTATCGTTGTTGGACATTTGGGTTGGTTCCAACTCTTTGCTATTGTGAA